>NW_011888916.1:2749618-2756279 GCF_000151845.1 Pteropus vampyrus
AAGAGGCAACAGAGCCAGAAATTAAAGTAGATGCTGAGAGCAGCAGGCAGCATGAACAGGAACAAGGTTTTATGCCAAACGTATAATTATTGCTAGTTTTCTATTTTAATCTCGTGGCTCTAGCTATCATGTCTCAAAGTTGACTTGTGAATTTCTCTACAACATGATTGTGTACTTTCACTTTTCCCAATAGAAAAGCTCTGAAAATGTAGTTTAAATCTGAATTCTAGGCCCTTGTGCCAAAATTTCTAAAAAGGTTTCCTAACTGGAAGCCAAATGTGTTTCATTTTCTCAAATCACATGTTCCAAATTGGACTTATCCCCAGCCCCCGCCCAGTGCCTTCTTCCTCCTTTCCTTTCTTATCAGATTATATTATTTTGCCAGTCACCCAGCAGCAGAACCTTTAAATCATTCCTAATTTCTCTTTCTCCCCCTATCTCATAAGCTCTAAATATTCATACTGCCAGGCTTTCCCTCAGCCTGTTATGTAGCTCCTTGAAAAGAACATCTATTCTGTCTTCAAAGTCCATCACAAATTACTGAAATTACAGAAGCAGTCCCTGACTTTTTCTACTTCATCCAGCATTTAATTGAACCCACAGTATATTATTATAATACTTAGAGCTGATGATACAAATGCATATGTGGCTCTCCCACTAGGCCATAAGCTCCTCAAAGGCAGGGACATACATTTTTCATCTATGTATTTCCAGTGTCTAACATAGTATCTGGCACACACAAAAAGGGGGGGGGGCTCTAGTAAATATCTGAATTACTTCACAAAATATTTCTTTATTGCCCAATAGAGAATGTTATCATATAGAATAATCCTTCCTATTATGCTTTTTATTCCCAAATAAATCTCTGTGGCCCAAAGAATCTATTTTCAGGACCCAAAAGAGTTCAGGTTACAGTCTTTCTCCTTATGGCCACAACACTTCTGGAAACAACCTTGAACACCTTTGAATTTCAACTCTGCCTTTAGTCTTGCCACAGGTTTAAACTCCCCGGTCCCTTCTTGTTGCCTATAGTAGGGGTTAGCAAATTTGTCCTGTAAAAAGCCAGATAGCAAATCTTTTAGGCTTTGTGTCACATGGCCTCTGTCACAACTATTCAATTTTGTCTTTGTAGAGCAAAAGCAGCCATAGACAATATGTAAATGAATGATGTGGCTATCTTTCAATAAATCTTTATTTGTGGATACTGAAATTTGAATTTTCACATTATTTTCATGCCACAAAATAGTAATCTTCTTTTGATTTTCCCCCAACCATTTAAAAATGTAAAAAGCATTTGCTTGCAGTCTATACAAAAATTGGTGGTAAGCTAGATATGCCTATAGGCCAGTGTTTGCCAACCCAGCTTATTTCTCTTCGTCATCAACTCCATTCCTCTCCCCAACATACACACACACACACACACACACACACACACACACACACACACACACACCTGTTCATTTCCATCTCTAGCGAAAAGAACTCTCAGAATTCCTTATGGACTTTGTTTTATTCTGCTCTTTGGAGCCATTCCAGGGCTGGAGTAGGAAGCACATAGGCTTTCTAGCCATTAGGGCCCAGACCGAGATTCTGGCCCCATCTGCTAATGAGGTAGCCTTGGACATAATACTTGACCTCTCTGTGCTTCACTATCATCATCTATATAATGGGGGCAATAGCATCTACATCACAGGGTTGCTGTGAGAATTAAATGAGCTAATGCATATCAAGTTCATGGCACAGTGCCTGGCATAAAGTAGTGGCTCAAGAAATAGTAACTGTTATTCAAGCTTGGGATATGGCTTCCCAGATCAGCTATGGAATTGGAAAGCACTCTGTAAACCACAACTGGGCAGCAGGAGGGAATAAATTCTTAGTGAAGTAGGAGGTTTTCAGATATATGACACAAGATTCTAAGTACCTACTTAGCCCTAATTCCTTCTGGCACCATTCCAACTTCCATCTTTTCCTCCTTAGCCAGAACTTCTGACTCTCATACTGCCTGAATCTCCTTAGCATTCCTTACCAAATACCCAGATGAGTCCTGGAATCCTCTCCTCATTCTTGGTATAGGGCTAGGGAAGGGTGAATGTGGCTAGACCAAATCTAGAGATTAGTCTGCCACTGGGTCTTATATAAGATAGGCACCCAATTCTCTCTCAAGTCTTCATAAATTTCCTGCTATATACAGAATGAAATTTTTCCAGAGCTCAAGAACTAGTCTTTCTATAGAAGTTTTAGAGTAAACAAAACCAAGTATCCAATTAAGGGATTCATTCTATTACTTTTAAGACAGAAAATATCAGTGGTGGGCAGGTAAGAGTAAGGCTTGTGGTATCCCTGTTCTTGGTCCAAAAAGCCAGATTTAAGCCTGTCATTTTCTTGCTCCAACACCTCTAATGGGCGTCCACTGCTTCTTGAATAACCAAGTTCCTGTGCTGTCACTCAGGGCCTCCACAAACTTGCCACTCCTCTACAGAAGTGTTGACCTACAGTCCAGGCAAAATGGACTGTTTCTTCTGAATTGTCCTAAACAATTTCCAGCTTCCCATGCTTGTGCATAATTCAATCACAGTGCCTGTAATAGTTTATTGCACATCTGCCCCTCGACTGTGAGCTAGAGACAGGGCGGAGACTAAGTCTGATTCATCTCTGGGTCCCTATACCTAGCACAAGGCCTGGCACGAGGCAAACACTCAATAAATGTTAATGAATAGAAACATCTGAAGTTATTCTTCCTTTAAACTGTTTTAGTTGGACTAAGTACAGTCTGAGTCACTGCCAAGTAATAGAAAAATTGAAGAGAAACTAAAGAAGCATGACCAATGAGATCCAAGCAATGGAAAATAGGTTTTAAGAGTGAGGTAAAAGAAACCAAGGCTGTTTAGCCTGGAGAAAAGATGAGGCCTAACTTCATTCTGGCTTTAAGTACACGAAAGGTTCTTATGAGAAAATCTTGATCTCATCCTCCCTTTATAATCTGAAGGAACTTTTCCATATTTATGGAAAATGGAAGAAGAAATGGCTTAAGTCAAGGCCAGAAGGGTTTAAGGTAGAGAAACAGAAGAACCAAATTAGGCACCACTTTTCCAGATATACTGTTATTGTACTTTTTGGCAAGTGAATTAAAGGGATCTTGCTTAGCACTTTTGTTGAAGGCTGTGCAAAATGGAATAAATACACTGCTCTGTTCCTGTTTACTGTGGAGAGAGGGGTGAAAACACAAGTCAGGTAAAATTTTCTAATGAGTCAATGACTTTTTATTGACCCTTTTCCTACAGGCACTTTCTTTCATGTTATGCTTTGCAACTTTGTGATGGAACAATCTAGTGTTTCAAAGATTCCTGATGGGTCAATGGAAAGAAAGAGAAGGAACAGCGTCAGAGTAGAACGGCAGGAAAAATGGCCTTAATAATTATACTTTCTATAAATACAATACCCAACTGGACATTAATAATAATTGTTAATATTATTACTATTAAGGATAACATTCATTGAATATCTACTATGTGCCAGGTACTGTGCTAAGTGTTTAAGTTATCTCAATCCTCATAACAACTCCATAAGATAGATATTATTTGTATCCCCATTTTATAGATAACGAAACTGAGACCCAGGAAAGTTAAATAACTTGCTTAAGTCACAAAGCTAGCAAGTGATACAGTCAGGACTCAAACTCAGGCAGTCCAACTATGAAGTCTATATACCTAACTACTAGTCTCCTTACAAGGATGAGAGACTGGAATTTAAATCCCAGTTTCTCTGAATCCAGGGTCATATTCTCTGCTACTTCCTTATACTGCCCCAAACCAGGAAGAGCAATGAAATACATGCATTAGTAAGAGATCTCAGAAATGAACCAAAATACCCCCTATATTACAGAGAAAGAGCTGAGATGGAGGACTCATGGATGATAATGAGCAGAACCAGGACCTGAATGCCAGCCTTTTGACTCCAAGTGTAGTCCTCTTTCCTCCATTATGGATTCTTGTCAAATTTGAGGGTGAGAAAATGGAGAAACAGTATGTGCCAAATGAGTTCTCTCCCTAGAGACTTTTGTAATGAACTGCTAATCTCACATTAGAACCTATGCCTGAATAGAAAAGTGCCAGCAGCTTCTTTAAACTGATTCTAAGTTTCTACCAGCTAAAGATGGCCATACACTGATTTATGGTACTACAGGAGCTGCTATAATGCTCACATATTAAATCAAACATACCTAGAGCAGGTAGTTTCTACAGTAGGTCAATGGTTCTCAGTTTAAGCCTAAACTGGATTATTCCAACAGCCTCCTCATCGATGTCCCCATTCCGGGATCTTCTTTGCTCCAGTCTAGCCTCCATCCTGCAGCCACAATAAACAGAGCCCTAGTCATGGCATTTGGAGCCTTGCAGTACAATAAAAAGAACATGGGTCATTGAATCCAACACTTGCAGGTTTGGACTGAGCTCTGCCACTTGCTAGCTACCTGACTTTGGGCAAATCATTTAATCTTTCTGCAGTCTGGTTTCTTCATCTTTAAACTGGGGATAAATCACTCCGTATTACAGGATTGTGAGGATTAACTAAATTACAGTGGGTAAAGCATCTAACATGTTGCAAGCCACAAAACAGAGCAGACACTAGATAAATGTTAGTGTTCTTCTCCCCACTCTCCTCTCTACATTTTGGCCACAACTCACTATTTCAGCTTATTTCCCCTCTTCACCAAGTCCATTCCTTTCCTCCAACATACACACATGCACACACACACACATACACGCATGCACGCACACACACACGCACGCACACACACAATCTGTTCATTTCCACCTCTTGACCACTGCTCAAGCTGTTCCTCATAGGAATTAACTTCCTCCAAGGCCCACCATAAATTTTCCACCTTCAAGAATCTTTCTCTAGACCCCCTTTGGTCATGTTGGGATTGATTTCTGCTCCCAAACTCCCACTTTGCTTACATTCTTTACTACATTTACCATAGTCAGTTATTTATGTACTTATCTACCTTCCCAACTACACTAGAGGGAGAAGGCTCTGAGAAGACGATTACTTATAAAAGGGCAGGAAACGTGACGTTCTTCTGTGTATATTTCTCAATTTCAGGGCCTTGCACCTAGCAAGAGCTCAATATGTATTTACCGAATTGAATCTTGCTACCCTTGACTGGGAATATTTACAGAAAGATCCTGGGCTGAGTTTATTCTAAAACTCTGCATTTACTGTCTGACTTGATAAATATGCAATTTTTAAAGTATACTAATATTTCAAAGCTAAGATCCACTACTACCCATGCTTCATTCCTTCAACCATTCTTTCAATACACTCAGGACTCCTCTCAAAACATCTCTCCAGAGTACAGGGAGACATTGCTGGGAGGATGTCCTTCACTCACACAGGTAGGGTGATCTGGGAGCCAGCTCTTGGGAGAACTGTTCGACCCCACTGGTTGAGAGATGACTGCCATTAAAACTATATTAAAAACCACTGTTTTGGGATCCTAAAGTAGATCTGAATGATTTCTTTCTGCCTCACTTTCCAAGTCTATATAATAGAGTTTTGAAATGTTACATGTAAAGCACTTAAAACAGTTATCTGCAACACATTAAGTAATCGATGAGTGTTAGATATTATGTTAACAATGTAGTAGATTGGATAAACCCAAACAGCCAGGACTTTCACTTCCAGTACTATTTCCACCACTGACTGATTCCTTATGCAATGTTGATCAAGCCCTTTCTCCTCTGGGCCTGTCCCCATCTGTAAAATTAAAGAGGTAAAACGGATGGTTCTCAAGTTCCTTCTATCTTCAACAATGTATGTTTTTCTACTATCAACAAAGAGCCTCCAGTACCATACGCTGAAGCTGTTGGCAAAGAAAAATGTGAATGTGTAACAGCTGGTTCCCTGATGGTAGGGGCCAAGGCCAAGGGCAGGACAATTGATTAGTAAACCACCTGTGTGCTTTCCCCTTTGTTAACTATAACACATTCACTGCAGGACTCTGAACAGAGCACCTCCTCCCTCCCACCAAAACCTACTGCAAAGGCAAGACAAGAGTCTAAAAACAAGAGTTGCAATGAAGAATCCTGCCTTGTGCAGAATTCCTTCACTTTCTTGCCTTTGATACCTGTAATTAGGGTATAACCGATCTACAGTAGGGCTCTTCTTAGGCATAAAAAGAAGGAAAAACACAAAGGCCCACTTTGAACCTGAAAGCTCATAAAACAAAAACCAAAGTGAGTAAATAAAAAATGGCACTGACTCATTCAACTGTAAACACTGCAGAGGCCTACTACATGCCAGGCAGAGGAGGGATACAACAGACAAGGTCCTTTGCCACCAACATACTCAGAGTACATATGGACTGATGTACGTACCCCAAGGCAGACTGTGATTGGAGCTATATTAGAGGTGTGGCCTCAGCTACAGAAGATGGGGGGTGTGGGGGAGCAACGAACCTAGCAGGGGGATCAGAGAAACTTCACTGACAGGTTACACGAGCACGGACCTTGAAAGATGAGGAGGAGGAAACTCTAGGAAGAGGGAATACAAGCAAAGAAACATGAAGGGAGTGTTGAGTAACAAAAAGTTGTTTTGACTAGGGTACAGGGTGCAGGTTTGGGAGAACAAAGGGAAACAGGACAGGAAAGAGGTTTGGGAA
>NW_011888916.1:2757939-2759938 GCF_000151845.1 Pteropus vampyrus
CCGCCGCCGTTGAATCGGATCGTGACCTCGCGCCGTTCTGAAGGCCCTCCCTTCTCCGTCCCGAACACACTAACTCACTCACAGACCGCCCCTGCCCATCCCATTGCACTGGCAGGGACGCTTCGCTGTCTCGTCTTTACCTCAGCCGACTCACCGCAGGACCAGTCGCGCGCAACCCCACCTGCAAACCGCTCTGCCGGGAACGCGGAAGAGGCGGTACTAGACCCGAGGGGCGGGGCCGACCGGAGGGGTGCGAGGGGCGGATCTGCGCCTGCGCCTTGATGGCTACACCCAAGGAGACGGTGTGGGGGGGAGCTAAGTATACTGCGCAGGCGTGGTAAAGAGGGGCGGGGAGATTGCTGGGTAGGGAGTGGGCCTTAGCTTTTCTGAGGCTATTTTCTCAGAGTGAAGGTCGGCAAGCTAGAGAAGTGTCAGGAGGGAGGAGGCCAGGAAACGGCAGGTGTAATTAATATTTATCGAGACCTTCTGCATGCCAGGAAGGAATTTTTAAAAAGCCTTTTATATATGGGGAAATGTCAGTCTTTTCTAAAATGAGAGCTAATTCTGTAAAATTTCTTAAAAGGTTTGGGTATCTATGATTTAACCATGAAAGTTTCTCCTTGACTAACTAAGCATTACCTCCAGTAGTTCAAAATAAAAAACTCAAAAGTTCATTTCTTGGAGAAAACCAACTGCAAATAAATTAATATTTCAAACAGCCACAGTCCCTCTCCCAGGATGCAAGTGTGATGAGGTAATGAAAGGGCTGATTCAGGTCCTGACTCTTGAGGGTTTCCTCTGTTGTGAAATGGAAGTAAATATCCTTTCCCTGTGTCTCAGGGTTGCTTTCAGGGTCTAGTGAGCAATACTAGTTAAAAAAGCCTCTTGAACTTCTTTCCCATCACCCACCTGACAAACATTTGTTCCCTTTCCCCTTCTGGGCTCAGTCTTCTTATCTGCATGATAGGATGTCTGGAACATTAAGGAACTTTCAGGGCTTTGCTAGGTTTCCCAGTCTGAGTGAAGCCTGGAGGTAGGCGGGTTTGGGGTGTCTTCTCCCAAGCTTCTGTATTAGTCACTTCCAGAATCACTCAGTCTAACTTGAAGGCCCCTGTACATCCTGACCTCTCCCACCTTCACCTTCCAGACCCACCCAAACTTTATATCCTCAGAGGCCTTGCTGGCCTGTTCCCCTCTCTTCCCTGAATGTCTCAATAGCCAGTTGCTCCTGAGTCACTCAGGCCTATGTTCCAGTCCAGGTTCTCAAAATTGCTATGTCCTCCATATATATGGCAACTAAGTTCAGTTAACACCAGAGATAAGGGCTCTGGAGAGCTCAAAGGAGGAAGGGCTCGAGGAAGTCTCCCCTAACTCAGGTGGAGCTCCAGACATGATTGCAGCTCCCTTCACCACACACTACACACAGCTCCAAGGGGCTGAAGAGTGGGAGAGGCAACAGGAAACCTCAAAGAGGAGGGTGCAGTGGTAATGAGGGCTGAGGGTAGTGGGGCAGCCTTTACTCAGTAAATAGATGCTCTGCCCCAATGTGATAAGAATGGCTTGCTTCCTTATTCTCTGCTCTGAATATTTTTATGGATCCTGAACCAAAAGGAAAACAAAGCCTTCCACAGCCTGGCTGCCCAACCAAATTGTCCCTTTACCTCTGGTACATTGCCTATCACAGGACCCTCACCTGCCAAGTTTTGCCCTGTTGAGGGGGGGGCGGGGGGGCGGATCTTCCTCTGTGTTGTGGTGGCCCCAACTCTCTTGTTTCCTCCTTTCTCTCATCTCTGTCTAGTCTTCTCTAAGCATCCCTTTCTGAATTTCTCAAAGCCATTTTGTCACAACTTATAAGGTACAGACAGACCTTCGACACACAGCTCTGAGATAAATCTACCCTCACTACCATGATGTATTTCAAAACTACTATGAATCGAGAGCCCAACTTTCTAAGAGTCTAAGCTGTCCAGTAATTGATGAGGTAGTGAGTGATCTGTCA
>NW_011888916.1:2761048-2827827 GCF_000151845.1 Pteropus vampyrus
TCCATCTTCCAATCCACAGTCCTCTTTGGGGGAATCTTTGACAACCCCCCACCCGCCTGCCATGCAAACCTCTGGCAAAGCTGCTGGGGCAGTGTGTTTCTCTTGGGAACTTCTCCAGAGACAGCCGTCCCAGGTCCAGCTGCCTGGCCCCAGAAGTGCCATCTGCTTCCCCAGAAATCAGGCAGCTGCTGGGCCATGGAGAGGGTCATGATTTTGGAGGCTTGGCTCAGCAGATAATCCCAGCGGATCTGCAGGGAGGTGGGGCACTCTGGCATCAGGCTAGAAATCCTTGCTCAAAGCAGGAACTGTTGTGTCCTGGAGAAGGGTTGTCAAACCCTCTTTCCATGTACTCCTCATCTCCCTATATAGCAATCCATAGGCTCTGGGGTGGCAGTCAGGGCCCCTGGTTTCTATTCCAGCTCCACAACAGCCTTGCTGTGAGGCCTTGGACAGTTGCTCCTTCTCTTCCCGGCTTCAGTCTCCTGCTAGGTACATGGAGGAGTCTGTGAGTGACTCAGGATGAGCCTCAGGTCCCTTCTGGCTCTCCATCCTGGCCTCCCAGCATGGAGACTCTGGGAGGGGAGGGCCCTGTCCCTGCCTCAGTTTCTCCACCTGTGGGTCTGGGCACAGGGTTGGGCCGAGTGATAGAGTGCTGAATGGACATCCCAGTTTCTCTGTGGACAGCTATGCTCTGAGAGCCAACCAGCTGGAATGTCTCAGGGATAGTTGGGAAAGAGGCAAGTACTTGCAGGATGGGGGCTCTCCAAGCTTGGAAGAGTCCATTCACTAGTCACGTGGTCCTCAATGTCCCAGGATGGGAGACAAGACTCTGGAATTTCCCAATTCGAGTTCCACTAGATCCTTGGGTTGGAGGATTTTCTGTGCTGGACTTCAGATTCTGGGAGCTAGACTGGATCATGTGATTCCCAATTTAAGAGCCAGTGGAACTTTGTGGACATGAGGGATCATCCCCAACCCCCAAGAGGCTGTCTATAATCAGGCTTTCCTGGAGGCAGAGGAACGAGTTAAATGACAGCAAACGGGCATCTCTGGCTGAGCAATCAGAACCTGTGTCTGTGGTGGACTATGGCTTTAGGTACCTAGGATGAGGATCCTCTTCCTACCTCTTCACAGCTCTTCAGAATTCATGCTGATGGAAGAACGTAGCCTAGAAGTTTCACAGAGCTACCTCTACAACCACATTTTGTGCACTTATACACATTTGCCAGACATGCCAAGTGGGGACAGTGACCTGTCATCACTCCGAAAGTGGTCATAGTCTGATGGTCCTAATCCCTCCTCCCCTACCTCCCTCATTCCTTGGTTTCTTCCATTCATCCATTTATCTAACATTTATGAGGGCCTCTTATGTGCTATGGAGGGTCTAAGGCAGCCAGCTCTCACAGACACACCCCACAGTCAAATACACACACACACACACACACACACACACACACACACACACACAGTCATCTGTGCTCACTCACACACAGGCTGCTCACTCTCTTGTACCTGACTTGCCATCACCTCAACCACATCCACAATTTCCCAGGTAAGCTTGGAAAGGTCACATATCGGAGCAGAAAGCCTCTAGCCTACCCCAACCCCAGACTTCATGTCAGAGGTTTAGCCCTTCTTTTCCTTCTGTTTTCCCACCTTTAAATATTCCCCCTCTCCATTCACAAGCAGTCAGGGGACATGTGGGCACACTCCTGAGAACCAGAAGTCAAGGGGCTTTGGATGTGTGGAGGGGGTCCCAGGGCCTTCAGGTTCCTCTGCCACCAGACTCCTGAGGGTCCCCTCCCTTAGCCACTCTGTGTTCAGATGGTCCATCTGACAGGCAACAATGTCCAGGCCTGGGCTCAGTGACAGATCCGCTCTGTCATTTCCCTCTGCAGAGACACAAGATGGGGAAGGGTCAGTCAGAGCTCAACCTGCTAGGTAGTCCCTTCCCAAACCATAGAGTCTGGCTGTTTTTTTTGCCTGAATTTGGCCCATTTCCATCATCCCCCACCCTAATTCAAGGCTGCAGATCTGGGTTTGTAAACTGACACTTGAATGAATTCTCTATTGAAGTACAGAATCATTGTTAAATGAATTGCCGTCCCCTAATTTATCTATACAGGTATTGGATTTTCTTGAAGCAGGTAGCCTTTGGATTTGAAAACTCAGAGGCTAGCCCTGGTCGGGGAGGGCAGTGGGGCTTGGCCTCACCAGTGGCTCTAGCTCCCGTTGGTCCACCAGGCTGAACTCGCGGATGAAGTAGTAGAAGTGCTTATAGCAGGTGTTGACATGTGCTTCAGCCCCCATGCTGAGGATGCTGTCGAAGTGGTGGATGTAGACGTGGACAAAGACACGGAAGAGGCGGGTCAGGATCTTGTTGCAGACCTGCTGGAAGTTCTTGGGAAAGGGAACTCCTAAGGGGGCATGGATGAGCAGAAGTGGGGGATGAGCATCTTGGTATGAAACTCTGCCCAACCTTCCCTGCCCTTCCATATATAGGCAGGCTTCACCCAGAATGGCCTCTTCCCTAGCACACTTTGCTGTGGGAGACAGAAAGATCTCATGGTTTGCTTTCTCCCATACTTCCCTTTTTAATGAAGCACAAATCTGACTGTGCCTCTCCCCTGCTGAAAAATAAATCATCTTCCACATTTTCCCATCACCCTGAGTAGGCCTCTGCTACCTGGTTGGGGTCACTGACCAACCCTTCTCAGACTATGATGAAAGTGATGCCCAAACTCTCTCCAGAAATGTGTGTATCTGTAGGTGCTCTCACATGACACCCTTGGATACAATTCCAAAAGTGGCTCGTTGCCATCTAGGTTCTATTTTTAAAAACATGGGCCTTCATGATTAAGTCTTAACTTCCCAGCATGGAATCTGCTCAAGCCCTTTCATGATCCTGACCTCCTTCTCCAGCCTTGCTCTGACTCCTTCCTTTTTGTGGCATTCACACAGCAGGCCCCAGACCTGAATCCTGAGAATTACTAAGTCTTCAAGAACTTGTTCAGATATCTCTCATTCCTTCATATAATCAATAACATTTACACTTCCATCTGTGAGCCAGGCCCTGTGCTGGCCCTTAGCACCTTTTGCCTGGTATGACAATGGGTATTATATCCATTCTAGATGTGATAAAATAGAGGTGCATAAAGGTGGAGCCACTTGCCTGAGGCCACATAACTATTAATTAGTACAGACTGGAAGCAAGATTCAAACCCTCTTTGTACTGCCCTGCAGCGCCCCTCTGAGATAAATGCCACTGGTCCTGCTCAAGAGAAGCTCCAGGACCTGCAAAAAAGGCACAATTTTGTATAGCCCTGTGCTTAAGGTAGAGATCTTGGTAGCGATACCCTGTTCTCTGCTATGGCAGAGCCATCCCCGGGTTAAGGAACAGACATCTGGGGTCTCACAGGCCCAGGATGTTAAGGCTAGAAGGGAATAAGAGCCCAGACACAGATCCACACTGACCCACCTGGCTCCCTAGAGCCCTTCTCCTTCCTCGCTGCTCTCGGATGGGGTTGAGCCCTGCCTTCCTGTGAGCCCTAGGCCCAGCCCAGGTCCCTCAGACGTCCTGCTCATCTAGACTTAGGGCCTGGGCCCAAGAGACCTGAGGTATGGTTTGGAATCCCTCCTGATTCAGTGCACTGTCCCTCTCTTGGCCTCAGTTTTCTCCCATATGAAATGAGGATACCCATTACTGGGTAAGATAGTACAGGAAATGGCAGGCTACCAGCTGGGATGGGGCCATGGGCATTGAATTGTGACTCAGCGCCCAGCTTCCCTCAGTATTCAGACTTCTCCCCTCTGGGCTTGACCACCCTGCCCCACCCATCTCTGATTCCTAGTGCCTTAACGGGATGAACGTGAGGCCAGGTGGGGGAGGGGCTGCTGTGATGCACACAGTGTCATGCCCGCTCAGCTCCTGGGCCAACACCCCCTCTAGCTGCCCTTGGGTGGGGAAGCAGGGTCAGGGTGACATCACTCATCTCCTGTCCCTACACTCACCCGCCAGGGCTGCCCAGCTGAGATAAGAAAAGGCTCCATGGCCTGGGCCTGACAAGGAAGAATCCTGCCCTTGGAGCCCCCTGAGGTAGGGATACCATCTGGCCCACCCAATCCCCACCCCCTTCCCTTTCCGGGGCCAGGAGTCAAAGGCAACTCCTAGGAGACTGCAAGTCGTCAGCCCAGGTAGGGTGATCTGCTAGGAGAACCTTGAGGCACCTCTTCTGGAAGGTTCTGAGAATCACAGTGGTCTTGTCAGGGTGGTCCCGGAAGGGGTACTCAAGCCTCAGACAAGAAAAGCCCTAAACTGGGAGTCAGGCAGTTCTAGCTCAAGATACCTGATCTTGAGCAGCCACTGAACCTCTCCATGCCTCAGTTTCCTCTTCTACAAAATGAGGAAGAAAATTACCACCACCCTGCCTCCCCTCTCGAATTGCTGTATCAAACTAAATGTCTCATCTGTGAAATGGGCTCCGGTGACTGCCTCTCTCCCTGGCCAGGCCTGACCTGCCTGCCAGGTGGCACTCACCAACGCGTGTGGGAAAGACATCCTCGTCGTTGATGAGGCTCTCGATCCAGTCCATGAGCAAGGCCATGTAGCGCGGCGCGGATAGCTTGGCCGGCCGCCGGTACTGGCGCTCGTCCTGCCAGCGGTACTCGTAGCGGGGCCCTCCGGCCATGACCGGGCAGGTGGTCTCGCTGCAGCGCTCCGCCATGGTGCCGTAGATGAGGTTGATGCGGTTGAAGAAGTCCACCACATGCACGGCGATCCAGTCGTCAATGTTTTCTCCAGGCGGCAGCCTCACTACACTGCGCAGGTCCAGGCCAGACTTGAGCGACGCCTGTGCCTTTTTATACAGCTCAAAACGCTGTGTGCCGGGCTCGAAGCGCTTCCGTGGCCGAAAGGTCTTGTCTTTGGCGAACACCTGCTTCAGGCACAACGCCATGGCCAGGCTGGGCGGAGGGGCCAGGTGTCGGGTGGCAGGACCTGAAGATGCGCTGCCAGGGCCGAGGGCATGGGGAAGCATGGTGGTCAGATCCTAACCAAACGGGCTTTGACTTCCCAACACATCACTGGCCCACCTCTGCAGTCCCTGCCCTATTTCCAGGCTGTCCTAGTTCCTTCTGCCAAGCACCCACAGCCCTCCCATCTTGTTTTGTTTCCTCCCCACATTCATTGCATTTCACAGAAGGCAGGGCTTCAGCTCCAAACAGGTGCTCCTCAGACTTGCTGTTGGCCATTAAAGAGGTGGCAGAGGCTTTCTGTAGGCCTGCCAGGAGGCAGGGGCCTGGATAAGATGAACTCTGGGGGGAGCCCAGAGGCCAGCTGGTGCAGCGTGGGAGAGAGAGCCTGGCTGCATTGTGCTGGGGGTAGGGGGAGGGCCCCTGCCTTCAACTTCCTCTGGGATATCCCGTAGTTTATCCGGCCACCGGGGGTTCCCAGGGAGCAGGAGGGACTTTTCTACCAAAAATGTCCTTTCCTTTTATTACTCTGGAAAAGGAAAGGGCCCTCATATGGCCAGCTGGGTGGCCTCTGAGTGTGGCTGCAGGCGCTGGAGGAGAGGGGGAGGTGGCAGGTGTAGAAGGACACCATTTCCTTCAACAGTGGCTGAAGATTCTTTCCCCCAAGCCAGCCTCCTCCAGCCCGAAACCCCAAGAAGCCATAGCAGCCCTCCTAACACCCCATTACCTGGAACTCAGTAGACATTCCTAGAGCACTCACTACATGCCTAGAACTGGGAGATAGGAGAATATAGTCAAATCTGTCCATCTTGGCCCATCTAGAATTCAGATGAATTTGCTTTGCTTCTTAGAACTGAAGGATCCCAGATTCAGAACAGACTTTGGGGACAGGAATCAGAGTCCCAGGCTTGGTTGCAGGAGTCCTAGGTTCTAGTCCCAGCTCCATCATGGCTGGGGCACCCCTGTAGCAGGCATGGATTTGGCCTATGCAACTTCCTGCGTCACTCTGATACAAGCCAGGTTTCTGGGACTCTCAGGGTAGTATGTGAGTATGTGAGCTCTTGGGAAATGCAGACCCAGGTACCTGCTGAGAATGAAATTTAGCCACAAACTGAGCACTGACCCTGACCCCAGACTGAGCACTAACACTGAGTATAGGCTAAGCACTGAGCTCTGGCTCCAGGTTGAACTTTGACCTGGCCCTGACCCTGATCAATGGGAGTCCTGACTAGCTTTAGACTGAAGCTTGAATATAGTCACAAACAAAGCCTGGCCTTGACCTCGGAGCTGACACTAGAGCATTTTCCTTTTCATATCTCTAGTAATGCTGGGACAGAGGTGGGGAAGGAGGATGGGAACAAGGTGACAATTGGGTGTAACTAAAGGCACAGTAAGTATGGGTTGGGGGAGGCGTCACATCAAGCAAAAAGTCAAGCTAGTGGAGGAGAAGTTTGGAACAGGGGTTCTTTCTTGTGCCCACAACAGGCAGGTTAGGAGGGAGATAGTCAAGTAAAATGAGAGGAGTCTGGAAAGTAGGGGCAGGTCTCCCAGAAGGATCTTGTCTTCTTGAAAAAAAAAACCTCAATGACATGGCAGGTCATCTCATCTATTCCCAGCAGCTCGCCTTCTCACCCAAAGAAAACTCCAGTGTGGGACCTGAGCTTCCTGACCAAGAGGAGGAGATGTTCATGCTTCACTTGCTGCCCGCATTCTAAACTCTGCTTGGGGCAGGTGCTTCCAAAATCACACTGAAATTAGGTGGGGTTCCTGGGCCCTGTACCATCACATAGTCCCTTTTACTGAGAGTGACCAACAGACCTCACCCTGGCATTCAATACCTCACCTTACCTTTCCTGCCCACTCCCTGACAACAACCACTCTGGGCTTCTTGATGATACCTGAACATACTGCCCACTCTCCTGCCGCTATGTGTTTTCTTACACTGGTCCCTTTGCCTGACTACATATGATCAGGTTGAATGCTATCTCCTCCCACAGCCCCCTTTCTTTCTCCTTGGGTGGAGGCTACTGTTTGGCCTTTGCTGTCCCCACACAACCTATTGCGAGCCTAGGTCAGGGCCTGGCACATAGTTGATGCTCAAGCTTTAAGGAAAGTTTAGAATCGAGAATCTTAGGGTTGAAATAGCTCCGAGAAATCAACTGGCCCAACTCAGTTCTTATATAGATGGGGAAACAGGCTGAGAAAGGGGCATTGAGGAGTCTGCATTCACATAGCAAGTAACAGACAGGGGATCTCCAATGGAAGAACTGAGAACTGCGATAAAATGAGACTGAGCCCATGAAAAGAGTAAAGGAGCATCTTCCTGCACTGGCTGGTAGCGGGTCTGGTGGAGACAGGGGAAAGTTGGGGATGGAAGGGGGGGGGAAGCATCTTCCCACCAATTAGACCAACTTAATTCCTGTTCCCCCGACTCACTGCGCCTCCCCCCACAGTCCGCACAGCAACTTGGGCGTCTTGACCAGCGAGCTAGAGTCCCACCTTCCTGCTGTAGAATTTCAAGGCCTGGGTCTTTTCCTAACAAAATGTAAGCTTGCGAGTGGTGGTGGTAGAGAGTGGGGGTGGGATTTGATAGTTGCCTTTCTATCCAGGCCACTGGTTTCTCTTCACTTCCCACTTCCATGCCCTTCCTGAGTTTCTGTCCCTCACAGAACCTTTGTTCCCTCGCTGAACCATGGCCATTTATATCCTCTCTTAGCCCCCTGTTTCCTAACTTTGGGTGTCCTTTTACTCCTAAAGTGGCCAGAGATAGCTCACATCCTGGATGGGCGTCTAGGCTTCCCAACTGAAGACCACAGAGTGGCCCTGTCAGTTTCTGACACTTAGTCCCCTGCCAGAGCCACACCTGCCATTCCCCAGGCCTGGCCCAGAATCCTGGGCAGGAGCTGGCCCCAGTTTGAGCCCAGAATCCAGCCTAGGGTTGTGCGTCCTGCGAGATGCCTCCGTGCAGGGCACAGATCCAAGAGAAAAGTAAAGGCGGGGCCTCCATGCTCTGCACTGAGTCCGTGCCCACCTCACAACTCTCGGCCGCCCAAGCGCACCCCTTGGCCATCTCCCCCTACCCTTCTCCAGCCCAGCTGCCATGATAGACCTGTCTGTTGTAGGACACAGAAGAGCAGGCCTGACATTTCCGCTCCCGAAGAAGACACACCCCCCTCAAACACTGCCATCCCCCAAACCCCACTTCAGCTGCTCTGAGCCTAGGACCCCAAACCAAGGATTGTGGCCAGCCTGCCTTCGGGCAGAGGTCGCCTCCGGACTGTGCCACGCCGGGACAGCTGAAGAAATGAAAGTGGAAGCAAGCCTGGGCCGTCTGTGCGGCGGGGGCGCGTGGGGCGCGGCACTCACTCACCGAGTCTGCCTGGGTGGGTAAGCGCTGAGCCCTCGTCTGGCCGCGGGTCACATCCCAGCGCCCTGGGTCTCCTCCTTTTGCCGGTCCTCCGCTCTGCGTGTGCTCTCGCCTGTCCGCCCGCCTGCCTGCCCTGCCGGGCCTCGGTCGCCCTCACGCCCCTGAGGCGACGCCAGCTCCGCCCCTACCCTCCCGGGCCAGCCGTGCTGCGGCCAAGGGGCGGGGGAAGGGGCGGGGAATGGGGACCCCCCTCCCCGAATGCACAGACACACTCACTGTCGCCTTTCCGGAATGTCCATATCGCTCTCCCAACTTCCCCTTGGGTAAAAGACTAGCTAGCCCTCTCAGCGTTTGCTTGGACTTTTACCAAGCAGGCAGCCTCAGCTTTCTCAACTGTAAAATGGGGACAAGCTCAGCTTCTGTCTGGAGAGGAGACAAAAGAGCTGCTAAATAATGGATTTCTTTTCTTTTTTTTTGTCTTCCCAGAATTACGTGTGTCTCGTTTGTCCCTGAGCTCAATAAGGGATCAAGTCTGCCCTATACACTTCCACATTCTTAGCTCCTGGCATAGTGCCTGGCACATAGCAGGTACTTAATACCAATGAATGAGTGCCTTGGGACTCATGAGCGAGTCCCTTACCCCAGCACTAAAAGACTGGTCCTGAAGAGTGCTCAGACACAGACTTTCACCTTCTCCACCAGGGCCGGGGCCCTTGCTCAGACTGGGCTGATTCTCCTCACCCCTCACCTGAAGTCACCCGATTTCCTACCGCCAGACATTTGTTCCAGTGGTTCCCACTTTGAAATATCTTCTTTCCCTCCTTCTTTCCAACCAAATCCAGACCCTTCAAGACTTGATCTTCTCTCCCTAGTTTTCTACTCATGTTCCTCCTCTGATGACAGACAGATATCCCACAGCAGCACCCAATGCACATTGTGGGCCCCAGGCCCAAGGAATAGGTGGCTGGCTCTATCCTGGGAAGGGAGGGAAGGTTGGAGGCCTTCTAGGATAGGAGGGCCAAGGCAGATAGATGAGCTGTAGAGGTCACCCTGGAGAGGTGCGGGAAGTGAGCAGGCAACAGTGGGGTAGCGCTGGAGGCTGGAGGAGGGCATTTACTGTGGCACAGACGCTTACTGGGCTCCTCTTGTGTCTGGATCTTCTTGCTCGATGGCAATGAGAACACACAAGATCCTGAAGGATGAATTGAGGATTCTTTCTTTTGTCGAGCACCTATTTTTGCTACAGTCTAAAGTTTTCTTTTTTTCCCTGCTGTGTGGGTCTTAATTCTGCCCTAAATTTCCTCTAAACATTTGCATGCTCTAGTATATGCAGAAGGAATTCGAATCTATTCCTTCATTTGTTTGATATTCTAATCAACCCCCTTTCTTAAGCATGATTCTGGGCACTGAGGGCAGGGCATCAGGTGATGAAGCTGTCCCAGTACCTGACCTCAGCTGAGGTTAGCAGGTGGCACAACACACAGAGATAACACAAGGTCAGAGCTCAGTCATCCAGAAGTGGAAACACGGTTATGGACTGGGCACTCTGAAGAGAGTTTAAAGAAGTCATTATTTAGAAGTATAGTGAGGGTGTAGGGCAACCACACAGATAGCATATTACCAAAGGACTAGCAAGAGCAGCCCTTCGATGTATGCCCTAGGCTGAAGCTGTCACCCCTAGCTGAAGGGGTGTTGGGAGGGAGGGGTCAAAGTGCAAGCTATGAGGAGGGGCCTACTGATCTGAGCTTAGCTGTGGCCTATGCTTGAAGGGCATACCTAGCCCACAGCAATCATTCTGTGAAGGAATGGGGTTGTAAAGGGGCCTCCCTCTACTCTCTCTGGCTGATCTCTGGCCAGGTTTCCCCATTGGCCAGCTCCTACTCTTGAAGCCAATGAGAGTTGATGCAGCACATGGAGGTCGGCTTTCTTGGGTCTAGAGCTGGGTGGAGGAGGGTGGAGAGTGCATCTAGGGAACAATGAAAGGTACTTGGCACATAGGCTCAGGGACTTCGACTTACAGAAAAAACAGAAACCGCTGTGCTTTACTTATCATTCAGTTCTAAATATTTCATAATTTCATTGTCATTTCCTCTTTAACCCATGGATGATTTAGAAGTGTGTTTTTTAGTCTCTCAGCCTATGGGAGGTTTATGATTTTCTTGTCAACTTCTAATTATATTGCATTGTGGTCGGAGATCATGGTCTGTAAGATTCTTTGGAATGTGATGTGACTCCCTCTGTGGCTTTGTACATGGTCATTTGCTGTACCTTGAACTAGGTTTTATAGAATGAGCAGGAGTTTGCCTGATGAAGAATGAAAAGCACAGAATCTTACATCGTGGGAAATATAGCTGATCCATTTGGAAGGAACTTCAGAAGTTCCCAGCTCACCCACAGAGCCCTGGGTGTCTGCCCCAATACCAGATGACAGGTTGAAGGGTTGGGAGAAGCCAGAGATAGCCCAGATCCCTTAAACACCTGTACCCCCGTCCTGTGGCTCTGGTTTTAGGCTAGAGAGACTGTGTCCTTCCAGGAGGCTCTGCTGGGGCTGAGAAGACCCAGACCTGGGAGAATAGGTCCTGGCTTTACCGGAAAATAGCTGTGAGACCTTGGGTTGTTCTTGTCCTCTCTGATGGCATGCTGTAACCCGACAGCACTGCATGCCTATGCAGGACAGGCACTGTTCCCTGCTACTGAGTGTGATAAGTGGCTCAAATAACCTGTGTCCTGAGTGTGATAAGTGGCTCAAATAACTTGTGTGATAACCACTGTGATAACCTGTTTCCGAAGCTTGATGGGAACCATTGAGGACTCGGTTGAGGACATACCCTTCTTCACTGCACAATCCAGGAACATGACTGCTTGATGGGAGCTCCAAGAGGCAGTGGCTCCAAGTGGTACTGAGCTCTCGCCCTGCTGGGTGTCTCAGGGAAAGCCTCTGCCCCTCTTTGGGCCTCAGCATTCCCCATCTGCACCACAAAAGCATCTCCCAACTGTACCATTCCAAGTGCTTTATCAGGACCAGCTTCCTGCTCTTGCCCCTGTGGGCTCAGTGACTCGACTGATAGCAGGAAAGTTCCCACATCCCTACGCTTCTCTCAGAATGAGCTACAGCACCCCAGCTCACCCCACCAGACTTCCGGAAACTTCTGTAGCCTGATGGCACCTACCTTCTCCTTAATCTCCCAAGAAAAAGTTTCTATTTCAGCTTCTGCCTCTTCCTGCCCAGAAGGAACTATCTTTCATCTTGGCACATTGAAGAAAAATCAAAGGCTACCCTTATTGCAGTAAGAAGAATTAAGGTTAAACTTCCTTTAGTTTGAAAAGGACAAAGTTGAAAAAGATGTACATTAAAATTCCGTATGACTATGGACAAGGTGATTATTCTCTCTGAGCCTATTTCCCTTTCTGTAAAATGGAAACAACAATAATTTTTTTCTCAGAGAAGAGCTATGAGGACCAGATGTGATAGTCCTTGTAAACAACTGAAGGCTGTGGCTGGTCTTTTGGGGGTGCTGCCTTCAAGCACACAGCAGGAATTTGTGTAGAGGAGGGATTGCACTTGTTCCCGTGGTCCTAGAAGACAGGAACAGAGAGCCAGGATGCTATGAGGGGACACTCGACACATCAGAGTTGTCCAATCATGTAGCCTGGACGGCTGTACTCACTTCCGGGCGGGGGTAAGGGGGCGGGTAGAGGTGTGCAAGCGAACGTGGTACAGCCCCCCGTGACATGAGCTTCAGAGGGTTCAATTCCTCTGAAGAGCGGGAGGGCCTTCTTGACCCTGAGAACCTCAAACTCAAGTGTTCTGTGCTCCAAGGTCTCTCTTCCCTCCTGGCTCCCTACCACCCCTTGAGTTGGAGGTGTAGCCTTTACCTCTCCAGGTTTCAGGTCTTCCATCTTGGGAAAGAAACCTCTGGAGGCTGTGGCAAAAGCCTGGTGTTCATAAGGGCCTTAGGACAATTTCATAGCCTGCTCTCACATCTGACATCCAACATGGCCTTGTAGGCATTGCCCCCTACCCAGGTGCACACCGTCCAAGCTCAGGGGTGTCCCAAGAGTGGTGGTGATAGTTGGTGAGGAGGTGAGGGTCCAGGAGTGGTGGCAGTTTCATCAGTGTCCCAGGCTCAGCCTTCATGGAGCCCATCATGAAGCCTGCACAGGAAGTTCTGTCCAACCCTACCCCCTCCTCTGCCACTGTAACGCCTCGCATTCAGCCTCTGGGGCTGCCTTCCTGGAGCACTGCCCCAGTTCAAACCCTTCTCCTACAGGAGGCCTCCTCAGATGGCCCTAGTCCCCATGGCATTGTCTTCCTTCCTCTACAGTATTCTTTCCCCAAGCGTGTTCGGTAACACTTGCCTCAGAGTTGCCAGTGGGGATTGGGGGCTCTTTACAGAAGACCATCAGATTCTGGCCAAGTGTGGAGATCTGTCAGTTACAGGAATGACTGGGAATACAGAAAAAAAGTGAATAACATTATGGGGGTGAAATCAGCAAAATCCAGAATGAGAAACATTCTGTAGGACAGATTCTGAACAAATAAATGGTAAGAAAACAAAAAGAGGTTAGGGGACACCTATAAGTTAAAAGTGACTTAATATGGATACTACTCAGCAGTAAAACAAACCAGCTATTGAGACTTGTAACAACTTGCATGGGTTTCAAAGGCATTATGCTGAGTGAAAAAATTCAATCTGAAAAGGCTACCTACTATCCGATTTCATTATAAATGTTCTCAAAATGACAAAGTTGGAGGGTCTGGAGCACAGATCAGTGGTGGCTAGGAGTAAGGGTTGAGGAGGAAGGCTTGACTATAAAAACATAGTACAAGTAACTTTCTCTGGGTGATAGTTCTGTATCTTGATTGTGGTTCCATAAACCTATACGCATAATAAAATTTTGTAGGACTATAAACAAAAGGAAGAAAAAGAAAAACGAGTATGCATAAAAACTGATGAAATCCAAATAAAGTCTGTAATTTGAATTGTACTGTACCAGTGTCCATTTCTTGATTGTGATAATTATACTGTGGTTACTTAAGATATTAGGGGAAGCTACATGAAGGGTACAGGGGAACTCCCTGTATTATTTTTGAAACTTCCATGTGAGCCTAACACTATATAAAATAAATTTTGAAAAATATATCTAGTTGCAAGGTGTCCATCTTGTTTGGATCCTGATTTGAACAAATCAACTGTAAAACAGAAGTGATGAGACAATTGGGGAAATTTGAATACGACCGTACATTTGGTAATATTAAGGAATTATTATTAATTAATCTAGGAATGTTTTGTTTTTTAAAAGTACTTGTCTTTTATAAATATAAGTAGAAGTATGTATGGATGAAACAATACGATGTCCAGGATTTGGAGGGAAAGCGGGTGGGTGTCTAAAAGAAGCCAGATTGTCATGTGGTGGAAACTTTTTATGTTGGATGAAAGGGATTGAGGTTCATTATACGATAGATTCTCCTTTCACATATGCTTGAAAATTTCACCAATGAAAGGTTTAAAAAAGGAAACACAAAAGGCGAGTCCTCTCTTACAGAGACTTCGTTTCAAGATCTCTGGAGTGGGTGCAGGAAGCTGCTGTTTAGCAAGATCCCCAGTGACGTTTATATAGAAGACTAAGAGTTGGGAATCTCTGCTGTAGATGAATGTTTGTGTCCTCCCACAAACTTAATCTCTAGTGTGATGGTATTTGGGTGTGGGGCCTTTGGGAAGTGATGAGGTCATGGGGTGGAACCCTCGTGATGGGATCAGTTCTCTTATAAAAGAGACACAGAGAGCTATCTCCCTTCCCTTCTACCATGTGAGGATACAACGTGGCCATCTATGAACCAGGAAGCAGGTCTTCACCAGACACTGAATCTTTAGGTGCCTTGATCTTGACTTCCCAGTCTCCAGAACTGTGCAAAACAAATTTCCATAGTTTATAAGCCACCCTGTCTATGATATTCTGTTATAGCAACCTGAATAGACCAAGACAACCTTTTCCTGCTCCCCATGTTACTTGTGGGGTGAAGAAAAAATGCGGGACCTCCCAGAAGGCCAGGGTGATGTTTTCTAGTAATGGTAAATATGTATAGTTTTAACATCTTAGAGAGCATAGTAGGGTGGAAACAGCACATCTGTTTCATTTATTCGTTCATTCCCTAGTATTTACTGAGAGCTCATTAGATGTCAGGTACTATACTTGGACCAGGTGCAGACTTTGCTCTTGCTTTGTGGGTGATGACAATGATCTCAGTCTTTTGAGGAATTTCCACCAGGCCCAGGTGTCCTACTTCGTAGCTCACCAGGCTGAGGCTGCAGAAGATCTTTAAAGAACAGGCCAGGGAGGGGTGGCTCTTAAAGGGGAAGGGTCCTCGGCTATCAGTCTAATCTCCTGAGTATATGGCAAAACTGAGGCACAAGGAGCAAAAGGATTGGACCAAAGATAAATAATGATAATAAAGTCCTTTCATAGAAGGTATAAAGCCTTCTATGTATCTGTGCTTGAGAAGCATTTTTCTCATTTCCATTTTTTATCAACCCTGGGAGGGAGGAAGTTTTGTTGTTCTAGAGTTAATTTGTTTTTTTCTCCAGAGGGAGGGATGGAGGGACAGGAAAGAGAAAAAGACGGTTCCCCTAAGAGGAAAAAAGGTACTAGATATGTTAGGCTGACACCCCAAACCCTGCCCTGCAGTTCTTCTAGAAGAACCTCTAGGTCTCATCTTGGCTTCATTTCCTGTTGGTGGGAAAATTGTGTTCCCCACAGCCGGGAAGAAGCAATTCAAGTGTGGATGGCGTCTACTTCTTGGGGATTCACACTGTATCCCTGGAGTCTAGATTTCACAGTAAGTACAGCCTGTAACTTCCTGCACTTGTTATCCAGTTTATCATGGGGCTGCATTTGGGGCTTTTTCAAGAAGCAGCTCTAGTAGTGCAGCTTTGCCCAAGACTAAGGGAACTAAGGGTGTGCTCTTCTCTTCCAGGAAGGCTTCCTGCATTACACCAGCTGCCTGGAACCAAGCCTCCTCAGGGGGGAGCCCTTGGCACAGAAAGTTCTTAGTGCTTTGCAGATATGCTCCTTGGTTAAGCCCATGAGATTTTGTCTTCCCCTTTGGACTGTAAACTCTGAAAAGTGGGCTCTTGTGCATTTTACCCCTTCCCATGGGACACTGTAGCAACAGCTGACAGTTGTAAGGAACTTTCTGGTTTACAAAATGCTTTCAGCACTTGGTCATTTTTGAGCCCTGCAACAACCCTAGGAGGTGAGTATTGGCTTCAAAAGGTGAACTGACTTGGCCAAGAAGTATAGCCTGATGGTGACAGAGCTGGGACTCGAACTCAGGCCTCCTAACTCCAATCATAGGTCCACCCCCCGCCCTACATTGCTGGAGTGTTTCACAGATGTGCTGTTTAAGAACTGTCTCATATGACCCACCCAGTAAATTAGAGAAAGGAGAACAAATCAGTTTGAAAGAGGGCTAAACATGTTTCTAAAAATGTTCTCCTGGGAAAGTAGATGATAATACAGACATTTGTGCCCAGATCTATGTTAAAGCAATTAACAGCATTAAGTTCACTGACTAGCCTCAGTAACTTTGACACCACCCAGAGTTCTTGCTCACTTTTTCAATACCCTTGTGAAATCTGCTTGGGCAAGTCATATTCCATACCTTGTACAAATAGCACCCAAGAGAGAAAGTCACTTAGTATGAGCTGAGCGTAAAAGAAGAGAAAGAGATAGGAAGGAGACCGAGTACAGAGAGGAGAAGGGTCAGGAAACAGAAGGTTATCTGAGGGTCACTTGGTTTCTAGAGTAGTCACTTCTGAGAAGAAGATACATGGTAGACCAACACTGAGTTACCCAGAGCTTCTCTGTCCTTGATAGCAATTCCCTCTCCATAGGGATGTCCAGAGGACATAGTGCAGTCTGCTGGCTCTAAGACAAACTGAGACAGGAGAAAAACTTCCACCAATCAATCCCAGCACCAATGGGGAGTGCCTCCCAGCCAAGCTCTTTCGCTCAGTTCCTATTCATCCCCCACCTGCTGCCTGCCTGGCTCTCCAGACGTCATCTCCCCTTTCTTCCCCACAGGATGAGTGGAGAGCTTCAGCTACACAAGCAACACACAATTCTCCAGGCAGCTGCGGGGGCCAGGCACAGATAATCCAGTGCAACAGCTAATCCAGAATTTGGCTTCAGAGGTCATGAGCCTGGGGAATTCTCAGCTCTTGCAATCAAACAAGGAAGCCATCTGGACTCCAAGAGTCTGGGAATGCCTCTGCTTTCCTCTCTTGCCCCTCCAGGTCCTCACCAGAGATATGCTAGAAACAGCTAGTTGCAGCCCAGAAATCTTCCCTAGAAGCAGACGATAATTAAATCCTTGCTTTCAGATATCTTCCAATTGGGGTGCTTGGGACCAAAATGCAGAGAAAATTTGTAACAAAGAGGTAGAAGTAATAATGCTACCAACATCCTGTGTGACACTGGCAAAGTCATTTCACCTGGTTTGGGGTTATTTCACATGGTTTGAGGCTTTTTGCTTTAGCTGTAAAATCACTAACTTATTGGAGGGGTTCCCAAACCAGACTGAGCCTCAGAATCACCTGGAGAGATTTTTTTTTTTTAATAAATAGTTTCCCAGGGCCATCCTAGACCAAAAGAACCCACATTTCAGTGTTGGGGCCCAAGAATTGACATCTTTGACAAGCTCTTCAGGTGCTTCTGATGTCCAACCTGGTGGGAAAATTATAGGCTTTAGTCTTTCTAAGCTATAACTGTTATGTTTAATGAGTTAACAAAGAATTAAATAAGCAGAGGTCTGTAATCAGGAGTACCTTGGTCTCAGATAAGCCATCCACAAATAATCAGGTAGAACTGCACCTTGGCTTGAAACTCCAAGCGTCACCTGGCTCCTGATGTCAGCTCCCAAGCTATGGTTCTACCTAGTTGCCTGCCCTCACTCCTCCCTCCCCTTGTCCAGGGTGAGAGAGAGTGCTCACTCCAATCTGTGAGAGAGAGTGCTCACTCCATGCTCCGGTCTGGGCTTAATCCAGCCTTCCACTCTTTGCTCCTACACACCAGTCTGAGAATCTAGTCTTGAGATTCCCAAATGCCTAGTGCCAAACTCTCTGGTATGATGACTATTGCTCAAACCTCTTTTAATTCTTGGTAAAGAATTTCAGAAAATGGTAACGTAGTGCAGGAAAAAGAGCCCAATAGAAACTTGCATTCTAGAAGTAGAAAGTCTATGTTCCAAAAGTAGATCTATTTTCCAAAAGCAGAATGTTCCATCTACTCTTGAAGGACTGTGCCTTAAAAAAGTAATTAATCTAGCAGTACTGTTTTGTGCTTTTATCATGCGTGAAACATAGTGCTAAACATTCTACATAAACTATACCACTTAATCCTTTTCTTAACTTTTGAGATAGGACTATTATTTTTCTATTTACAAATGAGAACATAAATGCTCAGAGAGACTGAGTAACTTGCCCAAAGGCAGAGCTGGGATTCTAATTTAGACCTTACTCTTGGCATCTACAATGCTGTTTCCTCAGTATCCTCCTTTGTAAAATGGAAGTGATGTTATTCCCACAGTATTGTTGGAAAATATTAAATAGAAGAAACTAAGGTGGTGGAAGCACACATCTCAGAGAGTTTGTTGAGAGTCTGCACCAAGTGAGGCTCAGCAATACACCTCTCTGCTCCCTCCCTTCCCCTGCAAAATCAGTGCTAAAATATAAAATCTGTCAGCTACTTCCCACCTGACCAGAGACAAGGGCAAAATGGGATAATAAATGTGGGTTGAAGAAATAAAAATGCAAGGTAAGGTTCATGTCATATTATGAACGCAGAAACAATAATAATAACAAAAATGATCTGGGGATCACACGCATTGGACCAAAAGTCCAACATGACCCAGTAGCGATGTTTCAAACCAAGGCAAAGATTTTTTTTGGAGGGAGGTGATGGTAAGTGAAATGCTTGAGGGAATACCACCTACCTCTGATTACTGCCATGGCAGATGGAGAAGAGGACCAAGAGCAGTATCACATCTGTTGGGAGGGACACAGTTCGGGGCAAGAGAGTCAAGATTCAAGTCAAGATATGATGGGAATACTAGGTTAAAACCAGCCTGATGAAATGAAGTACGTATATGTACAGAGGCCCAAAAGTCAAGAATTCCAGGTAGGAAAAGCCATGTTAGACAGCAGATCATGCAAGGACAGCTGAGGTAGGAGTGGGGATGAGTGAGGAAAGGGCAAGATGGACGAGTCAGTAAGGTGACCTTGGTGAGTGGCAGTGTAGGGAGAGGACTGCTGGGTGGGCCATGCCAACTCCCAACGGACTGCCATTCTAAATACACTCTGGTCACCCACAAGCTATCTTAGGCTCCATGTCAGGCCCCAACAGTGAGGTAGGCCCTGGTCAGTTAACTTGTCCAGGAGCAGAAGCTGGGGTTTTAGGTCATAAAAGGAGACAGAAGGTTGTTTAATTTGCTCAAAAGACTCCAACGGAACTTGAGAACTATCTTCACACATCAGCAGAAGAGGCTGTGAGGGAGAAAAGTGAACAGACTTCTATGGGAAGCTCCACCTGTGGTGAGCAGAATAAAGCCCAGTGAGGGGAGAGGTGGCAGATTTCAGTGCAGGGTGGGGAAGAACTTGCTGTCACTCAAAGCTGTCTTGGTGCAGGTCAGTTAACAGGGTGGACAGCTCCCAGGCCCTGGAAGTTTCCAAACAATTGCCCGATGGCTTGGGGGTGCTGAAGAGAGGGCTGCTGTGATGGGTAGGAGGTTAAACTAGATCAGGGCTTTTTTCATTCTTTCTTAGAAACTGTTTCTTCAAATGACAGCTTATGGGAAGCCCAGTAAATGAAACACTGCTTCTCTGGTTGAGTTGCGGGGGTAAGGACCAGGCTCCCAGAGTCCCCTCCTCTAAGGAACTGTTAGGAATTCTTGAAGCACAGTTGAAAACTAGAGACTGGACAGACTCTAAAGTCCTTTTTAATGTTGAGACCTGGAAAGTCAAAACAGAAGCTTGGACACAGCAGGCTGGTGCTTTAAAATAATTGTCTCACTCCGTTTGTTCATTCTCCCAGTTCTTTTTGCTTATAAACCTGGCTGTCTGCTCTGATGGCCCCTGGGCTTTGTTTTCCACATGTGGCCTCTGAAATAAGAGCAAGTAAAATAGCCACTGCTTGGGGCTGGGACATAATCACAATATGTTCACTAGTGCTAGAACTCTTTGTGCAAGGGATGCTCATAGACACAGATGGTCTCGGTTGAGCAATCATCCAAGAGGAATTTATTCAACATTCACCAGTATCTTATCTCTCGGTGTCAGGTTTCATACTGGATATTGGGAATATAATGTCTAGTAAGATATGATCCCTGTCTCCAAGGAGTGTCTAGTCTATGGGGTAGGACACAAAATGCCAAGGAAGCACAGAGGAGCACATGATAGGGCGGGGACAGCACAGAAGGGGGTAGGTGTCAAGGAAGGCTCTTGTAGAGATGTTTTAGTGGAGTTTTGAAAGACAAAATTAATTTGATGAAGGAGATATGGACATTTGAGGTAGGCACAAAGTATTTAAAAAGATCAGAACAGAGGTAAGAAGAACACAGTGCATTCAGGGAACTGCCAGTCATCCAGAATGACTGGAGGAGCTAAGGGAGTGGGCGGGGACCTAGCAAGACATGAACTTGGAGAAGTCACCAGATCCTGAAGCTCTAGTGAGCTGATTTAAAGGGACTTTCTTCTGAAAACTCTGGGGAGCCTGGGATGATTCATAATGAGTTTGGACCAATTTTTCTTGTAACTCTTCCAGTTCCTGAGGTCTGAACAGCTTAGAAGTAGCCCTGTGAATGTGAGGCATGGGCCTGCTCAGTGGACATTACAAATGACACCATTAAGTCTGGAGAATGGACTGTCACCTCTTATCCTGGAGTGGCCCCTGATGCAGGCAGCAATCTTCAAGTATCTTGTCCCTTTTTGTGCACCAAGTCTCTTCTTTATAAAGCAGAACAGGGATAAAAATGCTGCCACCAACTTGCCACATTAGAATTGCCAGGACCAAAGTGCTCCATACAGCATAAAACAGAGCACAAAACCGTCCTTTTTAATTAGAAAACAATGTGTTTTCAAATAAAATTTGGAGTCAGAAATGTATAATGAGTGCATTTTGTTCTTTAGTTGACAGCATTTGGAAAATTGACACCATGTGTTTCTCAGAGCAAGGGCTGGTTTAGGAGCCACCTGTGACTTCTCAAGGACCTGAGCTGGCTGCTGGAGCTGGGATTAGGGGTAATTGAGAGGCTGCCCTCTTTTTTGAGCTGGAGGTCGGGGAAGACAGTAGGCACAAGGAGAGCAGTAGCACATCATCAAACCAGCAGTTTTCTGCTGACCTCACAGGGTTGTCGGGAGTATTGAAATAATGCATGTAAAGGCCTTAGCGCAGTGCCCGGTAAATGGTAGGCCCCAGTAATAAATGTTAGAGGTTATTGTTAACAGGTATATGTTGTGAGGCCAGCTCTGAACTCACAGGACCTTCTTGCATGGAACAAATATTCTTTGAGACTTTAATACTTTCTACCTGTTACTCCCTATGAAGCCCTAAATGCTTCACCAAGGGTACCAAGGTCTGGCAAGATTTGCATCCCCTATAGTACCCAGCAGTGTTCTTTAACCCTTCTTGCTCCTCTTCTGAGATGGCACTGGTCAGTTTGTCTCATATTGTAATTATTCATGTCAGTGTCTCACTTGCTGAACTGTGAGCTTCTCAAAGGCAAGGACTGAACATTTAAATCCGGGCCCAGAAACAAGCATGCTGAGCTTGGCCCTGCTTCAAGCCCTCAGTACTTAGTGTTCTCTTGTAATTTTCCTACACTCGAGTATCAGCTGTCACCTCTGTAGAGATGGCTCTCCTAACCATTAAGTTATTGCCTCCACTTACCATTCTGTCACATTTTTAAAAATTTTCATAGCACTACTGGCATTTGAAATCATCTTACTGGTTTATTCATTTGTCTTCTCCACAAGCATATAAGCTCCATCAGAATAGGGGCCTTATTTGTCCTGTTCATTGCTGTATTCTCTGGTTTTCTATCACTGTGCTTAGCATATAATAGGTGCCCAATGAATATTAATGAATGATGAATCAGTGCTAAATCAAGTGATTGGGGAAGTGGGCATTTGTACCTCTTCTCCAAGACTGAACAAAAGGTCAGTATTGGAGAGACTGCAAAAAACAGAACGTGTGGCTCCTGCTCCTAAACTGGTTAAAGAAAGAAGCTGCATAAGCATTCTGAGAACAAGACAAGGCAAACTATGACCAGGTACTAGATATGAGGCACAGACTCAGAGGCCAGAGAGACAAAGTCAGTGGCTAGAACAAAGCTTGAGAGCAAGGATCGCCCAATCATCCATCCCACTCATCTTCCTTTGTCAGCACCTAACGTGGTGGTGGCAGAGTAGGTGCTCTGTGAGCGACTACTGAATTACACTGAGCAGACAGCCCACCAAGCTAACGCCAGCAGATTGGTGAGATAGAGACTCTGTGTTTAACTTGATATCTTGGTTTACAAATATTCCTACTCAGTAAGTTCTTGATCTGTGTGTGTTAAGAGATTCTCTTAAATTCAGAGTATTTAAATATAGGCATACACACAAGATAATGTTTTGGCTGAAATCCACATCGTTTATTTATTCAACAAACAACTGAGTATCTTCTATGTTTCAGGCCATGTCCTTGGCACTGGGAATGGAGATAAACCCTGGCCCTCAAGGAGCTCACAGTCTAGTAGGGAATAAATAAATACAATGTAGAGTATGCAAAGGGGACCACTAGGGGAGGCAAAGGGCAGAGCAGTCCAATTCTATGGTTAATGTCCACAGGAAAGGGAAATCTGGCTAATGGATGTTTTTTGTGAAGAACACATAAGGCAATGGTTCTCAAAGTGTGGCTGGTGAATAACCTACATCTGGATTATCTGGAGCACATATTGAAATGCAGATTCCCAGCACTTTCTGCAAAGATTACGATTCAGCAAGTTGAGGTTTGGGACTTGGGAATCTGCATTTTGATTCTACTGCAACTTAAAGTTTGAGAACTTGTAAGATAAGGTTTGCTCTTTCAACTGGAATAAAGAACGATCTGTACATCTGTAATGGTAATTTGTGTTGGTGAGAGGCAGGGGAAGTAGAGAAGAAAGGAATTGGCATTATTAAGCTCTATTGTAGTCTATGTATGTTAATTTCTCACAATGATCCTATGAGGTAGATACTATTATCCCCATTTTACAGATGAAGTTTAATTTGTTCAATATTATAGAGCTAATGAATCACAACACTGACATCTGAACCCAGATTTATTTAACTCTAAAACCTTTCTACTTTTTAGAATACCATGGGGACAAATTTACTGATTCATGTTACAATTTTTCTTTTAGTTCTTTGCCAGATCTTGCTAGGTAAATATAAAGAATGGTGCTTTGATCATGTCTCACATGCAATGTAACTGTCCATGAATACATCCTTCTTTGGCAAGTGGGGATTCAGGGCAAAGCTGGTAGGAACGATAAAATGAGCAGCCATCTTTTCCTATCATTTTCTCACCTTCTGGTAGAGATGTTATGAAATGTACTTTGGCTAAGAACTGGATCCATCTTGGGGGAAAAGCAAACATAACTGGATACCCATGTAAGCAACTCCATCCGATGCTTAAGATTCCTGGGACTCAAAATATTCAGACTCAAGTTTCTCAAAAAATGAACTGTTAAAAACCAAAGGCAGGTACAGAATTTGCATTAGGAAACAGCTCAACTTTTAGAGAAGGTTAAACACTCTCTTCCTTTCTACACACAGACTCAGTAGTACAAAATAGACATAGCTCAGAAAATAATGGGAAGTTCATCTCATTTAAAGAGCTTGGAGACAGGCCCAACCCGTAATGAAGAAAACACACACAAACTGCAACTACTAGTTACAGTCCCATTCACCATATTCAGTGTCATACAAGCAGATCTCAGGCAGGAGCAGCAGACAAAGTGGAACATGTTAGAGCAAGAAAAGGCATCACAAAGGCAGCTGACAACAATAATGGGCAGGGGTGGGGTGGGTAAATACGGTACCTCAGGTTCAGAAGGCTGGTATGTAACCACCACCCTCTTTTGTCACTGAGCTTGGAGCCACAACAGTGACACTATCAAACAAATGTGACTTTTCCAGTGCTGGAGAGCTCCTTTCTTATTTTTGGTGTTTCAAGCAACTACTGAGTCCAAAGGAGAGTTTTGATCAAATCAGCCTATAGCACTGACACTACGAACAGCACACAGCTTAGATGTAACTGTTTAGTGTAACGAATATTATAAGCCAGACTTTATTTTATTGCTATATTTTCTCCATATCTAATCCGGGAACATTTTCTTCCACCTACTTTTTCATATAATACTGGCACGACTAAAGAATTATTTAAAAATATATATACATACATACAAAAACATGCATATCTAAATTGATCCTCTCCTTACAAAAAAAGTTGATTTATTTACACTGCAATGATTCACTCCCTCCAAATACACAGCTTCTAAAAGGCAGAGTTAGAAGAGAGGTGCCACGAACAATTTTAAAATATGTGGGCACTGTACCTGTGGGTTTAACTATACCCGAAATCTACTGATAGTTCAAACCAGCTACACTAAAGGCAACTCTGGGGGGCATCTAGATGGAGTCTTAACCCTGACTGCAATATTTGGTTGTTGTAGAGTCTAATCAAGATATTTGGGTTATGTCTTTGGCCAGCCAACTGGCACATGGGAAGGGTATGTAAAGCCCAAATCTAACTATAGCAGGTCTTCAACCTTATTATCCTGTCACAAATTTATAAAGATGAGGAACTAATCATTTGGGAGCTGTGTGGTCAAATTGGCCAGAATGCAAATGCACTTTTAACAAACCATTACATTGTGTAAAATCAAGTCAACCCTCCTGGGGATCCTTGGCTATCTCTGGTTATGATCTCAAACACTTAAAAAGGAAACCTCAAGTATGCTAAGAGATAATAATTAGAATGTTTGGGTACCTTCGTTCCTGAATATCAAGTAATAGGGCTCACCTCCATGATTACCTCTTGTATAAGCACACAGGGTAACTCATGAGGGGCTGCTCATTACAGATGTTGCGCTCCTGAGAGTTTAAGGGAGTGAGTGAGCTCTAGATGATCCAGGGTTGATTAGGCTCTATAAAGAGCCAACCCTTATAGCTCTAAGTCTTATCATGTTTCTGGGCACATTTCAGTTCCACTCCAAGTCCACTTTGTTCCAATTCGGCGATGACAGACATATATTTGAACTCATTTGGTCTGAAGTTAAAGGTCTCCACTAACTCATAGGTCTCCTTCCGATCAGTGGCATAGAAGAGCTGAACTTGGTTGGCAATGCACTGTGCCTCAGCAACGCTCTGTAAGGTAAAAAGAACAGTGAGGTCCCTCCTTACAGAGGGCCACAAAGCTCTGTGTCTGAGTCCTGTGGCAGGTAGGGGCTCTTACCCAGGAGTCACTGCTTAGAAAGCTTCTCTGACTCCCAGAACTCCCAAGTCTTAGTTAGGTGCCTCTTCTGTGTACCCAAATTGCCCCATGCTTACCTCTATCACAGTATTTATGATATTGTTTTGTATTTATCCTTTTTCCCATTTTTCTTTCTTGTCTTTCTTCCCTAGTATGAATTCCTCAAAGTATGTGCTTGTTTTACATCCCTGCAGTGACATTTGGTGAATGTTTGCTGAAAATTAATGCGTATGCTCAAAATTTCCCTCTTTATTCAGTTCCTTTATAACCATTAAGCATATTTCAGGACGGGGTGGTGTGGAGAGCAATAGTTACCCAGCTTTACGTTCTTTACTAACCAGATATAGTCGAATAAAACCTGTTCCTGATACCACCTTGGTTCGAAAACTAGTGCCAAAGCCAGCTGTGATAGTTTTTTAATTTGTCCACAAATTCTATGGCACTCCTCCCTTTGATGGAGGCTAGTTTCCCTTTCCTTGAGTGTAGGCTGTACCTACTGACTTGCTTTAACAAATGGAGTAGGTGGAATGATGGAGAATGACTTTTGCTATAAAGTCAGAAAAGACATTGTAGCTCTTGTCTTGCTATCTTGATGGAATCACTTCTCTCAGAAAGTCAGTTGCCATGTCATGAGGACATTCAAGTAGCCCTACAGAGAAGCCGCTGTGGCAAGGAAATGAGGCCTCCTACCAACAGCCATGTGAGTAGGGTCAGAGATGGATCCTCCAGTCCAATTAACCTTCAGATGGCTGTAGTCCTAACCAATGTCTTGACAGCAACTTTATGAGACTGAGCCAGAACCACCTAGCTATGCTGCTCCTGAATTCCTGACCCACAAAAACTATGAGGTAATAAATGTTTGTTGCTTTAAGCTACTAAGTTTTGGAGTAATTTGCTATGCAGCCATTTATAATCCACCAGCAGAGCCCCAGGGAAGAGAAGGGGCCACCTTCTCTAAAGCTCAGAAGTTGGGAAATGGTGACCAGACCACTCTATGTAACAGAGGTGAGGTCAGGACATAGGCTACACTCTTGAAACCTTACAAAAGACTTACTTCAAAGAACTCTTTTTTGCTTCCTATACATTCCTCAGTTCTAGTCAGAGGCACTTATTCACCATCACTGTGTTCATATGGTCAAAACTCAACCCTAAAAGATAATGGAAAATTCCCACTAAAACTGACTGTCAAAAGTGTGCTATGTCTAGCTACAGAATGATGAAGACGGGTTTATAAATACCCTGGGCCGCTTTATCTCTGTTCCCTCCTGTGGGGCTTTCAGGTCATTTTCTCACAAGCAGGCACTAATCTCTGAGACTAGATCTTCAATCAAAAGCCTTTTTCCAAAATGCTAGCTATTTCAAATTAATAGAATTTCAGAGCTGGAAGGGACCTCAGAGATCACTCAGTTCTCATTTAATAAGCCAGGAAATCAAAGCAGATGAAGTCTAGGGATGGGCCCAAGGTCATGCGGCTAGCAAGTGGCAGAGCCAGGACCAGACCTCTGTACTCCCAGGCTAGTACTCCTGATACTGTTTTTTTTTTTTTGGCCGGGGTGGGGGTGGGGGTGGAGATAATTAAGATCGATCAAGGTCAATAACTTTATTAATTTTACCTTTCTTATATTTAAACCTGCCTCAAGAGCAAACCATTTCTAAAGCAAGTGCATTGTTATAATCTGATGCAGATATCACCATTCTCTGAGGCCCTGAACTGTAGGGCCTCTGACAATCAACTTTTATTTGAGGCTTAGGATGGTGGAGGTGGGGTAATCTCAGCTGGGTTCACTTTAGAATAATACTATTTCAACTGAAGAGTCCTAGGGGCTCTGTGGGGGTAACCCCGGTCTCTTCATTTTTGTTTCAGCTGTTATAGCCTGGGGTTTTATATAATAAGATTGTTTGGATGAAAGATTCCTCCCATTAGTTTGAAGACCACTAGTATGGTGGGTAGGGAGATAAGGCACTGGGAGCTATGTGCATCTATCTCTCAACGAGGGTTATGGAAAGTACCCCTCTTCTTATTTACTCCCTACCTTTTGTTCTCTTAACTCTCAACGTGAAGCAGTAGTCTCTTCCCTTTCCAAGACCCAAGAAGATAAACATATGAACTCCCTGTGTTGCTCAATAAAGAGATATATTAACAAACCTGATTTCTCCTTCTCTTTCAATCTTCATAGCTATGATCAATTTACCAAGTCCTGCCCATTTTGTCCCCTACATATTTCTGGAGTCATTCTCTCTCCTCCATTCCTACTACCACTGCTCTTGTTCGGGTCTTTACAAACTTTTGCAGAGACTATTGCAACTGTCTTCTAAATGATCACACTGACCAGGCTAGAATTAAAAAGTATTTAGGAAATAAATAGGTTAAAGGTCTTGAAATAACAACTATTTTTGTTCAAAACCCTAACTGTACATAATACCCCGAGTTATTTTATGCCTCCTAGCATTTACTTATGTTACTTGCTTCATCTGGAACATTCTCCGCGCCCTCCCACCTTTCTTTATCTGGCTAAACTCTGGCTCATCCTTGAACATTCAGTCTAGGTATCATCCTAGGAAGTAAGTCTTCTTCCTCCTTCTGGGTCAGGGAGCCCTACCCCCAAGAACGCTGTGCATGTCTCTATCCTAGCACTTACTGCATTCCAGTGTAATCATCTATTGATAGAGGCATGGAATGAGATAAGGCTTTTGAATATTCTACCATATTTCTGGCATTAAAATTAATTAGTTAAGAAACCTCTAGTTTCCATGTATTTCTATTCATATGCTTTATTGTATTTGGAAATACTATGCCTAAAGTACAAACTCATGCATGAGTATGCAGACCATATATTAATATTACAATTTTAGGTTTCCTATCTCTGAATCACATACCTCTACAATAACTTCTAATATGTCTAGTTCTCTATAGCAGCTCCTCGAATAATGTCACTTCATTCAATGTCAATTTGTTATAATGTTGAGAAGATGCTGTAGGAACTTAACTGTTGTTTGGATCAATTATCCTATGGTAAAACTGGTTTTGCTTTCTATTGTTTTGCTGCAGTCCCAAGAACCTATTGACAACGTTAAATGAGGATTTATTGTACTACACTGGAAATTCACAGTCAAGTGGACTTATACAAGGCAAATATATGTTGTCTGGTGTGCTATTGAATGTTATAAGGCCAGAAAGAAAATTTTAATGATGATGGGGACTGTGCAGCAGTTTGAGACTACCAGAGCAAGGTGGTAAAAATGCCAAAGCAGAAAGGGCTTCCTCTGATCACTAGAGTCCACTTTTAATATGGTTAAAGGCTGTGCTTTGCTGAAGACCAGAAAATAAAATACAATCTCTATGTCACTCACGCCTATGTCAAATCTTAAGCCAAGTCATTATTGGTAACTATATCCCCTCCAAATCTCAATTTGAAACACCCACACTTCGTCTACTATTTCCTATTTTTTAAGCTCACCCCCAACTTCAAAAATCCTTTAACTCCACCAGGACTCATAATTCTGTCTCTCACTTTCCTTATGTTTTCACTTCCCTCTTTATCCAGTTTGTATTCCATGGTCAATAATTATAATCATTCCTTTGCATTTACCTTTAACTCCTTGGTTCCTATCTTACTTCGTTAAACCATGTGGCTAAACAATAACCCTAGTTAAATCCAACCCTCATCCCTCTCTTTCTCTGCTTGTACCCCCACAGCCATTCTGTCTTCCATTTTCCTAGACCATGAGTTGGCATACACTTTCTGCAAAGTGATAGACAGTTAATATCTTAGGCTCTTTGTTGCAACTACTCAACTCTGTTGCAAAGCTAAAGCAGCCATAAGTAATACATAAATAATAATCATGGCTGTGTTCCAATAAAACTTTACTTACAGGCATTGAAATTTGAATTTCATATACTTTTCACAGGTCACAAGTCACAAAATATTATTCTTCTTTGTTTTTTTTTCCCCTGATAATTTAAAGATATAGGACACATCTTAACTCATGGGTCTTCTAAAAGCAGACAGTGGATTAGATTTGGCCCACAGGCTGTAGTTTGCTGACTCCATGTCCTAGACAACAATTTCACACTTTCTTTTTTCCACTCAAATGTCCAACACCTATTCTCTCATCCTCACTCTCAGCTAAGGACCTTACTTTTCTCTAAGCAATCTGGAGAGAACTACTATAGGTTACTACCGCCTCTATCCATTTAACTCTGTGCCATGATATCCTGGCTTTTCTATTGTTATATTTCTGGCAAAGATCAACCCCTCATTTCCAGACTTACCCACCCCAAAATATCCCTTCAACAATTCTCTTCTTTCTCCACATTATCATTTCCCTTTCTACTAGATCTTCCATCTGCATACAAATATGTTATTTCTTCCATATTTAAAACAAAAAAGTCTTTTTCCCACTTTTTCCCCTCTAATGCCTCATTTTCTCCTTTGCTTCACACAAACACCCCCTGAAAGATCTGTTTCTGCTTACTCTTTCTAATTTCTCTTCCCATCCTCTCTTAAATGCATTCTAATCATGCTTTTATCCTACCACTCCTTTGAAACTTCCCTTATAAAGGTCCTCCATGACTTCCATGTTGTGAAATGTAGTAAATTCTCAGTCCTCATTTCATTTTCCCTACCAGCAAGTGAGATTTATTCCTTGAAACATTTTATCTTAGCTCCCAGCGCATTCTACCATCTTAGTTTTCCTCCTGACTTGTTCCTTTTAAGTCTTTGCTGATGCTTCCTCATTTCTGCAGGGTTTAGTTCTTAGACCTCTTCTCTTTTTTTTTATCTTCATTTACTTCCTCAGTGTTTTCACTCAGTCTCATGGCTTTAAATAACAATCTGTATGCTGACAACTGCCATATTTATATCTCCAGCCTGGACTTCTCCTCTGAACTTCAGGCTCATTATATCTAACTGCCTATGACTTGGATATTTAACAGGCATTTCAGATTTAATGAGTCCACAACTGAGCTCCTAATCTTCCTTCCAAAACTTTTCTTCCTGCAATCTTATAAATCTCAGTTAACGACAACTCAATTTTTCTGGATAATATTCTAGGTACCTTCCAGTTGAGTGTGATGGGTAGAAGGAAGAATAGGGAAAATAGCACTCAACAGCTTCAGGAATAATAGACAGGGAAGTAGAGTCCCAACTATGTCCAAGACTTGGGACTTACTGCTACTGTGAGATACTAGCCAAGTATCATCACTTTTTCTTCTCTATATGCAGTTGGTAAGAGAGGAAAAATAAGTGGTTGTTGTAATAAAGAATCTCAAGAAAAAAATTGTCATGGAATTGGCCAGTCTCTTGAGGACAATCCTGAACTTAAACACTGCCAGATAAATGAGACCGAAATGACTAAAGAGTAGACAAACAGGGTGGTTGTATAGTAATATAAAACTGCTCCTGGCACTAGAGGGAACAAACACAATGGATATCACTACTTATGGGCATATGGTTGATGCTCTATCCCAGGGAATGGGAAAATGAGCAAAGGAAATCACTGTGTATGATACATTTGTATATGTGAACGGTGTGGAGGAAGATAAAAGATTGAGAAGTTTTCTAGACTGATCTCTTCCCTACACTTAAGAAGCCATTTACTTGTTCAGTCTCTTACCTGAAAGCCCTAGGCCAGATGTGCTTTGGAGTCAGAATTTTTAGATTTTATAAAGGTAACAGGTGCAGACAGTGTTTACAGAGTGTTTGGACTTCAAAATTGTGAATAAGTGATTGAGGACTTGAAGTAACTTCAACTTGGAAGAGCTTGATTAAGACAAAATAATTGTCAACTTTGTGTAATAAACAAATACATGTAGGTCTCTGGAATTTTACCTCTCATGAACTTTGGCCAAAGAATAAATACCTTCAGGGCTACCAGGTAAATCCAAAGAGGTAAAAGTTGATACTTACAAGAAATGTGGAATCCATTTCTGCTGTCATCAGCACGATGCCCTTTTCTTCCTTAAGTTCAGGGTAGTGATATAAAATCAGCTGGCTGGCTGCAGCTTCCCCTCGGGTCTGTAAGGAGGAACACTTAATCAAGGCTCAGTAAGGTACCACCACAACAAAACTGCAATTTCAGAGCAATAGAGAGTCTAAAGGAAATTCTGGCCTTTATCAGCCCCTTGGGTGGCTAGTGAGTCGAAGGACTGGTATGTTGGGGAATAGATAGTCAGGCCTGCCAAGGCACAATGAAAGTGACATTTTGCACAGTGTTATTTGTGTCTTCAATTGAAAAAGGTTTGGCTCTTTTCCCAGAAAATGTTTACAGTAGGCAGTGAATCCTTCATCATGGTCATATATTTAAAAACAAAACAGCACAAGCAGCTACCAAATCAAGTTCTAAAGAAAGCAATATGCCTGTGTAATTGCCACATTTATGGACTAGCGCATTTCACAGCTGAAATCTACTCCCCTTGGCTGGCTCTGAAGACTTAGTTCTTTTAAGCTGTAGCAAACAGCTGGAGAGTTTGTACTTGGGCCAGATTCGTAATGTGCAGTTTTAAAATAAAATCTGGGTGGGAAGTAGGGGTAAAAGAAGAGTAAGAACATCATTATTTCATGAAGAATGAACAGGGCAGTGGTTATTAGACCTCAACCCAGACTAGGAAGACAGGCTGGGTTCAAAGCTAATGCCTTCATATAGTACAGGCAGAAACAACTATACATTCAAAATAGATCTCTGGGTTTCATCTCTAAAATTTCAGCAAGAGTCCTTTTGATTATTAATACCTAAGTATTGCTAGGGTATTCTTTTTTAAAAAAAATTATTTAAATTAGTTTCAAGTATATAGTACATTCGTTAGATATCCATATAGTTCATAAAATGATCCCCCCAATTGCTCCCTTCCTCCCCTTGCCCTCCACCTAGCCATCATATTAATGCTAATTGCATTCTGCTAGGGCATTCTTAAGAGTTCAGCCGCTCAGTTCTATGATTCTACTATAATGATCATTTTGATCATAATTATGTTTCTGGATCTTTTTCTTATACTTGAACATGAGCTTCATGAGGGCCAGAACTTTGTCTCAGGTATCTAGGTCTTAGCATAGTTTCCAACACAATAGCATAATGGTTAAGATCATATACTTTGGAGTCAATAACTTGGAGTCAATCAAACCCAGCTCTACCACATACTAGCAGTATGAACTAACTTCTCTGAGCCTACTTTCTTCTCTGTAAATAGAAATAATAACAGTAACTATCTCATGGGATATTTGTATGTGCCAAATAAATGATTGTTAGATGGATTATAAAATAACAAAGTGAAAGCTGCCCCTTCATTCTATGTTGTATTCCTTTTACCCCAACTTCAAAGCCATTATTATGCATGATTGGTTTTTTTGCCAGATCTGGCCTCCAAATATAGAATGTCAATCCTAGTTATGGTCTGATGTAAAATACTTTTATTTTAAAAGCTTCAAATGCTTTGGATCAAACATCTTACTCTAATAGTTGGGAAAAACAAAGAAAAAGGAATGAGGGAAGTAAACAAAACAACATCTATAGAATGGAAACTATGCATCTAACACCTTGAAAAGTGCTAATTTGACTAATAAAATGCACATAAGACATGGAGCCTACCTTAAAGTTAAAAAAGATAACCATTATAATTCACTCATGTTTGTTAAGTGAGGAGCATGCAGTAAATGTTATAGAGGTCTCAGTAGGCATAGAACATGTTTTGGAGTCTTTTCCAATTTTTAGGACTTGAATGGGGCTTAGAAAGCTAGCCCAACATACCAAGGATGACAATTCATCAATGCCACAGCAAGTACTGCTGGAAGTTAGTAGACAATGCTGTATTTTCAAGCCTAATCAAGGGCTCATAGTCCCATAAAAGGGTAGGCCTCTTTTCTCTAGGGGATGAGCACAAGCCACCTACCTGAATATTTATAAGTGCAGTGAAGTGGAGTTCAGTACTTGACCACTGTCCTACGAAGAACTCATAGCCTTCCCTTCTTGGTAGCGCACATAGAAACTGTGGAAAACAAATATACAAGGAAGTAGATGAATAAATAAAATCATTTGCTCTATGTCCAACCACCTGTATCATTCACTCCATTTCTTCAATATTTGGTTTAAAACACTTTTTTAAATTATGAAATTCATACATGATAACATAATAAACACACATATACTTCCCGACCCACCCAAGAAAGAAAACATTAAATATCCAATTAAATATCCAATTAGAAGCTCTTTCTGTAATCCATTCCAGTCCTATCCCAGAGTAACATCTATTCTGCATTTACGGTCTGTCATTCCCTTTCAGGTTTTCATACTTTTAGTGTGTATGTATATATCCACAGATAAGAAACAGTACCGCCGGTATGTTTAAAATGTAAATCTTATCAAACTGTATGTATACTTTTGCAACTTGCTTTTTTCACTTCACACTATACTTCTGAGATTTATTGATGTTGATAAATATAAACTCTAATTCATTAATTTTCAGTTATACAAAATTCTCTATATAAATTTACCACAATTTATCCTTCTATTGATGAATATCTGGGTGTTTTTCAGTTTCTACACTTTCTAAAGCTGCTGAATTACCTTTTGTTCAAATTACTGTAATCGGTTCATACTCTATCATCTGTGGCTGACTTCAGGGCTCTAAACACCAAGAAATAGTTTAATGCTAGAGATATTTAGAACTGAGGATAAGTGGTGAAAAGAATGAAGCCAGAACACAACAAAGTATAATCAGTCCAATACACATTAGTCATGGAATCGTCTCCTTATTGCCAACCACTCAGGCTTAGTTTTATTATTAGATAAGAGAACCTCAGCGCCTATCTCATAGCTGGCCCCTCCCTTGTTAGGGGAAAATATTCTTTTTAGAGCTTTATTAAGGTATACTTGAAGTACAATGTTACACATATTTAAAGTGTACAACTAGATGAGTTTTGATATACGTATACTGCGAAACCATTACCACAATCAACATAATGAACATCTTCTCCAAAGGTTTCTCTGAAAAGTGTCTTTTGTAATTTATACCTCACTCTCCCCAACTGTCCCTAAGCAACCACTGATTTGGTTTCTGTCACTATTGGTCAGTCTGCATTTTCTAGAATTTTGTATGAATGGAACCACAGAATCTGTACTTCTTCTTGGTTTGGAATCTTTCACTTAGCACGTTTTGTGATCTATCTGTGCTGTTGCATATATCAATAGTTTTATATCATTCCTTCTTAGTGTTATTATTCCATTGTGTATATATACACACACCATGATTTTTTAATTCATTCACCTGCGATAGATTTGGATATTTTCAGTATTTGGTCATTACGAATAAAGCTGCTATAATTATTTGTGTACAAGTTGTATGGACATATGTTTTCAGTTTTTGTGGGAAAATATCTAAGATAGAATGGCTCAGTAGTATGGCAGGTACATGCCTAACTTTTAAAGAAACTGTCAGATTGTTTTCTAAAGTGGTCATACCATTCTACATTCTTACCAGAGTTCTTGTTGCTCCATATCCTTACCAACACTTGGTATGATCTTCTTAATTTCAGTCTTGCTAGTGGTATCTTACTGTGGTTTTAATTTGCATTGCCATTATGACTAATGATGCCAAGCATTTTTTGAGGTACTTATGTGCCATTCTACTCAGTATAATGGTGAAGTGACTTATCCATATCTTTTGCCATTTTTTAAATTGGGTTGCCTGTCCTCTTATTTTAAGTTGTAAGAGTTTTTAATATATTGTAGATACAAGACATTTGTCAATATATGTCTTGCAAATACTTTCTCCCAGTCTGTGGCTTATCTTTTTATTTTCATAACAATGTCTTTTGAAAAGTAAAAAATTTTAATTTTTTATACACATTACATAAAAGTTAACATTTTAACTATTTTTAAGTATACAATTCAGTGGCATTAAATATTCACAATGTTGTGAAACCATCACCACATTCATCATCAAAACTTTTTCATCATCCCAAAATGAAACTCCAGTTCATTAAACAATAACTTCCTATCCTTTTCCCCTTAGTCCCTGGCAACAACCATTCTACTTTCTGTCTATAAATTTGACTGCACTAAATACTTCATATATATGTGAATGGCTTATTTCACTTAGTATAATGTCTTCAAGTTTCATCCGTGTTGTACCATGTGTCAGAATTTCCTTCCTTTTTAAGGCTGAATAATATTCTTTTATATATACACACATGCACACACATACACATCACATTTTGTTTATCCATTCACCATTTAATGGACATTTGGGTTGCTTCTACCTTTTGGCTATTGTGACTAATAGTGCTATGAACATGGGTACACAAATATAAAATTGTAATTCTGATAAAATCTAATTTACTGACTTTTTTCTTTTAATAGTTTGTACGTTTTATGATGTACTTAAAAAATCTTTGCTAAATCCAAGACCACTAAGATTTAATCTGAGCTGCTAAAACTAAAACCACTAAGATTCAATCTAAGATTGTTTTTACTAGAAGTTACATTTATATCTATGATCTATTTTGAGTTAATTTTTGGATATAGTATGAGACAAGAGTAGAGGTTCTTTTTTTTTTTTTTTTTTTTACATATGGATATCCATTTTTTGGCACCATTTGTTGAAAAGATTATCCTTTCCTCATTTAATTACCTTGGCACATTTGCCAAAAAGCAACTGACCACACATATGTTGGTCTACCTCTGGATTCTCTACTCTGTTCCACTGATCTATATGTCTATCTCTATGCCAATACCATATTGTCTTCATTAATGTAACTTTATAATAAGTCTTGAAATCAGGTAATGTAAGTCTTTTTTTTTTTAAGTTGTTTTTTATCTTGGGTCCTTTGAATATACAAATTTTTAAAATCAGCTTGTCAATGTTTTTTAGAAAAGCCTATTGAGATTTTGATTGTAATTATATTCTATGGATTGGTTTGGGGAGAAATGACAATATGGAGTCATTTAATCCATGAACATGGTATATTTCTCCATTTACTTAGATATTTTTATTTTCTCTCAGCAATGTCTGAAACTTTTTTAGAGAACCCTTGAAATTATTACCAACAGCAAGTCAGCTGGTCCACCTGATTAAATTCCCCTTCCCTTAGGTATTCTGGTAGCTCATTACTTCAGCAACAATCTCATAATTCCTTTTAGGCACAAATAAATAGAAATTATGGCCAAAACTGAAAATTGCCAATAAAACAGACACTTAAAGGAGGTTGAAAATATTAAGGTCTAAGGTGTTGCATCTAACGTTCACTTATACAGACAGATTAAGGTCCAGATCAGAAAGGGTTGAGATGTATCTAAAAAGCCAGTGACTTATTGGGCCAAACTCACAGGATTTCATAAGGCTAAAAAAATCTCAGTTATCAGTACAATCAAAATATGAGCATCTTTGTTAAATAAACAGAGCACTATAACCTGAGATTGTTTGGAACATGAAGAGATTGGTTAATATTTGTAAATTTATTTTTTATATTTATTATATCCTTGTTTGGCAGTATTCATAAGTAATCCTTATATAGTCACCAGAAACTTACTGTTGGACAGGACTGAGCTCGGTTCCAGATCAAATCAAACTTCTCTTCCTGTAGGTTAGAAAAGAATAAAATTCACAAACAAGAAAACGTAAAAGGACAGAACCACATTTAAATTTACCAAAATGACTCTAGAACTAAAATATAACTAAAATGATCTCTTAAGTTCTAGCATTTACAAATCCCTCTTATGACAGAGAGGAAAAACCATATGTATGCTCTGCTGTTCAATGTCAGAATTGTGTGTGAAGAGTGTATACTCCAAATGTTCCAGACTCTCCACGGGACTCTGTCAAGTGTCAGAGACATCAAGTCACTAAGTCTGTCTGAGGGAAGGCTAAAAAGGCCTGTTTGAACAATGAGCCAGTGTTAGACATCTAAAATATCATGAAAAGTGCAGATTTTTTGGCTGTTGAACTTATGAAGGGCAAGGGTATATATGTATAAGAGGTAGAAAAAAAAATAGCAATACTCTCATGACAACCAGAAGACTGGCTTTATTTTTCTCTTTGTAAGTTTTCCTCCTTAATCTTATACATACACATCTAAGTTTAGTATATATTTATGTGCTTGATATAAACTTAACCTAAGATACTTCCTCTTCAGGGAAGATGAATTAAAAAAACTAGCCAATAACCCAGTACATCAAATGCTTTCTTATGGTAAAAGTCAGCAGAAGAACATTAAACCAGAGGAAGCCAGCAGTACCCCTTCCCAAATCACATATCTCAATGGTCAAGCAATGGCTAGTAACTATCTCCAAGACAGCAATTTCAAGAAGGTGGGAAGGAAAAAACAAAACAAAACAAGAAAATACCACTTGCTAAGGGGAAATGCCAGAAAAAGACCAGGAGGAGGCTCTAAGTCAGCTCAGACACAGGTCACTTACAAACAAGCAGGGAAGAAAGCTATGCTAGAGGCCCTGTGTTAAATTCCAATGGCTTCGAAAACACCAAAAAGAAATAAAAGACTTGGAAATCGGAAGGTTGGAAATTACTCAGCAATGTGAACTTACAACATGCTCCCTTGTCAGAGACTTGACTCAAAGAGACATTTCTAAACCAGAAAGAGGGAAAACAAGAGCCATAAATATACCATATGGAGCTTCCAATCTTTAGTGCTCAGGGCATAATAAAAACCCTCAGAGCTATAAATGTAAGTTCTCAAGAGGCAATAAACATAGGAAAAGTAAAGGCGACTGCCTGCTAAGGGTAGAGACCTGACCTTCATGCTATAACACTCTCATTTTCCCCTCCAAACTACTTACAGGAATAACTGCATAGACTGTATCCTTTGCTGCAAAATACTGCTGCCAAATCTGTACAAAAAAAAGAGTATGTCTGTGACATGCTGGTAATCTTTTCCACCTGTGCCAAGAAATGGTGACAGCTTTCATTGCTCAGAGTAATATGCTATTTGATAACGGGGAGGAAAACCCAACATAATGCTTTTATTACTAGTACATGATTACAAAAAAGATTTAATATTGTCTACTCTTTTAGATGATTAAACTGCAACTCTTAGCAAATTCCTGTCAGAGAGATAGATTCTATGACTTTGTTAATCATTTCTCTCAAGATGTGCCTTGTATGTAATAGACAAGCTCTTTTTTTCATATCTTCTCTCTTCCCTCCCAAAACCCATACTCTCCAGCCAGCTGTGGGCCTTCTCAGAGAGCAGGACATCAGTCATTCAGAACCCAGGATCTGGAGTCAGGTGGACCTGGATGCAAATCCCAGCTGCATTTTCTGGCTATGCTACTTTGAGCAAATTACTGAAAAATCACTAAATAATATCAATATAACCACGAATAAAATAGTGATAATATCAACCTCACAGGACTGTTGTGAAGACTGCTTGAAATAATGTAGGTTTGTGCTTAGCACAACAGAATTAATTACAATGCCAACCAGAACCATGGTGCTCTGAGGGCAACAAAGAGGCCCTTAACCCAAGCTAGGAAATAAGTGCCAGAGGAGAGGACACTTGAGGTATATCTTGAAAAATGATCAGGAGTTAGCCAGGTGAACAGGGAGGCTGGGAAGACAGAAGAGACGCATTCTAAGCAGAGAATGACAGTATTAGCAAAGGCATATAAGTAGGAGAAGGTATCATAGCCAAAGTGACACAGAGTGAGCTAGTGTGGAGAATGGGGTCACCCTCCATAAGAGCTGCTCTGCTTTGTTAATAACATTCCTTTTTAAATGGAGGGCTCTGTGTACAGCCATGCCACCCTGAATGTGCCTGATCTCGTCTGATCTCAGAAGCTAAGCAGGGTCAGGCCTGGTTAGTACTTCAATGGGAGATTGCCTTTGGAGGAATACCAAGTGCTGTAAGCATTAAAAAGAAAAGAAAAAGGAGTGTAAAAAAAATGGGGGGCCCCAATTGAAGACACTAGTCAAAGTGTGATCTCACCAACAAAGAGCACAGGAGGACTATTACTTCCTAGGACTTGGACAAATCACCCTATCAATGCAGCCTAAGTTGTTTTGTTTTCTTTTTCTCATGTCAAAACATTATCTTCTCATTTTAAGAACAGCATATCCTGCTTATTTTTATTTAACTTATATTAATAGATAGTTCATGAAACAACACTGAAATATATGAGACTGTCAGATGTTTCCTAACATAGTTGACCTTGGTTACTCAAAATTGCTTTAATAAACACAAATTTGTATCTAAATTTATAGGTCTAAATGGTATGTGTCATATGCTCGGGACTCCTAGGCCTGGCTTCTCTCTCCCCACTTCTTCCCAAAGGCAGTTTGAGGTTTCCTTGAGACTTTGCATAAGCCTCTATTAACAGACATTAGAAACCCGTGCTGTTCTTATTTTTGTATCTGTCCTTCCACAAGGCTAAAACTCCTTGAGAGTAGATCTCTCATTTATTTCCATATCTGGCACAGAGTCTGGCAGTTAACAGGTATTTGATAAATTAAATGCTTGCTGAAAGGAACGATATAGTCCCCAAAGGAGAACCATTGCAAATGGCACAATTTCCAATAGGGAATATGATGCAGAGTCAAATAGACATGGGTTTGAGTCACAGCTCTACCACTAATTAAGCTACTTAATCTCTTTATGTTATAGTTTCCTCAGTGGCATATTGGGAATAATAGCACTTACTTTACAAAGTGGATGTAAGAATTTAATGAAATAGTTTATATGAAACACTAAGTACTGTACCGGACACATAGCATATTGCTTTTATTATTTTGATTCTCTCAATACAGTTAAAATACAATTCATGGAACTCTAAGGAATGGGAATAAATAGTTTATTATAGTCTACTTAGAGAAAAGAATAACAAACATGAAAATTTAAATAGCAATGCAAATCAGCATATACAGAATGACCAAACAGGCAGGCGAGATCAAGACTGCTTTGAAGGAAAGTGTCCAGGAAGCTTCCTGCAGAAGGTCTTATAATAATGGAGAGTCTGAATGTCGAGCAAAGGAATATGGGAAATCACTGAACATTTGTAAGCAGGTTACTAATGTAATACTTATTTTCATTCATTTATTTAAAAACACAAATATGACACTTTGTGCTAGGCACTGTTCTAAATGCTTTACAAATATTAACTCGTTTAATTCCCCAAATAACTATGAGGTAAGCACTATTATTATCTCCACTTAACAGATAAAGAAACTAAGGCCCAGACAGGTTAACTAACTTATCAAAGTCAGTCAGCTAATAAGTGACAGAACTAGGACTTAAAGCAGGCAGCTTGGTTCTAGAGTCTGTGTTCTTAACCAATAAATTATGCTTCTCCATTATGAAAGCTGAACTCTAAGAGGATCCAAGTGGTAAGGATATGAGAGGGGGAGTGGGAGATGAGAACAGGGAAACCTATTTAGAAAGGAAGTACAGTAATCCAGGTATTGAGTGCCGATGATTTTAAATAAGATGTGGGCAACAGGAATGAAAAAGAAAGGGGAAATGTGAGTTGATAGGACATACAGGAGTGAGACTGAGAAAGACAAGTTTTATTATGTCACTATTTTTCATGTAATTCATCACTTTTGCTATTTATGACCACCTTTCATTCTGGCTAGAAAGAGGTGTCAGGAAATGTATGCTCCTTTCTACTTTCAGATTTGGTTCACAGAGCACACATTTCAAATATGCCAATTCATTTTCTTTCATTACCTGTTTTATTTCTTCTGCAGTTTTGTCTTTTACCATCTCAATGTTAAAGATTGAACTGAGAGTCTGAAAGAGAAAATAAAAGGCAATAAACACCCACAATTAAAAAAATAAAACAGCTTAACTCTATTTGTAAGGCTTGTACATCAGGACAGTGAAGCAGATCTTCAATAAGTAGAAAACAAGTATGAAGAAACCTGCCTGCTCAGAGAAGTGAGCCCCCAAGCCCAGGCAGGTTTTTGCAGTTCTATTCCTGGGAGCATCTGTATGTACTTTATCCTCCCAATGACTACTGCAGCACTTTGCAAATAGTAAGAGGAGAAAGTTTGGTTGTTATCTTTAACTGCTAATATGCCGGGAGTGACCCCTTATTTGCAAATTAAAGGACAGAGTAAATATGTTTTTATTTGATTTTTAAAAACTAATTCCTGTAGAAAGGAAGAGTATCACTATATTTCCTTCATATTTCCTCTAGTATCCCCAGGACCCACACTATGCTAAGGGTTACATCAAGGACACAAAAATTCATAGAAATATTTCTCATCTCCACAGCTGGTAAGTCACAAAATCACTGAACCACAGTAAATATGTTCAAATTTGCAGCCTCTTGTTATTGATGTTACATGAGGCTTCAGACTTGGATATTTAATTAGAAACCTACCTTGTCCTTAGTGAATCCTCTGCTCATAGACTGTTTCCCCAAGGTCTCTGCCTGAAATACATGATAGACAGGATATTAGTCTATACTTTACCCAGAAGAAAAAGACCACCAAGGTAGGTGAGGAGTCCAATATCTCGTTTAATAATTTTGCACCTAAGAACTCACTTCTCTCCAATCTGTATAGTAACTGTACACGTTATTCTAAGAGTTATTGTTTGTGAGAAAATTTTTCTTTGACTAAGCTTCTGAAATACAGAAATGAGAAAGGATTCCTTTGGTAGTAATCAGCATCTACTAATACTGAGAGTCCATTCTATATCTGTGACTACGGATATGAGGGACTCCTTCCCAGAACTGGGGCTGCTTGGATTTCCTGTGTTCTGTCCTCTGATCTGCTCCACAGTGAGCCATAGAGAAGGTAAGAAATGGAAAGATGTTATTTTCCAAGGCTGCTTCTGTGACAGCACTTCTGACAGCAGACATCCTCAGCAGACTATGGAGTTTTTTCCAATACTCGGTTTTAATATTCCATCAAGTTAGACTCCCCACCCAAAAGGCGTGAAACAACTGAAAGTGATTATTTTCTCTGCTAGGCCCCTACCTCTGATAAAGGCCACAGTCAGGAAATCCTATTTTGAGTTGTTTCTGACAGTGGGGATGGGCTGTTCTGAGACTTCCACTAAAGTTTCTTAGTTCAAGACTATGCCTTTCAGATGAAGGAGTACAACCTATACCTGGGATTCCGAAGCTGAAAAACATTTTCTGCATAAAACCCTGGCTTCATTACTCTGTGCTTTAATGAATCCAAACCTTTGATAAATGATGCCCATAGAACTCGTACCTACAAATTAGACAAAAGCCCAGTGTAGAAAAACCTATTGGATACACCCTGGTCTTTTTGGTCATACCCCTATACTGTGGCAGCACTTTAATGTAGTCTTTCCTTCATATGTAAACTGTCCAACAAAGAAAAAGTTGATTTCATTTTCACACCACTCACCTTCAGGTGTACTGTGAAAACAAAACAAACAAAACCCTCCATTTGCACAGCTGCTTTCACCTTTCAATCACCAAGCCTAGTGTATTCTTTTCCCACAATGTCCCTCCAATTCATTGTTCATTTCCATTTTAACTTAGAGAAATAAAAATTTAAAGGCCAAGTATAACCTTATTGCATTTTATCTAAGACACCAGTGATCTTAAGCACCATTATTTTATGTATCAGGAAATGATGCCAATTAAACAATAACAAATATTTTCATTTCATATTATTTTTAAGACAATTTCAGAGATGTTAAAATGTGAAAAAAATGTAGACTTTAGAACCAGTGAAATAAGGTAATTAAAATGATAATTGAAACCACGGTAAATATTGAAATTTTCAGAAACGTACCTATATAACTTGAGAGAAAATTGTACATTGTGGAATCTCATAAGGGTCACTGATAACCATACTGCTCAGGGTTTGGAAGTTTTTATAATTACCAACACAATGCCCCTATACCAGTCAGCATTTGCTGCTTATGTATTCATGGTGATTCCACATATAGGTGGAGGCATCTGATGACTGCATTAGGTCTCAAAGCATAGCTGTGCTCAAGAACTTACATACTAACATATGTATTTTACTAAAAAAAACTTTCATTTATATTATAGTTGAGAATTATATTGACACTGTCCCCCAATCCCCACCCCCATAAATTATGTGTGCAGGTCGGTTATATTGTCTACATTTCAGAGTAGAAAAAGAGAATTTAAAAACTTTTATCATAAAAAGAGGATGTTGCGTCTCCTGTGATAGGAACCCATGACTCAAAGTAAAGATAAGACTTTGGGAATAGAGTCATTAGCCACTAGCCTTCCTCTATCTAGCTAGATAAGAAAGACGGTAAGTAAATATTTACCTAAGTGTTGCCATAATTTAAATTCTACATTTTATTAAAAAGTTGAAATTCTAAGTCTATTTACGAAAAGGGGCAAGAGCTTTCCCATATAAATTTAAAGTTTATAACACAGTAATATTTCTAAGAGCTATTATTGACTTATGACCTTGATATTATGTTTAGTATAGGAAATTATATTTGTTAAAATATTTGTAGCAGGAAGTTGTTTGGTCACACAAAGTTGTAAACTATATTTGTCATAGGAGGTTGGATTTGCTCTCCAACCTTGTTAATGATTAACCCATTGACTACTGCTCTTATTCTAATTAACTCAACCAGTTATTAAAAGACTGAATGGATTCTCTTAAACATCAGGATACCCAAAGCAAAAAAAAAAAAAAAAAAAAAAGGTTATTCTCCAAGTAAAATAAACATCTCTCATTTTAAAACACAATGTAGAACCCAAATTTTCCCTTGAAACTCTCTTATTTCAGACATACAGCTCACACCTGGATTATTGCACATTCTCTCTGGTTTTGGCCTCTCTTACTCCAGTTTGTTCTATGCATCATCTTAGATTAGTATTTTTCAAGTCATAGGTTGTAAGATCAATATACTGAATTGGCCAAAGTTTTTAAAGAGATAAAAAAAAATAATGAGTACATTACATATAGCAAAAGCATTGTCTTGTAAAAATTTTGTTTCAGTTATAATCATATATTTGCGTACTGAATTACAACGTAAAATATATTTCTTACTGGGGGGGTCATGGTCAAAAAGTTTGAAAAGTACTGCATTAGATTAATTTTCCTATTCACAGCTTTCAACATGCTTTTCTCCAGCTTTGATTCTTATTTAAGGACAATAACAGCTATTAAGCACTTTTTTGCCCCCTGATCTCTACAGCCTACTGCCATGTATGCCTTACCTTGATTGCTCAAATGTACCCCTAGGTGCAGTGACTACCTTTTCCATCCCTCTATATCTGCACCGTGACCACAGTAATTTACCAGTAAAAGCGGGATACCATTTATGGATGGGGACTGAGCTAAGTAGAGAGAGGCTATGTTCAGTTTATCTAGCTGACCCATCAATGAGCTTCTCCCAGGATTAGGGTTGGGAGTGGAGATACAGAGCACTGGTAAGCCAACACAAAAAGGGCCAGGTCTTACCTTCTGTTCCACACATTTGATGAAGTCACCTTGCCTGGAGTGCCCCACTGGCTGCTTCCGAAACTCAATGCGCTTCTCCAGTCGGGACTCAAAAGCAGCTCGGTCAGACCTGATCAAAGGTCAACCAAAAGTTAAACCACCTGGGCCATTTCACATTTGGAAAGAACAAAGCATCATGCTCCACTTTCAAAGAGAGGTTATTCAGAGGCTGAAGGATTTGCCCTCAGTTATGCCTGAGCACAGGCCTACGAATCAAGAAAGTAGAAAAATAAATCTGTTATTCAACTATTGTTAATCCTCAAGAGGCCTATGTAACATTTTTTTGCTGCAGGATATTCCTAAGGATATCCACATAGAGCTTGGTCTCTCAGGTACTTACACTCTGGGTACTGGACTTCAAATCCTCAGGATGGGAAGGGGACTTTGTGCCATATTGCTGTTACTTCCTCAGGCAAGAATCCAGTAGCATACCTACTAGGTGTTTTACTTGGATATGTCTAGTTCTTGAACATCTTCTCCCCCACCAACTCCCAGGTTAAACATGTTTATTTAGAAGCAGGTAACTCAAGAGGTTTCAGGTAGCCTATTTGCAGGAGAAAACTTAGCACCTGAGTATCTCTCTGACTCTCTTCCAAAGAACCTGCTTCTGCACATGGAACATTAGAACTTGTCGTTTATGTCAAAATGGGGTTATTCTTCAGGTCTGAAGTTCAGGTTCGGGTTGCCGTCCTTGTTAAGAATTCTTTAGGCTGTGTAGCAGATGATGTGATATTTGGCTCTGTATACTTTGGAGAAGACATTATACAGGGACTCCAGCTCTTTGGCCATGAGATCTGTAGTGTCATGGGTGATACCTGCAAGATCCAAAGAATCTTGCTCACCTCTCTGATGGAGTCCTGAGGACCTTCTATTAAACTCCTTTCCAGAGGTGACATCGAAAACCACTCCCTTCACTGCCATGTACATGAGTGTATCTTCTTTCCTTCCATAGTGGGCCAGCTCCTTGGTGCAAAGTTGCTTCAGGGATCCTTCCCAGTGGGATGTGGCAACTGTTCTGCGAGGACTACAAGTGCCAGGACAAGAGTCAGTGTTGCCGGTGTCCACAGACATACCTGAGCCTCCATGGTGAGTGGAGAGAATGAGGGATGGCTTAGGCAGTGGGATCTGTACATTCCTGCCTTGGACATCTTTTATTATTAAAACGTTCTGAGCCTAAATCTATTTCTCTGTATCTTTTGCCCCCAGGAACAAGAGAAAATGTCTAATTCCTTTTATATGAATATTTGAAAATCACTATTATGTCATCCCCTAAATTTCTCTTCTCTTGGCTAAATTTCTTTATTTTCCTGGGCACCTTTTCATATATATGACTTATGAATCTTTTCTCACTGTGGATCTGCTCTCTGGAAAACCTCCAGTTGGTCCACATCCTAGATACAGTGGGCCTGGAGCTAGATCAAATCTTCCCAATTCACCAATGCAGAGTGTGATGCAAAAATCCAGATTCTGGGTTGGGGTGGAGTCAGCAGGGCACACAGCCTTGTCCTGCTGTTGGCTAACACCAAACCTGTGGCTGGTGCTTCAAGAGCCCAGGTTTTAGTGAATATGCCCTAGCACTAACCAATCAGGACTGTAATTCCTTTTAAAATATCTCATGATATCCTACCTGTTTGGTTTTGGGCCTTAAGGCCGGGCCCTCTCTTGCCTCTTCCCATAACTTGGCCCAGGTTCTACTGATCCTTTTTTGATCCTACTTTCTTATTTTCCTTTTTATCTGCCTCAACCTCAGCTCTTCCTTTTGGATCCACCCAGCTTTCTATCTCCCATCTCTCACCTCCCCAACTTGTCTCACTCAGACGCTTCTAGGATTTACCCTTTCCCTCTCATTTTCATTCATCCAACAAATTTTACTTGTTGTCTCTTGCCTGTTGCTTACCTTGCTGGGCTCTGGGGATACAAAAATAAATAAGACAGAGTTCCTGCCTCAAGGAACTTACTATCTAGTGTGAGAGAAAGACATGTAAATAAGTAAAGTGCTAAAGGTGTTATGATGAAAATTTGCCTCAAATGATGAGGTAGTTTAATGCCTCTGTACCTTTGCTGCTGCTGCTCCCCTTACTTGGAACATCCTCCCCAACCACATTCCTGTATCCCTTTGTGCTAGACCATAGTGCTTAAAGGAAATTTCGGTAATAAAACTAGAGACAAGGCTCACAGAATGAGAGCCTTCTGTGGAACACTAAGGAATATGGACACTGTCCAGAAGTCAGTGGAAAGCTCACTCTTCAGGAGATAGCAGTACATGTAAATGTTGATGGTAATAATCTAGTAGGGAAGGAGAGTAGAACCAGTCATTAACTAGTGCATGAGTGAGAACAAAGGGGAGCTGTGAAGTATTCAGTGTATGAACAGACAGCTCTTCTGAGATGCCTGTTTGTAAAAAGAAACAATGAAAAAAGGCTGAAAGGGAATGTAGGTCAAAGAAAGGTTATTAAGATGACAATTATATGAGTATATTTGATGCTGTTAGAAGGACAGCAAAAATATTCATTTATTTATTCCACCATTCTTTCAAAAAGAGAAGAAAGTAACTGAGATAGAGGGGAGGAAGGAGCCAAGACTGAAAGTGGGGGAGACTAGTTAGAGGATGACAGCAAGAGTTTAGGTGAAGATGATGGAGTAAACTAAGGCTGCGGAAACAGATGAGACAGAACTCAAAGAAGTTACAGGACTCAGTCTTTGGTTTCCTTTCATAAGACAACTGCCTGCCCACCCTGCCAAATTCTCTCCCAAGCCCCTGTGATTTTCACCTTTGATCTCCTTCAGCTCTTTCCACTTGAACTCTTCAGACCCACCTCAACCTCCTCTAATCTCCAGGTCCTTTCATCTGGAAGCAGAAGGGTAGTGTTAGGAACCTGGATTCCAAGTCAGGTGAATCCCAGCCAGCTGTGTAACCTTGGGTTGATTTCTTAATCTGATCTTCAGTTTTCTCATCTTAATGAGTGTTCGATTGATGATCTAACTGTAAAACTACTGGTCTTTGATGCTCTGCTCCCACCTCCAATCTTCTTTCCTTGCAGTCAAGACTCTAGCTAGGAGCTTGGGGACACCAGTTCTAGGCCAGCTGACTCAATATGTGACCTTCAGTAAGTCAAGGCCCTTCTCTGGAAAGCTCCATTTTCCCATTTCTTTAGTGAGGATGGGTGTCTTAGAGCTTCCTGCTTCATAAAGACTGTCATCTTGAGTCTACCTCAGCATTTTGAGAATTAGAGCCCCAAGACAACAGACAACTGGGAAAAGAGCCAGGACTTTATAGAATCTCTTAGCTCTGACACTAGTTGTGTGGACATTAGGCAACTGACTTGGCCTCTCTGAACCTATATATATGATCTGTAGAGTAGGGGCGGTAATAACGCCACCCACTTCCCTGGGCTGTTGGAAGCACTGAAAACGCCAGTCACATCGAAAACGTAGGCCGCGCGCTGCCCCTCTTCCCTGCCCACCGCCAGCCCGCCGGGGCCCGCACCTGCGCAGCTGCTGGATCTTGTCGCGATAGCGGTCGTAGAAGGGGTTGGCCTCGAGCTCGGTCCCGACCCTTTTGTCGTCGGTACCCCCAGCAGGCCGGCCCGAGTCGCAGCGCACCGGGAACACGCGCAGCTGAGCGGGTGACACGAGCCCCAGGCCCGGGACGCGGCTGCGCACTGCGCACAGGCCCCGATAGAGGCCGGCCACCTGCATGACGGCCGGACCTGTGCCACCCGCGGCTGCCACCACGGCAGCCATAACCGCCCCCGCCTCCTCCTCGTCCTCGGGTGTGTTGGCCTCGGCCCGCGGCCCGCGCGCCCGCTCCATCACGCTCCGGGTCTGCCGCGCCCGCGTTCCGACGCGGAGGTTCCGCGCGCCCAAAGTTCCGGGCGCCGAGACAGGGCGAAGCGAGGCGGGGCGGGGCAAAAGAGGCTCAATGCTCAGGTCCTGCCCAAGCACTCTGCGGTTCCGTGTGCCACAGGAGCCTGCCCGGATTCACGCCCTCGGGCTCGGACCAGTAGCCTCTGCTCTCCAAGTCTCCTCTTGAGAGCCGCTCGATTTGCTGGTCCTCACCGAGCTTGCTCATAAATTCTCTTGGCATTAACTCTAGTAGTCTTCCTTCAGCATTCTTCCTTTCATCAACTGTAATCACAGGAGCAGCTTCTCTTTACTGAGTGTTTCTATGTGCAGGACACTATTTGCTTCACATCCTGTAAGACAGATTTTTCTTCATTTTACAGATTAGGAAACTGAGGCTGAGAGTGAGTATACGTTTCCAAGTTCTACTGAGGCCTGAACTCTTTTCAAGATGCCAGGTGCCTCCGAAGCCCTGTCTTCCTCTGCTTCCTGACTTCCACTTTGAACTCCAGCCAAACTGAACTATTGTCCTCCCCGAAGAGACACCTGGATTTGTCCTGACAAATTTTTATTTAGGCTATTTTCGATCCCTAAGGGAATGCTTTTTCCTTCCTGTCTTAACCCATTGCCACCATTTTCTTGACTGTCCTGAATCATGTGTGAACTCCTGAGGTAAGAGACAGTGACATCGACATCTCCTGTGTCAACATCGCCTTCTCCCAGTACATGGCCAGGCCTAGAGACAGGCCCTCTGCAATGGCACTGATCAGTTTGCCTCAATGGAAGTCCATTCAGTTTGGGTCTTACTTAATAAAAACCCCTCCTGAATGGTGGCCCCTCAGGGGCAGGGACAGAGCCTTCAACTCTACTCAATACAACCTACACTCATGGAGATTGACCCTGTCCTGGGAAAGTGGGATGGACTGTGAGGTTAGTAAGTCCTTCAAGTGTGCTGGCCTATATCTGCCTCAGTTTCCTTGCACTGGCTGATCCCTATGCTTGGATTTGCATGCGGCTGCATTCTCATTATTTAGGGCTCAGTTCAGAAGTTGGTACCCCAAAGGGACTTTTTTCGATGTACCCACTATCCCTTATATTCTTTATCCCATTATGTTATTTTAGTCTCTTCGTAGCAATTATGACTATCTAAAATTCTTAGGTATTTATTTCCTTGCTTACATTTATTCAGAGAGCTTACATTCTAGTGGGGTGAGACACAATAAATACATATATAATGTTAGGCGATGATTCATGCTATTCAGGAAAGAAAAGTGAGCTAAGAGAGTAGAGATAGAGGATATTTGAGCAGAGACTTGAAGGAAGTGAGGGAATGATCTTTACGGGTATCTGGGGGAAGAGCCTTCCAGATAGAGGGAATGGCAAGTGCAAAGGCCCTGATGCAGGAAAATGCTTGCTCTGCTTGTGGAACAGCAAGGAGGTTATTGTGTGAAGGAGGTATAGGGAGGCATAGTTAGATTGCCCAGGGCTTTGTAGGCCTTAGTTAAAGACTTAGGTTTTAAATCTGAGTGAGATGGGCAGTCATGGTAGGATCTGAGCAGAGAAGTAGTAACATGATCTACTTTTTTAAAGAGTTATTCTGGCTGCTGGTGGAATATAAGGCATGGGGCAGGGGCAAGGATGGAAACTCTCCCAAGGGTGACCAATTTGTCCTGGTTTAAGTGGAACTTCCCTGGTTTTAGCATTGAAAGTCCTACATCCTGGAAACCTCTTTACTCTCAGGCAAACTGGGATGGTTGGTCATCCTACAAGGACACCAATAATCTAAGTGAGAGATGGTTGTACTTAGAATAAGATGATACTGATGGGAAAGTGGTCAGATTCCAGGTACGTTTTGAAAGCTAAGCCTAAAGATTTTGCTAATGGAGTGAATGAACATGGATGTGAGAGAATGAAAGGACTAAAGGATGACTTACAGGCTTTTGACCAGAAAGATTGGAAGGATAGAGTTGCCATTTACAGAGAGGAGAAAGGCTGGAATAGGTTTTGGAAGGTAGATGATCAGGAGTTTGGTTTTGGATGTTTTAGTTGGAGATCAGTTAATAGACTGGCAAATAGAGATGCCAACCAGGCTGTTGGGTGAATGAGTCTAAAGTTCTGAGTAGCAGTCTGGGCTGAAGATACAAAGTTGTGAGTTGTCAGTGTGTATACGATATTTAAAACTGAGTCTGAATGAGATCACTGAGGTAATGAATGTAGACAGAGGACTAAGGACTGAGCCCTAGGACACACTAACATTTGGAGATCAGGGAAAAGAGGAGAAACTAGCAAAGGAGACTGAAAAGCAGGAGCCAGTTAGGTAGGAGAGCCAGGTAGGTGGAAGCTGGAGAGAAATCACGTGTTGGGGGACCATAAAGAGGGAAATAATTAAATGGTGCCAAGAAGCACTTAGGTCCAGGGTAGTAGGGGAGGCTAACCTGGGCTTAATCAGGAAGGGCTTTCTAACTGAACTGCCCATAAATGAATCAAGCTGCCTCAGGAAGTGTAAGCAAGTCCCTGACCCAAGCAAGTTCCAGGGAATTAGTTGCTGGGTCCGGGAGATGTACCTTCAGGCTTAATGGGAGGTAGGAATTGGTCTAGACAACTCTCAAAGCCTCTTGGAACTGGAGATGATGAGATTCTAGGAAGCCGATTGAAACAATTATTTGTCAGGAGTAGGGGGATTGAGCTGAGCATTGAAGGATAAGCAGGTATTCAGTGTGGGGAAGAGTGAGGAGGGGCACTTGTAGGTGGAGAAGCAGTGTGAGCAAAACTCCAGAGATGTGAATAAGCAGGCTCTGTTAAGGAGTCTGGCCTGATCAAAAGGGAAAGGTATGTGAAGGATAGGGAGAAAGGTGAGGTTGGAAAGAGATATAGGGCCAGGTGGTGGGTAGCTCCCACATGGCCTGGTGCCCAGGAAATGCTACTCTTTGAAGGAAAGTAACAAAAGAGAGAGATTGTAAAAGACAAGGAAAGAGGCATCAATCACTTGAGCAGGTTTTTGCCTAACAACTTGGTCAGATATCTTGCTGGCAGGACTGTCCACAGCTGTGTGTGTGCTCCTCACTGGGGACAGGTATCCCTCCACAACTGCTCCTTAAAGCCTCTGAGAACCTGGGGCCCTTTCCTGGGGGCTGCTCTGTGGGTTCACCATAAGGGGGAGGGAAGAGACAATTCAGTGGGTGGGTGAGTCCCTGACAGAAGCAGTAGACATACACTATGATGTCATTGGATGGAGTACTTTCTGTTAATCCAAGACTTCACAAACACCACCCCTGGAATGCTCAATGCTCAGAACCTAGTGACCTCACCTTTAGGGAACAGTGGAATCTGGGCATTCTTAGAACTCCTATTGGATGGACAGATGGGTAGGTGAGCTCCCTCTCCCCAGAGCCATCGGCCAGGTACCAAGGCTAGAACTTATGGATCCCCAACAGGAGGATCTGAGTCTCCCTGATGGTAAATGCCTCTCCAATCTCTTTTCCTTGTTTTGTGCCATTAGCTTGGGGACAGACACTCAGGGAACACCTTTTGCATGGATGGGGTGATGACTGCCTGAATGGAAGAATGCTAACCAGTTAGGATATGGTTTCCTCTAAGGAAGCTATGGAAAACTAAGGATTCTTTGAGAGCATAGGGGTACTCTGAATATGCTAGAACCATCATACCCACCGAATGGGTAAAGGATATGGTCAAATGGGTTGGGACACTGGTGTTCCTGTCATCTGTTAAACTGTTACTTCCTTGGTGAGCCCTGCCTTCAATGAGAGTTCTTAATCAGGAAGATTGGATGGGTCCAGGACTGGGAACCTGAGGTTTGACTAAGCGTGGGTCATGTCCCCTCTCCAACCCCAAATCTAGCTTTCCTTATCTATAAAGGGCTGGGGTGGCCTCTTAAACTCACTGGAAATCTAGCTTTGACTAAATAAGAGAATGATGAGGTAAGTCAATGAGGAGAGAGGGAAGGAATGAAGAGAGTGCTTAAGTGGATGGAATGACTGGTGAATGGTTAAAAAGGAGAATGAGTAACAGCTCAGGCCCCAAGCTAGAGCTATAAGCCAGCTTGCCTCTCTTTCTTTCTTGTCCTAGTGTGGGTCTCACTGTACTTTGGATTCCTGGGGCTATGTTCTTTGGTCACTGGTGGTTGCATTCTCTTTCTGCACTGGAGGAAGAACCTGCGCCGGGAAAAGCGTGCCCAGGAGTGGGTAGAGGTGATGAGAGCCACCACATTCACCTACAGCCCACTGTTGTACTGGATTAACAAGCGAAGGCACTATGGCATGAACACAGCCATCAACACAGGTCCTCCACCTTCTGTCACCAAGACTGAGACTGAGGTCCAGAATTCAGATCCTCTGGGGGAGTTGGACAGCACTGAAAGTAGAAGCCATGCTGCTCAAGAAAGCAACCCCAACATGGAGGCCACTGTCGTCCTGCAACCTGCATTGCAGCTGGTCCCACAGCAGTCCCTACCTTCCCCAATGCTGCGGCCCCAGGCCAGTTCCCCACTCCCGATTCCCGTCTTTCAGGAGGTGCCCTTTGCTCTCTCCCTGTGTAACCTACCCCCAATGCTGAACCACTCAGTGTCCTGCCCTTTAACCACCTGTCCTGAAAGGAACACCCACTTCTATTCCCTTCCCACACTGGCCCATGGGGACCATTGCTTCAGTGCCAAGCGTTTTGCTTCAGAACTGTAGCCTCCTCTGATGGTGGAAGCTGGAGGTATTGGGACAGAGCAGAAAATGGAGCTAATTCAGGGAGATGGTATTGACACAGACCAGGACCCATCTGGATGTCACATTATGAAAAATTTAAAAAAGTCCAAGGCTCCATGGTGTCTCGTTTGTTGTTAGGAGGGCAAAGTCCTTTCCCTGTTTGATGGGGGCACTTTGCAAAACAAAGTGAGGTCACTGAGTCTCACCAATACAAATGGGAACTGGAGGGTTGGCTGTGGGAAGACACACTGAACCAGTATTTGTGATGAGCGCAACAGCCCTCTATCCAGTATTTATTTGGGACCAAAAACATATGCCAGACCCTGGGCTAGGTATTCACAGGCACTGCCATTCTGTGGGACATTAAGCACAGCTGCTATAAGATAGATGTGGAAGGTGCATGAGCTAAGACGATTCATAGTAGCCATGTCACAGACAAAACAATTCATTGTGAGAGCCATGAGCCACACTGTACTTCAGGCCGAATCACATTCTTCATTAACATCTATGTGTACTGACTTCTTATATGATTGTCTCTACATTATTTCTAATATAAGAACACTGCCAAATGCATATCATGACCCTCTCTTTACAGATGAAGACAGTTCTCAAGGACATTTGCCATATTGTTTTTATGTTGCAGAGCAAGTTCTCACATTTACATCTGCCCGGAATCAAAGTTCCTGATCTTCCCACTATAAACCATGGTGTCCCTTCCCTAATGTCGTTTGAAAACACTTGGCAAACAATTCTTGTGTGTAGGGTGTAATTAACTTGGTCCACAGATTGGCTTGGGGGAAGGGCTGTTTAGAGAACCCCCTAAAATTATACACAGAAGTATATCTATAGTTTTTTTTTTTCCTCTCAAAGGATTTCATGGCCCCTCCAATAGGTAAAATCCACTACACGAGAATATTAATTTTTGTACCTTCTGGAAAATTTGTCTGGAGACACAAAAATAATACTGGCTATTTGGTCCCAGTTTAAAGGTAAGAAAGCTCAGATCTGCCCCAGGATATAAATTTTTTCCTTTTGCTTTGGAAATAAGGAAATCATTTTACCATATTTGGTAAGATACTCAAATGACCTAAACTTTATGTAGTCTTCCCTGAGGGGAAAGGCCACCCAGATGTGTGTGTGTGTGTAATCTCAGAATTTAGCAACCATGTAGAGCTAATCTATTTTTCTTCGTGTGAAAAAGCCCCAACCCCTATAAGACCCCTCTCTTCCAATTGATTTCAAGCCCTTTTCTTTTATTTAAAGGCTGTGGGACATTTCTTGTAAACATGCTCATACTAAATCTCAAAACATAAAGCAGGCATAACTAGAGCTTCTCTGGTTGATACAAGGGTAGGGACTCACTTGTCCCTCTCCCTGCCCTCTCCCACCCCACCCTGAAGATGCCAAAGAAACAGCCTTCACTTCTTCAGGCCAACTTCTGTGGTTTGTCAGGCAGATTCTTCAACATTACTTGTGCCCACCATCCATTTGTTAGTCCTTGCTTTCAAAAGGAGGAAGGAGTCCATAAAAATAGAGATCAAAGCAGAAATATATATATATATATATATATATAAAAAATATTTTTTTTCCTTAGTAATCAGGGGAGATGGGGAGCCTTTAGTCATAGACACAGTGGAAGAAAAAGGAAATATTTTATTTAGATAAATTAAAATGGTTGTTTTACTAATATGAAATAAACAAAGTTCAAATCAAGTCATGGAAACCTTGAATTCACTCCCTAAAACAGAACCAAAATTGCTATACATTACCAAAATAGCTCCACTAAAGCAAAGTGATTGACATTTCTTAATGTGAGAAAACAACAAGGTAGGCTAGGTTTGTATAAAAAACAATACAGGCTCTATAAAAGCTCAGGAATACCCAAATGTGTTCTGGTTTGGATATGAAAGAAGGGACCACATCTAGCTGGTGCTGGCAAGCAAGGCAATGAGGTGTGTATTAAATGAAAGCTGTCACTAAAAACAACTCAACAGCAGGCCATTATGAGTATGAACCCATCACAGTTAAAATCTTCAACTGTGACCGAAAGACCAGCAGGGGTGCGCTTGGGTGTGTGTGTGAGGGGGCTGGAGGAGCGGGCGGGTTTCTGTCCAGCAATGTAAAGAGAGGAAACTCCAACAGGAGGGAAAGTAGCTAGCAGTAGGTGAAGGGTGTCCACTCCTCAGCTTTGCTGTTTCAGACACATTCCTAAGTGCCAGGCCCTTCTCTGCCCCTAAGACACCATAGTTATCCCTAAGCCGGGTTCTCTCTTCTTTTGGTTCCTCTCTTCCTATACCTTTTTGCCTCTGATTTATAAGGAGGCCCTCTAAGTAAATAATTATGCCAGACAATACAAGGCAAAAGGAAAAAAGAACCAAGAAGCAATGGGAAACTTACGGAGGCAGCAGTAGGAGCTGCCAGAGTGACAAAGGCAAAGTATTTGAAACAAAATCTAAAACCAAACTCACCACCTCTCCTCAAACATCTTCTCAGAGCCAAGATATGGCAGGTGAGGCTTGATGACAGCTAAATGCAAGTCATAGGTTGAGTAAGATAATTTACAAATAAAATCCCAATTAATACTGAATAATAATAGATTTATGAGGCTCTTTTCTTAAGCCATGAGTCTGCTCTATTGAGAACAAAGAAGTTCAAGATGCCCTACTTCTGTCTGGGACATAAGGCACTTTCCCAGGCAGTGTGACAAGGGTATTCACAGACCTGAGCGTGTAGGAGGAACATCTCTGCCAAATGTGGTAGGGGGAGAGGATGGTACTATATACCTGGCTCAGGGATGAGGTTAGCCAGACAAGCTTGAGGTGAAAACAGATGATAAACTGAAAAACAAAACTGACTCCTCCATGGATAGCCATATCTGATACAAAAGAAAAGTACAACAAAGAGTTAAGGTGTCCTCAAACTATCTGCCTATATGAATAAGAATTTGTATCTAAAAAGGACAAGCTACATTACCCTCAAGTATATTTCATATAAATCAGTTCTCAAAAAAATACTTTCCAGGTACAGACATACTATTTATGGTACAGTATGTACAAATATAGCAGTATAATTCAATTTATTGCTAGAATGTTGTTACAAAATCTGTAAGGGTGTACATATTTAAAAAGGTGGGGGGACATGGAAGGCAGCCAGAAGAATAATCTTAAAATTACCTAAAGTGCCAGGCTAATTTTATACTACAACATTTCCAAGAAAGTGAAATAGGTCAGATGGGCAAGGGAAATGTTTTTTAAAAAAGAGAGAAGCATAAGCCATAATGAGGTAAGCAGACACATTCATGGGAAAAGACTTCACCTTGATTTAACTGAATTTTAATACTTCTAAGGGAAAAAAAAAATCAAGGTTAGCCAACACCAAGCTGAATATCATATAAATGAAAAAAAGAAAACAGCCCTTAAGTAGTTAAGGGTGTTTAACTACACACATGGCTAACAGGGCAACTTGGACAAAGCTAAAATGGAAATGAGCTCCACTAGAAGTCGGTGCCATGAAACTTCTCTAGCTTCTCCCTGACTTGGCTTACAGCATAGTTAAGTTTTATAATTTTTTTTACCTTTTGCATTGTCCAAAGACTGATTCTAAGAACAACACAGCACACATATAGGTGACATAAAGGTATAATTCCTTCTAGTCCAGGGTTCTTTAGGCCTACAGAATTATTTAAAGGGAAAACTATCGCACTTGTATTAGATTTGAAAAAACTTGCTATCATCACATGAAGCTCAATGTTCCAGGCCTGTCTGCTACTGTTTGGCATCCTCTGGACATAAAGCTTCTAGCTAATAATTATAAGGAAACCTAGTATGTTCACAACCTTTTTGGCCTTAGCCCACAGGGGAACATATTAGGTTCTTGATTAGGCCCCAAGTAAAATCTCACAGAGTATCCTGGGTCAAAATTAGAGGCATAGCTCTTCTCTACAGCTCCTGGGCAGCCAGGCTAAGACAGGACCAAGGGACTTCAGCCCTGCTATTCAGAATGGAGATTGTACCAGAGGTGGGGGCGGTGGGGGGAAGTGGGGAGAGAGAGAGAGAGAGGGAGGAAGGGAGTGTGTGTGCGTGTGTGCATGTGTGTGAAGATAATCTAACTCACTTGTGGGGGCGGGGGGCAGGGATGTAGCTCTCCACTGGATAACTTTCTATGTTCACAACCTTGAAATAGGATTTAAAATGACAAAAATCCCCAACAAGTCTTCTCTGGTTCACAGGTTGAAACTGGTTGAGGGGATAGGAACAAAGAACCAGATCTCACTTTCCTGAGCCTGGAGGTGGCACTGTACCCAGTGTCCACTCCCTAAAGTTATTCCCTCAGTCACCAGGCCAAATCCCATGGCATCACCTAAAGGAGATGCCCGAAGGAGACGTGGACATAGTTTCAGCCACTACCAGATCAGATTAGTGATTTTTAATAACAAGTCATTTGTTCACATCCTGTTTTAAACCAATCTTTCTACTTCTCACAAAATATATACACAATTCTTTCATTTTAAATATTTACAAACAGAAAAAGTCTATCTTTTAAAGGAAAGACATTTTCTGAGTCTGTATAAAGTGCAGCTAATTTAAGGCAAATTTATGTGAAATATAAAAGGTGGCTTAATCTCTCTACATACACATTTTCCAGTTCTAAAAGGTAAGGTCTCCTCCCTTCAAAAAAAGGAAAGAGGAAAAAAAAGAGGGCTTGATTTTTTTTCTGGCAATTTTAAAATTAAGATCTTATTGATTCCAGGAAATCATAGACTTCTGAATATCATAAGTAAAATGGTCTTCTTTTTTTAAAAAAATAACTTTTATATAGCATTTCAAACAAGTTAAAAGGGCAACATGTCTGCTACAGGAGTTTGGAGGACTGGAGGATTGATAGGTAAGTAAAAGGGTGTCTTTGTTAGGTGCGTAGACATTAAGCAGTCCGGGGTATACATCCGTTTCTAAATATGCCCGATGAGGCTAGACACCTAAAGCTACTCTTAGCTCCGAGAATGAGTATTTTCCATCTCCATCGACATCAAACTCTCTCAAACTCTCCGGTACTGGTATGGCAGAACCTAAGGAGTTCCAGATTTCCTGGTAGGTCAGCTTCCCATCGACATTCTGGCCACTCTTGTGGAATAAATCCTGAAGATCTGTTAAAAAGGAATTACATAAAGTGTATATGTCTATACATATAGTTATATTTAGTTAACAGTTTAAAAAATAGCCCCAACTGAATTTAAGGCACTAAAAGGAAAGCTACTTTGCAGACTCGGTTTCCAAAAGGTAAAGTTTAGTACCTCACTAAACCAGAAAGACTAATTCTTGATCCTTTAAGAATGAGAGGAATACTGTATGACACCATCCTCCCAAAATAGAAGCAGTGACAGATAATCACAGGAGAAATGAATGGACTGACCTTCTCTTTGTCCAAGACCTTCCTTTTAGATTTTCCAGATTTTTGTTCTTAATGCTAAAAGAGCAAAAAGGACTGCAGAAGCCTAAAGAACTAATTGAAAGGAGCTGAACCTGTAAAACAGACTACGGCATACTGTCTGTTAAAGAGTTATCACATGACCCAGTAATTCCATTCCTAGGTATATATTCAAGAGAATGAAGATATATGTCTACATAAAAACTTGTATATGAATAGTCATAGCAGCATTATTTCTAATAGGCAAAAACTGAAACAATCCAAATGTCCATCACAACAGATGAATGGATAAACAAAATGCACTATATCCACACAATGGAATATCGTTCAGCCATAAGAAGTAATGAAACACTGCTATGTGCTACAAAATGGATGGACCTTAACATTATGCTAAATTAAAGGAGCGTACTGAAAGAAGCATACATAAGGCTATGGATTGTTTTGATTCCATTTTTATGAAATACCCCAAATAGGCAAATCCAAAGAGATAGGCTGAGAGGTTAGTGGTTATCAGGGCTAGGGGGAGGGGGAATAGGGAAAGATTGTTTAAAGGATACAAGGTCTCTTTTTGGGATGATAAAATGTTCTGCAATTATAGTAGTGATAGTTTCACACCCTGGTGAATGTACTAAAAACCACTGACTTATACATTTTAAAAGAGTGAATAATATCTCAATTTAAAAACCCAGATGACTATATATCTCTTCAAAGCTAGGTATACTGTATACACAGTGTCAGGCTTTTGTGCTCACTTATGTACGTTCCCTTCTTCTCTCTATTCCAGATAAGAGAGAGCAATACCATCAGTTGATCAGTATCTTCTTTTTCCTTTCTAAAATATTATTTGAGCCAATAGGATTGGAGAATTTCTATCAACAATCTCTTCTGGTATTTTCTCAAGGACCCCATAATGAAGAGTTAGAAGGGTCAGTTACTTACAGAACATTTAAAAAGGACTTGACAGTGTCCCTTCTTAGATTTAGTCTCTAATACCAGAAGACAGTGAGGCTTATGTTTCTTTAAAAATCTTCCTAAATTCTTTTCCTTTTTTCATTTATTCAACTTTACACTTCGATTCAATAGGCCTCCTGCTATTTGGTACCTAGGAAGAGTGAAAATGGTCTGACAGGAGGAGAAACAGTTGTAGTACAAGGTCCAGACCATCAACGAGTTTTGTAAACAAGCTTCTGAATAAGGTCCTACTTTCACTCCTAAGATAGCCTCAGCAAAGCAGCTAAGTAAGTCTCAAAAGCTCTCTGAAAGCCAGAAAAGTTGTTGGGATGCTTGTTCCCACTGCCTGCCACCAAGTGGCTAGCTGGAAAATGGTGTGTGTGTGTATGTGCGGCATGAGTTTATAAAATGTGCTCTGCACTTGGTAGCAGTATACAAATAAAAATCTGATTGCTATTTCAGGTCATTTCAAAAGTGTAGTCATTTGAAAGTATATAAGGCCTATGTTAGGGGTTGAAGTATAACTGTTAAGATGGCTATTTCTTAATTTGCTCTAACAGCCTTTCCTCTCATCAATTCTTGATGTAATAATGGAGAGTGGGAGGAAGCAACTTGTGTTGCCAATAAACATAACTTAACACTCTCCTGTCTCTCTCAAAAAACAGAAAGAAAAAAACTGGGGATAGGAAAAAAGTATATGCTTTTAAATGGCAATGTAAATTTAAGTCTTCTACGCTTAAATTTTAATTGTAGCCTGTAGATAACTCATTCGCTTAACAAATATTCATGTGTACCAGGCACTATGCTAGGGGCTGAGGGTAAGGTTAATTTTTTATTTCCCTAAGAAATTACAGTAGAGCAACATGTGCTAAACAGGGGCAAACAAAATGTTATAAAAGGTCAGAAAAGTCTCCTGGTGGAACGGTATCTAAGCTGAGATGAAGAGCCAGGCAAAGGTAGATGGACAGGAGAGGGGTGATTTTCTAGGCAGTTAGCAAATGTAAAATCTGTAGACCCGAACATCACAATGAGGGATAGAATATATACTGTTGGAAGCACAGAAGGCAACACATTTTTCTGTGAATCATACCTTTCCTACTAATTTTTATCTTGCTGACTTTGGACCAAAGGACTCTTCATTTTTGGAGGGCCCTGACATATAGGTCAGCTTTTACTTTTATTTTGCTAACCTCACAGTATTGTGTTTGCTTGTTTGCCTTCTCCACTAGACTGTTATATCCGTGAGGAAAGTGAGACTTTCTTATACTGTATCCTTACCGCTTAGCACTGGGACTAATTAGGCACTCATTGAATAAATGAAAACTCTAAAAAAAACATTAGTAGAGAGATAATATAGTGCACTGGTTAAGAGTAAAAACTTTGACATCAAACTGTCTTGGTATGAATTTTGCCTCAGCCAATCAGTTGCTGTGTGGATTTAGGCAGTTTCCCTATCAGTAAAATAGGTATCATACATGAATATTTATGTTCCCAGGATTGTTAATCAGGATTATATGATATAATGTGTATCAAGAATCTAGCTCATAGGAGGTACTCAATCATGTTAAAAAAATAAAAATTATAATTTTGAATATTTCTCCTATTAATCCATGGTATAAAAATTTACCTTCGATGTTAGAAATTCCTGGTAGGGAGATAGGTCTCAGCTGCGTAGCTTTCTCAATTTGGTCTCCATGAGACTGTGTAAATTTTGGCAATGCTGATGGCTTTGATGTGAAACTCTGTACGTCCTCTGTAACAAACACATATGGTTTTAGTATTGTCTAATCTGATACCAAATTAAACCAGTACTGAAGGTCACCATTTAGGACCTTCAGTACTGGTTTAATTTAATTGCATATATACTTATTTTAAGAGAAATAGCTGAGAATTAAGTAGCATAGTGACTAAGTGAATATGATTTGTGGGTAATGAAGATTAATCAGTATTATATACCATTAAGGTTTGAAGCTGTGGTCTCATTGGAAGATCTTATAGTACAAGTTAGCATTATACATGTTTAGATGTTAAGAGTTTAAGCTGCAAGTGAGAACAGTATTGGATATCTGATATCCTAGGAGCTGTGCTATAAGCCTGATATGGCAGGATGTACCACCAGATCAGCTGGTGCTAAAAGAATGTTATCATATGATTATGGAGCACAATGTTAGAAGGCCTCCCACTATAGTCTGTCTCCTGCCCAAAAGAGAACAAAAGAGGTTGTATTGTTTTCCCCCAAGTTAAGAATACTAGTGGGGGCTAGGAGTCAAAGCTAACAGTCCAATGCCTTGGTTACATCCTTACAGAGCTTAAACCAGGCTGATGCATCCGCCAGTATTGACTAGGTAGGTCCCTACCTAAAGCCAAGGGACTTTCCAACTCAATGATCCTATTATTTGTTAATGGTTTTACAGAAGAACTAATATTTATTTTTAAGTAAATTTTACGCACTTACAGAAATGAAAAGACTCCCATAAACAACATTTAGTTGGTTTAATACACACTATGACAGTCACGTTTTTTGCCTATAATTGGATGCAGACAGCATGGAGAAGTCTATTTCCAGCTAAACATTACCCTTTCTTCCCTTAATAGACTGGAGTACAAATCATGTACCAAATGGGCTTTTTCCAAATGAAAGCAAAGTGTATCAGCTTCATCTCGGTGCGCTCAGGCATCATTCACTTGGTTCGATCAGTCCTGCTGCAACACCTTTCCACTCCCTGTGTGGGAGGCAAGCTGCCCAAGCCTGCGTGAAATATTCAGAAGTCAGCCCTGAATATCTCACCTTCATGGGCGGTCTCTGGAGGCCTGTTGCTCTCAGGTTTGTTTGTGAGAGCGCTGATCAGCTGCAGTTTCTCTTTTAGCTTGGATACCTGAGAATCTGAACTATCTTCTTTCTGCCCAAAACAAAGATCACAGAAGATTTAAGGTGGAAGACCTCATTTGATTCTTCATTATATTCCTAGAGCCTATTTAGCATGTAGTGCTTCACCCCCAGTAGGTTCCCTATAAATACATGCAATGAAGGAATGAATCCACAAATACTAGAGATATCTTTGGTACTCAGTGTTGATGAGGGCCTAGCTGGATTTGAGTCTAGCCCATTAAGGGAACATTATGCTACAGATGGCCTGATTCGCTGCGAACATTTGGCTGATGAGGGAAGGCATGTATGCGTCAGCAGTAAAGGAAATGTACCCTTGCTCAGATGCCTCTGTAATACCCATTTCCTAAGTGAGTAGGATATTGTTTTCTAAGAACTATTTCACATTAACTAAATAATTTTCCTGAATATCTTCACCTTGTGACTAAACTGCTTTAGGTCGAGTTTTATGCTCTTATCACCTTACATAAAAAGCTACCAAACCACAAATATTCCCTTGATCTTCTTTTCTCCTCCCATGGTAATGATTCAACTGGTAGCAGAAACTGTTAGGAACATGAAGAAGCTGTAATATTTCTGATTCAAAGTCTTATTTATATCTTTTTAAAAAGTTCCCTACCCCCCCATACCCAGCCTCATTCCCAGGATGGTCTAGAGTGGCATATACATTTAATTATAAAAAGAGAGAAGGCTGGTTTCTATGAGGCCAGTTTCTAACTGCTTAGGCTAGGGTGAAAGGTCCTGATCCTATGTTTAATTAGAACAACTCCTTACATGCTTCTTTTATTCAATTATATTTACTTATTTCTCTCCTGTCTTTATTTCTACTCTTATAGTTAACTATATAGTAGATCACTCTTGGTTTACTTAAGGAGCTAATATATGGACATATGTAACTAAAATTAGGTCCTAAATGCTTGAAGAATTTATGGTAAGGAGCTTAGATGAGGCAACGCAAAAAGACTAATACACTGAGATGGCAGTTAAAAAACACAAAGGGTCTGAAAGTAGAGACAAGAAATTTAGGTAAAAATGTGTACTAGCTGTATTTTATTCTGATATCTACTGTTAAAAAAATGTGAACTGTTACTGAAATCAGTACTACTTTCCAATAGTAACCACCTGTTACTTTTTGAGCTCAACACATATCTATCTGGCTCTTAAATTTTCTTGTCATTCTCCAGGTGAGGTTTTTCTAAAAAGTTGTGTTTTTTTGTTTTGTTTTGTTTTGTTTTTGTTTTTTGCAGAAGCAGAAAATGCAACAAGAATTTAGTTTACAGAACATTAAAAATTTAACATGTGATTTTTATCTAGACAATACAAAACTGTTAAGGAAGAAAAACTATAGATGGAAATCATTACATCGAAAACTGCCTGTACTATATGGTTCATTTCTAAATTCATTGCTTCTGAACCTCATATCCTCTGATCTTGTCAATATGTACCTGAGATGGTATTTTAACTACTCAGTCACAATCTCTCTGGATTTTCCTTTAGTGTAGCCCAGGTCTTATAATATTAAACAACACTCTAATCATAGAGAATGTTGCAAATAAACTTTCTTTCCCTGGATATCAGAGTAGATCACAGATTGCTTGTCCTATCTTGACAATATGTCTGGGATGAACAAAAAAAGGGAAAGCTACAAGGTGAAGGGAACTGGCTATGTAAGTTCTGAGACAGCAATCTAAAAATAAGAAATAATTTTTAGGTTAGACACCATTTTTAGACTATTTAAGTCTCTGTTCTCCATCATCAGTACACATAACTTACTGTCTTAGCTTAAAAGTCATTTCCTTGGGGAAGCCTTCCTCATCCCTGTTAACACCCTCATCATACCCTATACTTCTCCTCTGTAGCGGATATGTATGTTATCATATTTGTGATTATCTGTTCAATTATGTGTTAATGATTTTCTGATTGATGGACTTTGAGCTCCATCAGAATAGGAATCACATGTCTATCCTGCTCACTCTGGTCACCTCAGCTCCTAGCAAAGTGCTTGGCACAGGGTAGGTGCCTTATATTCATTTATTCAACATACTTATTTACCTATTACTTTGTCTTGAAGTTTCAGCAAATGAGATCAAAGTGCTCCTTTTGAGAAAGAAGCAGTAGCTCCAAAGCACAAAGATGCTAATGCCTGTATATTTACTTCAGAGTAAGCCTCCTGTTATTTACCTTTATACTTTGGGTTTTTACTGTATCTGTTCTATTGGTCACTTGATGTATAGATTCTCTTTTCAGAGTGGCAGCTCTATCACCCATCTTAAGGGGTAAAAAGAACAACAAGAGGAGATTAAAGGCAAACATTAAAACTTAAACAACATCTAGCACTTTTTAAATAAATTGGCTGAACTTATTTAATGGGTCTCAGAACACTTTCAACAGAAATACCAGTAGGAGAATGAGAGATGAGAGGAAGAAAGACCACTGAGATACAAAGCTGAAAATGATGCTTAGTCTAGCTGTTTCGTTCACAAACTTAAAACTTTGAAGTATAAAGAGAGAGAACTTTTACCTAGAACCATTGTGGGTATGATGCTGTCAGAAGAAACAGTAAGACGGATGGCACTATTAACAATTTCCTCTTTTGATGCAAAATAAAGTAGGGAGGAGAGAGAGTACAGGGCTTTTGGGGTGGTAAGTTTTTATAATAAGCCTTGAAAACCTTCAAGGCCTAATACTCATCAAACCATCCAAAATTCCTAGCCCTCCTGCTTAGTTTAGCTAAGTTCAAAAGGGCTTTTAAAAATAAGGCTCCTTTAATCTTCCCAGCTTTGTAGTTAATTACACACTCCTGTAAAGCAGGAGTGGGAACAGGTCTTACTCCACACTCAAAGCTAAGTCGAGGCAACTTGCCAAGGCTCCAATGTGGCACAGCCAGTTCAAATGCTGCTTTCTATGTGCCAGAGTTCAACTTTATTTGTGGGCTTGCTTTCAGCTTTGGTGGTTCCTTGAATTTACAGCACAATTTCCTATATTTGGTTTCCATTTCTTTAAACATGTCTGTGTCTTTGATGTATGAAATCTTTAAGGGTAGGGGCTTGCAGCTATTAAAAAATAATCCACATGGATCCCAGCACAAAGTATATGTAAAAGGTGATTAAAGAAACACACGTTTTACTCACAATATCACGAAAATAAGTAAACGACATGGTCTGCCAGCATTGGTGACTTAGTAGGTCATTCAGTTTCCTCATATGTAAAATGAGAGGATGGACTCAATGATCTCTTAACTTGAGAAGCTGGTCAGATCTGTTTTAAATGGCTTTCCTGACCTTATATGCAAAAGGATTCCCCTAATCTGTAAACAAAGCAGGATAAATCTGAAAGCCGAGTTCGGGCTTCACAAAATGGCAAAATATTCTTTAGCTCTTGTCACTGTCATTGCTCTCACCCTTAATAACTTAGAAAAGATCAAGATGACCTCGCTTGGAAAATGTGCCAGAGCTTCCCTACCAGATGGGTCACTGGTAACATAATAGGCTTGTTATCTCTGCCAACACCTGTGGTGAGGCCTGGGCAAGCAACTGAACCTCTCTACATCTCCTATCCAAATCAGGACCAACACTGCCTGGGCCATTCACATCAGAGAGCTAGTGTAAAGATTAGAGGAGACAAGGATTAAGCACAACACAAACGTGTAGCCTCTCAAATATGACAGAAGATTGAAAAGGTGGTGGAATGTCATTTATGTATACACAGAACATACAACACATCACAAAAGATCTGAAAAGGCTTACCATGCTGAAGGACAGGTTCGCTTGCTTTTCTACCTTGCTCATAGCAACCAGATCTCTTTCTACCAAGTTGACTCTCTGGGTAAGATTACTGACTGTCTCATTCATCCCCTTGAGTTTAAGATCATTCTGCCTCTGGTACCCTACTAGGGCACTGTTTACCTCCTCTAAAGAGTTGTGAAGGTACAGGATATCCTGGAGTGGAAATAAATCAAGTTGTGGAATCCAGCTAAAAATGTATACTAGACAAGCAGGCCAGCAGCATTGAACAACCGTTTTTATGTCAAGTTATTGAAGTAAACTCCTTTTCCTGGTTTGTACCATTGATCGTCTGTCTCTGCTTTGTCCCTCCACTCTAAATCGCTTCCAGTTTACTCCCTCTGGAGTTGTTTGACCTCAGCTAGACAGGAGGGGGAAAGAGGGACGAGGACTACCCACATGATTCACTCTCTGGTCCCAGGAAGCTGAGAGCCTGGGAATTAATTCCCCAATGTTTACCTCACTTGCTGGCAGGAAAGCCTGCTGGGTTATTAACTGAAATGTCCATTAACCTAATTTGTCAGAACAAAACTACCTTAGGAACAATACCAATTACTGAATTGGCTCATGTAGCAAAACCATAATTAGTGCATTATTTAGTACAAGATTCAATTATTTTTATTGACATCCTTTAGTTACTGATTACTACTTAAATAGAAATGATGACATAGGTTTCAAAGGGCATTAAACTCAGGACAGGAATTCTTCTTGTGAAGATTTCCCTTATGCTCTTCAATGTGATTCTGAACTCAATATCCTTTTTCCTCCTCTGTCTTTAGTCTTTAGAGACTCTTTTCAAGGATATGCTTTCTAACATTCTTAGAATTTACTGTGGCTCAAAATAGTCATCACTTTGAATTAATCT
>NW_011888916.1:2830452-2835755 GCF_000151845.1 Pteropus vampyrus
TTTCTGTATTGCCTCCACAGCAAGATGGACACTGTTTAAAGTATTGCCGATGGAAGCTACGCTCTGAACAGAAACATAGTTATTATTAGTAATTATAATAAATTTTGAAATTTATCCATGTGTAGCTACTCAGCATGTAGCTTAGTAGCATTCCATTGTGTGGATACATCACAGTTTATCTCTTCAACAGCTGATGGGCGTCCAGGTTGTTTTAGATATGTGACAATTATAAATAAAGCTGCAATAAAATGTTCATGTATACACCTTTATGTAGGCATGTTTTCATCTCCCTTTATCATATGCTTTCTCATCAATACAATAACTAGGAGTTAATGGCTAAACATATGATAGATGTATGCTTAACTTTTTAAAAAAACGCCAAACTGTATTCTAAAATAGTTACACCATTTTACATTCCCACTAGTGATGTATGAGAATTCCAGTTACTCCATATCCTCATCAATATTGGTATCTGCATCTTTTCAATTTTATCCATTCTAGTGAGAGTTTAGTGGTATATCATTGTGATTTCATTTTACTTTAAACACTGACCTAATAGAGATCAGTGTTTTTAATTACTTCAAATAGCTTCAAATTATGAATTTCATGTAGTTTGTACTGACACAATTAACAAGAATCTATATACATATATAAAACAAGCAATTTTCCCAATTTAAAAGACTTCTCCTAGAGGAAAACCAAATTGTTCCTAAAAAAAAGATATTAGTTTATAAATTTGGGACCCACAGATAAGGTTCCCCTATAAACTGCCTCTACCAAGCCCGGCTAAAGGCAGGCAGATGGCCAGAGCTAACACTGTAGACTGCCACTGAGTCAGGAGAAAATGATGACTTTTGAGTGAAAATGGGCGCAACCATTTGGCTTTGGGATAACCAGCATTGCAGAGATTAAGGAAAAAGTCTATTTGGCAGCATTTGCTCTTTTTCTACTTTAGAATCTCATTGAGTAAAGTTAGATAGAGTAGTAGCTTACTTTGCTTTCATTAGGCCCGAGGAGCCCAAGTGGACTAGGGATTTGGCAATATGATTCAGAAACCATCTTTTTAACCCTTTTCCCGTTTGCCCCGAGAACACCTGCTGGCAGCACCTGCAGCTGCAGTATTTACCCCGCGATAACTTGCGGATTATAGTCCTAACCTTACCCCCAAAGTTTGCCATGAAATATCTCTCTTTTCTTATTATTTTTGCATTGCTCTAGTATATCGATAGTCTTTGGAAACAAATGACATCATTTTATTTATAGCATTCTGTTTTTAGTAATGGTATTTCCATTTACAAAACAGAGTAATTCTCCATGGCTGAAAAAATGTCAAATCCTAGAAACATTTAACATCCCATGTGTGATGTTAAATTAACGCTGGCAGCAAGCTGTACTTTTTTTTTTCTAAATGGGAAATAGGTTAAAAAGAACTGTCCTAAGGGAACATCCCCCAAAATGTTACTATTTGGCGGTGTTGGCCTTTTATTAAGATATACTGACAATTTTATAGTGTCGCATTAGTATTTTTAACCAAGGTCTTTTATATTATTATACTGATAGCCAAGATTCCAAGAGAACAACATTTAAAAAAAATTCACATGAGTACAATGAAGTTATGTATTTGAGATGAACTACCACTTCAGAACTGAGCCACTTGTAATATAAGTAGTGCCTGACATTATAAACACATAGATTTGCAAAGAGACAACACACTGGGTAAAATCTATAGGCTGGGATGTTATCTATGCATACTCTGTTGTTACAGAAGCTACAGGCATTCAAAGACACCTAATGTTAGAGAATCCTCACTGGCTGGACTTACGAGACCATCAGGATGCAAGAAGACAGTAATTTCTTGTTCAAGATTATTGTTTTAAAGGAAGCAGCTGACAGAGCCATGTAGAATCTAGAGCAAAACCCTGAAACTAGTATCCTCAACAACTGCAAAGTGCCTGGCACATACTGGAGGAAGCTCCACAAATGTTTATTGAATTAATGAATGAAGATAAACCAGTTTCCTTTTCTAATGCAAGTCTTACCTTTTTTCCACTAAGCCCTCGGGAACGGTGGCAAGAAGAATTTGGCCTCATCAAAGCTGTCCCTACTTTATTTTTCTTAAAGTTGCAAGTGAATTGCTTAGAGGATGTGCACCTTTACCTTTATAAAATAATATGTTTGTTTTCAAAAATGCTTTTACCAATACGTACTCCCAGCAGGGCTGTTTAAAAGTTCTCTTTGCTGCACATCCTTGCCAACACTTATCGTATCCTGACTTTTTAATTTTTGCATTTCTTCATATAATTTTTTTAGAAAGAAAATAGTAATTTAGAAATTAATAGTAATTTAGAGCAAATCTCATGTACAATTGGTCTGTTTTCATGAAGACACTGTGGATGAGGAATTGAAAAGGCAAATGATGAAAGGCAAACCCACATAGGTTAACCCAAGAGTCCCAGCAGAGCAATCTTGGGACTTGGAGAGCCAAATAAAAAGGTGTGAACCTACATAACTAGAGTTAATGTCGCCTGTTGCAAATCAAAGGCTGAACTAATCAGACCAAAACAGAGATATTCTGAACTCTTTAGAAACAGTGATATACTCTATTACTGTCCTCATGGAGCAGCTGATTTCAAGGGTTAGCCTTCCAAAGAAAACTTGTAAGAAGCAGTAGGTTGGTTAATCACAGTGCCCATACATATAGCACTTACCTTCTGAAGTCCCTCTACAGTGGCAGGCAGGCTAATTAAATCTGCTGCTGACTTGACATTGGCTTTCAGGTGGTTCACTGCAGAATTCAACAGAGAAATCTGAAAGGAAAAGAATAACAATGGAAACAATAGAAACAAAATTTGCACAGTGCATGCTTCCTTCATAAACTCTACAATTGATGCTGATGTCAAGGCACCCTTGGATTTCATGCATTTCTGTGATCCATACATTACACTCTATTCAGCTCACAGGAATAGAGGAACTATAGTACCTTGAATAGACTTGAGATCTAGGAGGCAGCAATAACACCCCTTCTTTCCCTGCCCAATTTAAACACTAGAGCCAAAAAAGAAAAAGCAAGTATTATTCTTTATCATACTCCTGGCAGGTACAAGGTCCAAAAACCTTAAATTACCCAAAAGATGATTACAACAGTGATCACAACACAATCCTTCAACGATTGGACAGAAAGAAAGCTAATGATCCAAGACCCCTGAAAGACGTCATTTTGGTAAAAAAAATAACACCTCAGTTATTTACTGAACTTTTGTTCTTGCCCAAGTGAGTACATATATTATAAAGCAAAAGCCCATCATCACAAAATACAGCAACTGTACTCTGACAACTGGAGCAGCACTTTCAACTACTTGGGGATTTAGTTTTGGTTTAACAATGTGATTAATATTTCAAACTCAATAGCTCAACCAAAGCACTACTTTGTACCCTGAAGGGGCTCAATAAATACCCACTGACTTGCTGACGGATGCACTGAATGTATTAAAATAGAAATTGAATCAAAATAAAATACATCTTCTCTTCTGCTATTTAGGGGTAGAATTCTAAATAGCTGGACTTCTGTCGATTGGAGACTGGGGAACCTGTATAATATTCAACTTCAGGCTGCAGAGATCATATTCTAACAACCATGCAGTGTGGCTCAAAACATTCTTGAAAGATTCTTAGCTTTCCTGCCCCCAATTCTAGGCAGAATGAGGACACAGTTCTACCAATGGCAATTATATTCAGAGTGGCCTCAGAGAGTAACCACTAAAGTTTCTGGGTATTTGTTATACACCTAACACTGTGGTAGGCACCAGACAGATATAAAACGAAGTGAACCTGATCTCCTATTCTTTCCTTCAACAAATGTTTGGCATCTTCTCTGTGCCTGGCACTGCTGCAGGCACTGTGGAGATAGTGGCAAACAACACCAGGAGGTTTTGTTCTCACGGGGCTTACATCATAGTGGAAGGTGAGAGAAAAACAAAGAAGAAAAGTACCAGATAACAGTAAGTACTATGCAGAGAATTTAAGCAGAGCTCCTGGAGTGAGCAGCAGTGTGTTCTGAATAAGGGAGTCCAACAAGGAGTTGGGAATTCTGCTCCCTCTTCCCTTTAGGAGGAAAATGTTCAGGGGCATTGGACCATTTTTTCATTCATTCATTCATTCATTCATTCATTCATTCATTACCACAACAAATATTTATGGAGCCTAACTTATACCAGTGATGAACAACACAGGTGTCGGTGATCTTTTGAAGTTTACCTTTTAGTGCAAGGAGATGGACATTTTATATAAGAAAAGTATCAGATAGTAGGATATGTTAGAAGAAAATTAAAATAAGGTAACTTGATGAATGACTGGGTAGCTACTTTAGATTGGATGGTCAGAGAAGGCCTCTATAAGGAGATAAAATTTAAACTCAGATCTAAATAATGAGGAATTAATCAGACAAAGATTGAATGAAGCATATTTCAGGGCATAAGGAATTGCTAGGGCAAAGGCCCCAGTACAGGGAAGAGCTTGCCATAGCTGAAGAATAGAAAGAAGGCTGGGGCAGGAGTGCATAATGTGAGTGAGAAAGGGAAGGGGAAGACGGAGGGAGGGAGAGAGGGAGGTAGAGGGATAGAAGTAGAAAGGCAACATTAAAGAAAAAATTAAGTACTAAGTGTGATATTCAAGAAAGTTCTGAAGATAGTATCAGTGCAGGCTGAATGGGACAGGCTTCATTGAAGGAGTCAGACTGATGGAGAAGTAAGAGTTTTATATATAAAAATAACACAGGTATTCTGTCTAGGTTAGAAGGGCGGATGTGGCATTGGGTCATAGGGAGGGAACAACAGCACCAATAGGCCCAGGAACACTTTTTCTGCATGGCATTTCTCAAAGTGACAACGATTTATTTATTTGTGTGATTATTTGATTAAGTTTCTCAAGAATAGTAATGGCTTCACAAATGGCCAGTGTGGCTGGCTGGCTGACAGCCACCATTTCACCCCAAACCAGAGGAGTAGCTGAAAGCCAGTGTAAGCAGGATAAGGTGAGGTTACTGTTCCACTTCCCCCATGCCCCAAACTCTCAAGGCCTAGGGTATCAGCTGCCTCACTGAAAGAGTATGCTCTGAAGAGCTGACCATGAACTCTCTAATTACCAAACATCACACAGGACTTTTTACTCATAAGACCTGGACCACACACTGGTCGCTACAACTTAGCTATATTCCCATAAATGGCAAAGAAGGATTCCATCTCTCAGCATTCCCCTCTTAAGAGTGGAATAATGTCAAAATCTGTGGAAAACTGCAGCAAACTACA
>NW_011888916.1:2835805-2837952 GCF_000151845.1 Pteropus vampyrus
GAGTTCGGGCTTCACAAAATGGCAAAATATTCTTTAGCTCTTGTCACTGTCATTGCTCTCACCCTTAATAACTTAGAAAAGATCAAGATGACCTCGCTTGGAAAATGTGCCAGAGCTTCCCTACCAGATGGGTCACTGGTAACATAATAGGCTTGTTATCTCTGCCAACACCTGTGGTGAGGCCTGGGCAAGCAACTGAACCTCTCTACATCTCCTATCCAAATCAGGACCAACACTGCCTGGGCCATTCACATCAGAGAGCTAGTGTAAAGATTAGAGGAGACAAGGATTAAGCACAACACAAACGTGTAGCCTCTCAAATATGACAGAAGATTGAAAAGGTGGTGGAATGTCATTTATGTATACACAGAACACACAACACATCACAAAAGATCTGAAAAGGCTTACCATGCTGAAGGACAGGTTCGCTTGCTTTTCTACCTTGCTCATAGCAACCAGATCTCTTTCTACCAAGTTGACTCTCTGGGTAAGATTACTGACTGTCTCATTCATCCCCTTGAGTTTAAGATCATTCTGCCTCTGGTACCCTACTAGGGCACTGTTTACCTCCTCTAAAGAGTTGTGAAGGTACAGGATATCCTGGAGTGGAAATAAATCAAGTTGTGGAATCCAGCTAAAAATGTATACTAGACAAGCAGGCCAGCAGCATTGAACAACCGTTTTTATGTCAAGTTATTGAAGTAAACTCCTTTTCCTGGTTTGTACCATTGATCGTCTGTCTCTGCTTTGTCCCTCCACTCTAAATCGCTTCCAGTTTACTCCCTCTGGAGTTGTTTGACCTCAGCTAGACAGGAGGGGGAAAGAGGGACGAGGACTACCCACATGATTCACTCTCTGGTCCCAGGAAGCTGAGAGCCTGGGAATTAATTCCCCAATGTTTACCTCACTTGCTGGCAGGAAAGCCTGCTGGGTTATTAACTGAAATGTCCATTAACCTAATTTGTCAGAACAAAACTACCTTAGGAACAATACCAATTACTGAATTGGCTCATGTAGCAAAACCATAATTAGTGCATTATTTAGTACAAGATTCAATTATTTTTATTGACATCCTTTAGTTACTGATTACTACTTAAATAGAAATGATGACATAGGTTTCAAAGGGCATTAAACTCAGGACAGGAATTCTTCTTGTGAAGATTTCCCTTATGCTCTTCAATGTGATTCTGAACTCAATATCCTTTTTCCTCCTCTGTCTTTAGTCTTTAGAGACTCTTTTCAAGGATATGCTTTCTAACATTCTTAGAATTTACTGTGGCTCAAAATAGTCATCACTTTGAATTAATCTGCTATCTACCCATCTTTAACTTGCCTAGATTGCTATTTTTCATAAAGAGTTTCAAAATAATCTGGTCATTCTATGTCTTTCAAGGTGTGAAAAGGAATTTACTCCACTGATCGACATACAGGAAAAAAAAGAGTGCTAAAAAAGAGACAGGACAGCATCACACATCTCCCTCTGCTCAGCTCTCAGCCAGGCAAATATATACACGGATGCCTGCTGAGGCACCACAGCACTGAGCTCAAACTACTCAGGCTGCCTCCAGAGTCCACTGTGGTGGCAGGGAGTTAAGCCAAAGACAAAAACTACCTGTTTCAAATTCTCATTGTGGGTTTTATTGTCAAGTTCTGATGGAGCTGAAGGTGATGGAGTGATCTGGTTGCTTCCACTGGTCTCCTTCGAGGAGTGCTGATTCTATTAACAGCAATAGAGATCAGTACAGGCAGTAAGTTCTAGGTCTACTTAACCATCTGGGGTGGTCCCATAACATTTTAGCTTCTCACATGGGGCATCCACAGGTTAGTCAACATTGCCCAGGAACCTACAGTGTGGCCAGCCCTGTGCTAGGCCCCAAGGGCTCCTGGTAATTCTGGGGATGCCCAGCTTAAGGCATGGACTGGACCAGCAGCACCTTAGGGAACTGAGATCCTCCTAGTGTTTCTCAGTCTCTGAACAGAATGACTCCCTAGGAACCAGTCCTTATTACCTGTACTCCCCAAGAAACTACAGAATCACTATAACATCCCAGGGACCAACTCAGTCTGGACCTGGTTAGTGTCATCATTTCCCCCAGGAATCGGTCACGTAACCACTGGCTGTGGGCACTGAGTACAACAACCAATTA
>NW_011888916.1:2843052-2846435 GCF_000151845.1 Pteropus vampyrus
TTCCCATAAATGGCAAAGAAGGATTCCATCTCTCAGCATTCCCCTCTTAAGAGTGGAATAATGTCAAAATCTGTGGAAAACTGCAGCAAACTACAAGTGTAAGCAGAATGGAGAGACAAACGACACTCTCCCATTACTATCTCTGGGACTGCTTTGATCTCTGATACACATTCTAGAATGTCAGATGAGATTCAAGCATTATAGAACTTATCTCTAAAAGTCACACAGTGCAATTCAAAGAGTCTAAGAAGGTGAATTAAGTGGAAACTTAAGGAAAAAACTCACATTCCAGCCAAAAGATGAGTCATGAATTTTATACATATTATATGACTTTTTATTAGCAAAATTAAAAATAGCTACTGCAGACCATTTTATACTATAAAGTCTGAAATGCTGCTTTTTTTGCTTGGGGGTTAAAATTAAGTATTCTTTAAATAGTAAGCAAAAAAGTTACTAAACATACAATCATCAATGATGAGTGATTATAAGCTCAAGTAGGAACCTGATATCACAGCCTTTCAACTTTAATGAGCACCTACTTCATTCTATAGAGGATATAAAGATGGAGGTCAGAAAGGGAAACTGGAACAAAAAAACAGGCTCTTAGGACTTGAATATTTTAATGTTAGCACCACTACATAACTGTGTGGCCTTGAGCAAACTACTTAACATCTTTGAACCTCAACCACTTCATACCACCACCACTTCATAGGGCTATAGAAGCAAAAAAGGTCTCATTTGTAGTGCATCTTATAGTGGCCTGCACAAAGAAGGCATTTAATGAATGATAGTTATCATCATAGTAATTATCTTAATTGTCATCATCATTATCAACATCACCATCATCACCATAATCACACATAAAGAACAGAGTATAGTATAAAAACTTCTAATTAGTTGCATACATGAATACGCTGCTTCCCCCTTTTATGCAGTTTTGCTTTCTGTGTTCAGTTACCCATTGTCAACTGTGGTCCAAAAATACTAAATGCAAAATTCCAGAACTAAATTAATTCATAAGTTTTAAATTGCGTGCCATTCTGAGTAGCGTGATGAAATCTCCTGTTATCTCTCTCCGTCCTGACAGTACATGAATCTTCCCTTTGTCCAGTGTATCTGAACTGTATTTGCTACCTACTTGTTAGTCACTCAGGAGCCATCTTGGTTACCAGATTGACTATTGCAGTATCGCAGTGCTTGTGTTCAAGTAACTCTTATTTTACTTAGACCCCAAAGCTCAAGAGTATTTTTAATTTTGCTAATGCTAGCAATTTGAATATGCTAAAGAGAAGCTGTAAAGTGCTCCCTTTAAGTGAAAAGGTAGAAGTTCTTAATAAAGAAAAAAAATCATATGTTTAGGTTACTAAGCTCTATAGAAAGAACAAATCTTCTATCCACAAAATTCATGCTAGTTTTGCTGTTGCACCTCAAACTGCATAAGTTACAGCCACAGAGTGTGGTAAGTGCTCAGGTAAGAACGAAAATACGTTAAATTTGTGGGTAGAAGACAGGAACAGAAAACGTGTTGCACTAGAACACTGAGCCTGTATGAAGACTGCAGCAAGGTATCACCTGAAACGAGTGACACCGAGCCATCACTGCACATTAGGGATGGTTACAAAGATTCAGGAATAGACTTGAACTGAAAAATGCAAAAATTACTAGAGAGAAAGAGTGCGCATGTGCACACATTCACATAACTTTTGTTACGGTATACCGTTATAATTGTTTTATTTTATTGTTATTAATCTCTTACTGTGCCTATTTATAAATTAAACTTTATCGTAGGTATGTATATATAGGATAAAATATAGTAATATAGAGGGTTTGGTACTATCCTGTTTCAGGCATCCACTGGGGGTCTTGGAACGTATCCCCCTTAGATAAGGGGGTGAACAACTATAATGATCACATAAAATACCTGGACCGAGTACCAAAAAAGAGGTAAAGTGTACTACCAAAGAAGGGCACTCAAGATCCTTGATATGGTTCTTACTCACATATCCTTACTTATGGCCTCTTTCCACTAAAGTCATTATTGCCATAATAAATTACCAAAATTCCCTAAACACACTATGTCTTTCATTCATCTATGCTTTTGTACATGTAGTCAATTCTCTTTATTCACAGTAGTTCTAGAAATTTGCAGCTAACACTGAACTAGTGATTACTGAACCACTGCTCCTAAGAGAAGTACCGAGCTAGCTTCCTGAAAGCCCTCTGGTCACATTTATTGTCAACTGATCAATATAATACATAATTTTGTTTTATGTCTGTTTCTTTTAAAGACATCTTACTTAATGTATATTGTTAAACTCATGCCTGAAAAAAGCTTATCTAACACATGTATTTTCACTGAAAGTCGCATCACAGCCTTCTTGCACTTAGGAATACTAAACAGTACTTTAGCACTGTTATATAGACAATTTAAGCAGCAGAATCACAAAACAAACAAACAAACAAAAACCCCACAAAGGTGCAAAAACCATGGAACTAAATATATCATGAAAAGGAAACTTGTTTACTGTATGAGCTGAAACAAGGCAGAGTGTGGCCTTGTTTGATGTCAACTGAAAACATTCACATTGGGTGACTCAAATTTTTCATCACTGTATGCCTGTCAGTGAATGACTGACTGCAAAAGCACCACAAGCATAGATTTTGGGATCACAAACACATTTTAGTGATTGGGTGAATTTGCAAGCATGGAATCTGCAAATGAGAATCAAGTGTATTAATGTTTTACCTAGAACACCCTCTCTCTTTTTTGCAGAATTCATTTGGCCGACTCCTGTTTGCCATTCAGGACTCAGCTGAAGATATCTGAGAAGCCTTGCCTGACTCCAGACAGTCTGGGTTAGAAATATACTTAAAAATGCCCCCACAGTGCTCATAGGGACTGGCTTTTTACTGCTTATCAGGCTGTTTTACGATTATTTACTTTTCTATCTTCTCCATTAACTGTAAGAGCCTTGAGGGTGGGAATCACATCATTTCTGCTTTTGAATATAAGACCTAACTCCACAAAAGCTGCACATTAAACATTTGTTGAATTAATGGTCTTCAGAGAGAGGGGAGGAAACTCCCTATAATGGCTGAGAATAGTCCTGGGTATGAAACCAGAGGTTTCATAAATAAAACAGAAAAGTAAATGAGATTTTAACTACTAGTTTAAAGATTTTCTATGAAAAATTTGATTTTAACTTATTTCAAACTAAAGGCTTTTTTTCCAGGCTGCATTAACTTAAACTCATATTGTGAGAAAGATAGCTCTTGTCAAGTGATATAATACATGTTCTTGTTGTTTAAGCTACTTTGACTTTTTTAATTGCCACTAAAAGCATCTTAATTGATATACTTACCCTTAGATACAGAAACATGGT
>NW_011888916.1:2846485-2847904 GCF_000151845.1 Pteropus vampyrus
GACCAACTCAGTCTGGACCTGGTTAGTGTCATCATTTCCCCCAGGAATCGGTCACGTAACCACTGGCTGTGGGCACTGAGTACAACAACCAATTATGCACATTTATAGCATATGCCAAAAGTTATGTTTGAGGGTTACACTTCCTTTCCCATTCCCTTCCCACTGCTCAAGTCTCTCTTTGCAGAGACTGACGTATAACATGTTTATATATACATTTTCCCTCTAGTGGAAAAACTCTGTATTGCTTAATCTTTCAGAGCCCATAACTATGACTTATTCAGTACAAAGTATGCCAGAAGGAGGATTACTATTGGCAACCATAGAAGTTTAAAAGAAGTAGATTTAATTATAGCAGAAGGGAATTGGTGAAAATAGTTTCCCTTGAAATCTGAAATCCTGGACATTTAACAACTCCCCTTTTATAAGAAACAAAAGGCAACCACAGAAGAGGAGGAGAGGAGGGGGTAAAAACCCCATGGTTCTATAAAGTATGAATTTTTGCATTAAGAAAAAATATTTTATAAAATATTTAATTACTTGAGAAAATGCTGAAGATATTAAAATAGTAATAATAATGAAAGAATTGGTAAGTTAGAGAGGTCTTTATTATTATGGATCAGTTACTCAATGGCAGAGTTGGAGCTGGAATCTGGGGTGTCTGGACACTGAGATCAATGCTTTTACCCCAGTCACCTCCACTAAATAACAGTGAGAAGTACTCTTTCTGAAGAAATGAAAACTCTCTGTTCTAGAGCTCTGATATAGCCTTGGTTTCCTTGGTACAAACTGCCCTGTTTAAACTTCAAAATCTAAAGCTTGTAAAAAGCATGGGAAGCAGACCTAGAAATGAGTGGAGAAGCCAGGGAACGTCTGTGTGCTTGAACAGTCCCCATTTCATGTACATATAACTCATCTCCCCAGGACAGCAGCGGAGGCTGTGCCATCCTTTCCACCCTTCATAAACCCTACATGGAGCTGAGTACCCATTAGGCCCCTGCATGACTGCAGACAGCTTACATCTGCACAGCATTGAGGACATTCGAAAACAATTCCCGAGCACTGCAGGGGTTTGCTTCTGCCTCAGTTATCTGTTGCTGCATAACAAATCATCTCAAAACTTTGTGGCTTAAAACGACAATTTATTATTTCTCAGGATTCTGAGAGCTGACTGGGCTCAGCAGGGGTGGGGGTATTCTGTTCCACATGGTGTAGGCTGAAGTCACACATGTGGCTGCATTCAACTGGGGGCCTGGCTGGAGCTGGAACATCTGAGAGGACCTTTCATCCTCTAGAACTGCTCTTCACTTGGTCTCTCATCATTCCACAGTCTAAGAGCCCTGTCAAATCCCTGACCCATAGACTAGTGAGAAATAACAACATGTTGTTTTAAGCTAATAAATTTGGGGTGATCTGTTATAT
>NW_011888916.1:2847954-2879120 GCF_000151845.1 Pteropus vampyrus
TACGATTATTTACTTTTCTATCTTCTCCATTAACTGTAAGAGCCTTGAGGGTGGGAATCACATCATTTCTGCTTTTGAATATAAGACCTAACTCCACAAAAGCTGCACATTAAACATTTGTTGAATTAATGGTCTTCAGAGAGAGGGGAGGAAACTCCCTATAATGGCTGAGAATAGTCCTGGGTATGAAACCAGAGGTTTCATAAATAAAACAGAAAAGTAAATGAGATTTTAACTACTAGTTTAAAGATTTTCTATGAAAAATTTGATTTTAACTTATTTCAAACTAAAGGCTTTTTTTCCAGGCTGCATTAACTTAAACTCATATTGTGAGAAAGATAGCTCTTGTCAAGTGATATAATACATGTTCTTGTTGTTTAAGCTACTTTGACTTTTTTAATTGCCACTAAAAGCATCTTAATTGATATACTTACCCTTAGATACAGAAACATGGTAAAATATTAATTTTATTTTTATACCTATTTTGATTTAGGACAAATGCCTTTTACTTGAACAGATCATCAAAGATATATAACACTAACTTTAGAAAATCACTCAGAGAATGATGAGCTCCCTTTGGACCGACATAAAGCTCTACTTCACCACCACCTGCCTGTCCTTCTGTGCCCATGCCAGCAGAGAATTTCTCTGCATCAGGATGGTTTCATCAGTCTGTCCCATCATCTCTGAAGATCTACTGAAGCTCAAATGGAAAGGGTTTCAGTTCAGTCTTTCCCAGTTTTATATATGAAGCCCTAGGACTGAAGTAAACTTTCCTATATACCTGCCTTCCCAGGTACTTCTTGTATTAAAAATAACAGCCAGGTTAATAAAATTATTCTTTTTTCTAGATTCCTGGTTAAAGAGAACTCAGAAACCAAAATATGTAGCAAAGATTTAAAAACTTGTGTGTCCTCTCACACCAAGTACAGACTTCCCCTTTGACTCTTCCCATATGTTGACTTATAAGGAGATGGGAAATAGCTGACATTGCCTGCTCTTCATCCTGAAAGATCTCATCCTCACTCAGAACTATAAACTCTATGACTGACTGACTAAATGGAATCCATGGTTTGCCCCAGTGAGATAATTATTTCTCAATGCTTCGCTGTGTTCCATTTTCACTTGATGTAATCTCTGGCCAAACTTGATCATTTGCCTTGTGAATACAAGCAAGGCCATGTTTATCTTATTCTTGTTGCAAAAAAGAAGAGTGAATACTTGCTTCTCCCTAATTACTAAGAGTTCAAGGATAAATGGTAATGAGTAAATATTAGGTGTTGTAACCATCAATTTCATGAATTTAAAAAAATGAAATAGAACTGAATAGAAAATCAAATATCATAAAGCATAATATTATGAGTAAGCTAATGTTTTCAGAAACTTTTAATTTAGTTATATATATGTATATATGTATGTGTTTACTGGATAATGATGTAACATTTATTGTGGGTTCCAGGCAAAAATTTTAAAGTCGCAGACCCAGGCCACTGAAGTCTGGTCTTACGTGCTAAACCATACCAAAGAAAGTAGAAAGAAAGTAGAAAGAAAGTAGAAAGAAAGTAGATTAATACCACTCTCAAACTACTGCTGAAAGGTAAGGGTAGCTTTAGAAATATGCATAAGTACTTTATCTTAGCATAGTGCTCCCTGCCACTGGCTGATTCTGAACTTTGTGACCACAGTCTGAAGAACAGACTGTCCTCTTAGCCCCAACAAAGATGGCGTATCTATTTTTAAGCACTTTGCAGGTGTACCATTCATTGGGTACTTGTTTTCTTTTCAATGCACATCTTCCCTAACTAAACTGCAAAACCTGAGGATAGCTACTATAGTTACCCAGTGCAACTGTATACATACAAGATGCTTGATCAACAACCTTTGAATAAGTCCTTTTCCTCCTCTTTTGGAATCAATGACTACTGAGATCTGGCCAGTTTAGGGACTGGAAAAGTTTTTGCTCTAGGCTTGCTTGCCTGGACAAGGTATTTAACTAACTCTATCACTGCTTCCTATGCCATGCTAGAATAACTATCATTTGCTGTGGATGGTTTCCAGTTTTGTTAGTATGGTGCATAGCACTACAATCCATGGTTGCGTCTATAAGTTTGTAAACTCTCTTAAACAAAATAAGCTCTCATAATCTAATACAAATAGGCTATCCATTTCTCTTGGGGGTTAGATGGCACTCTTTTTTTTAATTTAATACCTACGCTGCTCTTTAAAAAAAGTTGACTCAAGAATTTCCAACTCCCTCTAAACTGCTCTAGTTGGTTAAACTACTCCTTTGCAGAAAGGGTTAACATTTTAAATATTTGGTAAATGCATAACTATTACCTATTTTACTCAACTTTAACATGTTAGGATCACAGTAGGCAAAATACCATTTCAAAAAGTAAAACAATGCAGAATGTCTTACATCTACAAATTCATACCAAAAAAAACTATTCGCAACTTACACAGAAATAAAATCACTTTTGCTACCTGCTTATTCATTTCTGTGATGTTTATCCATACTTTGCTCAAGCCCAACTCTCCAGATTCAATCTTCTCAAGTTGTTTTTGTTTGCTGAGTAGTTCTTCATTAAGTTTGGGAATTTCTTGGAATGAGCTTTTCTGATTAGATTCCACTAAAAGCAAAAAATAAGAACAATCATAAATATTCATAAAGTTCTAAGGTGAAAACAAGGATCATACAGTAGGAAAGAAAGTAGATTAATAAAAGTTAACACTGCGTGAATAATGGCTGAATTCATATCTATCAATGGCACTGTTCTTTTATTTATGTAAATGTGTATCTTTAACACTAAAGCTCTCTTTTAACTGGGGCTATTTCACTACTGGCAAAACAACTTTTAAAAAAGTCAGATGGCTAAAAATGATAACGATGAATATCAGCAGAAAGAGTTGGACTTGAATCTCCACTCTGTAACTTACTGTGATCTTGAGCAAATTACTCAAATTCTTTGAGCTCAGTTTCATCATCTGTAACACAGAGGTAAAATATACTTTACAGGATTTTTAGAATCAAGTGAAACAATGGCTGTAAAGTACTAAACACAGCTGGCCAGGCATACAGTAAATGATAAATGTTAAGTATTGATCAGCTCAATAAAGGAGCTTTTTTGATTAGTCAATGAAGATTTATAAACCTTATTACATTAATGCTCACGGTGAAATCCTAAGTTATATCTGTAAGTGCTTAAGTCTACTTTTTTTCTATATCGAATTAATCAAATGCAAGGTGGGTTCTTACCACCTTTCAAGTACTGTTATGAGGACTAAGATTTTAAATCTTTTTTCATAAACAACAGAGAATTTTCTTAAGTCTTAAATCAACCCAAAAGCTCAAAGTGAAAGAGAAGATAAAGGAAGAACATGTTAGGTGATGTACGGGGTGATATTTGGCCTTTCCTTTGGGAAATAGTATTTCCTGAATGGTTTAGAGATTTGTCAGCCTAAAGAGAGGCCTGAAAGAGTGCTTTCTCGTCTTCAAAGAGTATCTTTCCTTTTCATGGAAAATAAAATATTGATAAAGGCTGACTCTGTAGAATAAAACCTACATCACTTCTTTTAAAGCCACACACTGCCTGATTAGTTATTATCTGTTTTCTTTAAAACCAAAAACTGGCACATAGAGCAGATATAAAACAATTTACTAAAATGTAAGCACCAAGACTTTTTGTTCATTTCTGTATGGTCAGCACTTAGAATATACCTGGCACATTTTAGGCACTCAGTAAGTATTATTGACTGAATAAATCTGGCCTTTGCTTACCTACCAACCATGTTGCTTATCACTTTACCTATCTCTTCAATCTACTTTATAGCTGAGAAGATGTTCCTGACACACCAACCTCTTTAAGCCTTGGTGACCCTACACCCTTTATTCTTTCTGTCCAGATGCCCTTGGCTTGCCCCTTCTTCATTTCTGTCACCTTGGCCTAATTAATTCCTTCAAGATTTAGCACAAATAGCCCACCCGCTCCTTGGACCACCACATCTTTATCACTCCTAACTACCAAGCACTTAACACACTGTAACTATATACTTGTCTGTCTCTTCCACCAGACTGACAAGAGAGCTGCTTGAGGACAGAGACCAAATCTTATTTGTTATGTGTTCCTAGGACCCACCACAGTGCCAGGTACACAGAACTCAAATGCTTGTCCAGTGAAATAATGGTAGGGTATGAAATGAAGATAATGTTATCCTATTAAGTTAAAAAAAAGAAAACTCAACAAACAAAACCCAACAACAAAAATCTCCACAAAAATGGGGTTGAGGGTGGGGGATGGTATCCCTACTACAAACAAGCCCACTACTTGAAAATTCAGAATTATTCAAAGAAATTAGATACATTTACCCATTTTTCAAAAAATGAGCCAAAAGATTTCTTTACAAACAGGCTTTAAATGTAACATTTGATTTATACATGGTTTACAGGATTATATCCATCTCACACAGTAAGAACATTTTACCAGTCTAAATTAATGCAATTAATGCAACACTTAGCATTTCAGTGAATTTCTTTCACATTTTCAGTTAGGTTGCAAAGTAACTTATCCCACACATGTCTGCCATTCTCAGGTGGTCAAAGATCCCAAGTGAGGGTGAGGGGGAGAGTCTCTCTCTTTCCTGCAGTCTACACAAATTAAGTAGAAGGTAGGAGAAAAGGAAGTAAGACAAACACCTAAATAACCTGAGTTACAATTACTAACAAACACGTAAAGCTGACAAGCCTTGAAAACACTTTGGATCCTGAGGATTGCATGAACCAAAAAGGGATCATATATGAGTTGAGGCTTTTTAGGAGACAAGCCAAATTAAGGCACTCTGAACTACAGAAATGAGAAGTGTCGCAAACAAACAATTTAGGAGTACTAATTCATGTTCAACATGGAAAGCAACTCATTTAAAATTTAGTATACTAATACTCAGAACTTATTGCACACTACCTTCGGATGGAACATATATATTGCCAGTGGCAATATTTTATGTCTTTATATTTTGCAGTAAAGTTTTATGTAAATATTCAACTTGCTATTGAGTCCCTACCATGTGCCCGGCCTTAACCCAGCACTAGTACATAAAAAGATCCTGAAGCTCTCAGTCTAGTGGGGAACGAGGTGTTGTCACAGTTACTATACAGTGTGATAATGCTATGACAGAGGAATGACCAAAGTGCTTTGGTAGCAAAAAAACATCTTTATGTTTTACAGATAGGAAAGCAAAAGCTCAGAAAGAGTAAGTGACTTGTCCAAGTTTTACAGCTGGTAATGAGCAAGCCAGGATTCAAGACTCAAGCCTTTTGCTCCTAGAACCAGGACTCTTTCTGGTATACTCCAGCTAATACCCTCATTAGCACAAGACCATTTTTTAAGTTCTGTACTAAATGACCAAACGGCTACTCTGCCTGTATCATCAAAAAGGAGATGCTTAATTAATACTTTCCTTCTCTTCTTAATTCTTTTCTATCACTCTAGCATTTCATAGTTGAGTGATAGAGGGAGGGCTGAGAATTGAATCTTCCTCAGAGTAACTGTAGAGGTCTTTTGGAGTACCTGGTTCTAGAAAAAGAATACTGAGCTAACAGTTTCAAGGCCAGCCAGTACTTTTAGCTTAAGGATCAAGTTACTTCTTGATCACGAGGAAAACTACCAAGCCTTTCTGCTCTGCTTTCTATTTCAGATATTTCAGCAGCCCTATCTCCTTTCTTCACAAGTGTCTTAGAAAATTTATTGAGATAAAGAACAATGGGCTTTGAATTTCTCAAAAAAGTAGTAAAGCCAGATTGGCAGATGGTCATATTTGAGTCTGTGACTTCCACTGTCCTCTTGAAAAACAAGAAGTAAAAATTGTTGAAATATTTAAAGCAGAAGCATAATTTAAAGAAAGATTATGTAAGTTTAACAAGATTGACATCAGGAAATCAAGATAATGGTTTTCACAAAAAACTCTTGGGCAAGTGGTCCACAATGGTTCAGCCCATGGACTGACATATGCCTCAGGCCCTACCCTCTACCCTCCCTCAGGAAGTCCTGCTTCAGATATTTCTATTGTAGCAAACCAAAGCCAACAAAGCAGCTGGATTGACAATTCTAAATCTGCTTCATTCAGCTGGCTGACAAATGTAGTCAGGGTCCCGGGGGAATGTTGCTCACTGATAGAAAGCAGGTCTCACAGCCCAGGGTACAATTCCTGGACACTCCTGATATAGTATTTCCAGGGACTGGTATTAACATGTGCTCAATAAATATTTGTTGCTGACTGATTGCCAGGTCTATTACATGTATTCACTTTAAATATGCATTTCTAAATAAATTCTCTGAAAAGCTAAAGTATAAATTGCATGGGTGTCCTGTAAACATAGGCACAGAGGAGTCAGAGAAAGGAATCCCTGAAAGGTAGAATCGAGCAATGTTTTCAAATATAAACATAAATAATTTCTGTGATCAAAACAAGATGTAGCACAAACCTAGGAAGCCCACCTAATTACAGAGAGATAATGGCACAGACAGGTGTCTTCAGTTTTTACAGTTAAACATCTGAGAACCTCATTTCTAAGTTATGATTACTATTTGTAAAGAAAACACTGGCCTTAGAAAAAACCTGCAATATTGCTAAGGACAACCATTAAGGAGGAACAATAACTAAAATATATATCTCATTCTTTCTTACATTGTACCCTGATTCCACCAGTTGATAAAACATATAGGTGAGGATGATTCTGGCAGAGAATTATGACTTACCCAACTCCATTCTTTGAATCAGAAGCTCAGAAGAAAACCAAAGTTAGTATTTCGACATTTTTGTTTTCAAGCAATATCACTAAGAATGTCATCACACTAAGGATTAGTGTCCCTATGTCATATTCGAAACCTGAATAACTGTAGGCAGCAAAGAGAAGCTGGAGTGAAGGAGGCAAGGATGTTATGATCTCCTAAGGCTTAAGATAGGAAGTAAGAAAACAACTCTAATTCCAGTTCTGGTGCCACTTTTCTTTGTGACCTTGAGAGAGCTTGGTGGTCAGTTTCCAGGTGTGCTCATGCTGCTACAGTTAGAGTATTTGTGACTAACTTGAAACTGGTTCCTCGGCTTAGAAAACTAACCCTTGAAACCTAGAACCAAATATCTCAGTGTTACTAAAGTAAGATATTTAGGTTAAATCTGGTAGAAGGCATCATGCAAAGATATCTTTAAGAAAAAGTACTTTGGATGTGCAACATACTTTATAATTCAGAACATGGAAAACTCTTTAACTTAAAAAAAGTCTCAAAGTTTAAAACTCACTCAAGAAACAAATATTTGTGACTTGGCACACGGTAAGCACTCCATAAATGTTGGCTATTATTATTATTGCTCATTCTTATGTTCCTATTGTGTTTTTAAGGAGGAAATTGACAGACTCTCACATTCTTTCTCAAATGGCCCCATGAGGAAGAAATAGCCTAGTGTTGCTACTGCCACTTTATATTTGTGGAAGTATCAAGTGGCAACAGGTGAAGGGTAACCAAGGTTCCAGACTCCTGGACCTTAGTACTTACCTTCTGTACCCTAAATGTTGACTTCAATGCCATTTTTCATATGCTACTTGTCCTAAGACATGTGAATAAGAACTATTTTTTGTTTATGTGTTTAAAAGAAGTAACTGTTACTGTAGTCAAGCCGACAGCTAAGAAAGAGTATAAAAATGCTGGAAAATGTATAATTGCTTCAGAAGTGGGCAAAACTCTTAATTTGGCATGGTCCACTTTGTCCTAGAACCCGGAAAAGATTCCAAGATTAAATTCAGAAATGTGCAGTCACTTACTTGTTCTAAATTTTTCCTTGAGGGCATCCAGATCCTCCTTCAGAGCAACTTGCATCCACACCAAGCCGACGCAGGCCACGACACAAGCGGCAAGGATGACAAAAGCACAGAGGGGATAACAGATCTTGCAGCATCGTACATAGTCTCCCCTGACGGCCTTAACCCAGCACTAGTACATAAAAAGATCCTGAAGCTCTCAGTCTAGTGGGGAGCGAGGTGTTGTCACAGTTACTATACAGTGTGATAATGCTATGACAGAGGAATGACCAAAGTGCTTTGGTAGCAAAAAAACATCTTTATGTTTTACAGATAGGAAAGCAAAAGCTCAGAAAGAGTAAGTGACTTGTCCAAGTTTTACAGCTGGTAATGAGCAAGCCAGGATTCAAGACTCAAGCCTTTTGCTCCTAGAACCAGGACTCTTTCTGGTATACTCCAGCTAATACCCTCATTAGCACAAGACCATTTTTTAAGTTCTGTACTAAATGACCAAACGGCTACTCTGCCTGTATCATCAAAAAGGAGATGCTTAATTAATACTTTCCTTCTCTTCTTAATTCTTTTCTATCACTCTAGCATTTCATAGTTGAGTGATAGAGGGAGGGCTGAGAATTGAATCTTCCTCAGAGTAACTGTAGAGGTCTTTTGGAGTACCTGGTTCTAGAAAAAGAATACTGAGCTAACAGTTTCAAGGCCAGCCAGTACTTTTAGCTTAAGGATCAAGTTACTTCTTGATCACGAGGAAAACTACCAAGCCTTTCTGCTCTGCTTTCTATTTCAGATATTTCAGCAGCCCTATCTCCTTTCTTCACAAGTGTCTTAGAAAATTTATTGAGATAAAGAACAATGGGCTTTGAATTTCTCAAAAAAGTAGTAAAGCCAGATTGGCAGATGGTCATATTTGAGTCTGTGACTTCCACTGTCCTCTTGAAAAACAAGAAGTAAAAATTGTTGAAATATTTAAAGCAGAAGCATAATTTAAAGAAAGATTATGTAAGTTTAACAAGATTGACATCAGGAAATCAAGATAATGGTTTTCACAAAAAACTCTTGGGCAAGTGGTCCACAATGGTTCAGCCCATGGACTGACATATGCCTCAGGCCCTACCCTCTACCCTCCCTCAGGAAGTCCTGCTTCAGATATTTCTATTGTAGCAAACCAAAGCCAACAAAGCAGCTGGATTGACAATTCTAAATCTGCTTCATTCAGCTGGCTGACAAATGTAGTCAGGGTCCCGGGGGAATGTTGCTCACTGATAGAAAGCAGGTCTCACAGCCCAGGGTACAATTCCTGGACACTCCTGATATAGTATTTCCAGGGACTGGTATTAACATGTGCTCAATAAATATTTGTTGCTGACTGATTGCCAGGTCTATTACATGTATTCACTTTAAATATGCATTTCTAAATAAATTCTCTGAAAAGCTAAAGTATAAATTGCATGGGTGTCCTGTAAACATAGGCACAGAGGAGTCAGAGAAAGGAATCCCTGAAAGGTAGAATCGAGCAATGTTTTCAAATATAAACATAAATAATTTCTGTGATCAAAACAAGATGTAGCACAAACCTAGGAAGCCCACCTAATTACAGAGAGATAATGGCACAGACAGGTGTCTTCAGTTTTTACAGTTAAACATCTGAGAACCTCATTTCTAAGTTATGATTACTATTTGTAAAGAAAACACTGGCCTTAGAAAAAACCTGCAATATTGCTAAGGACAACCATTAAGGAGGAACAATAACTAAAATATATATCTCATTCTTTCTTACATTGTACCCTGATTCCACCAGTTGATAAAACATATAGGTGAGGATGATTCTGGCAGAGAATTATGACTTACCCAACTCCATTCTTTGAATCAGAAGCTCAGAAGAAAACCAAAGTTAGTATTTCGACATTTTTGTTTTCAAGCAATATCACTAAGAATGTCATCACACTAAGGATTAGTGTCCCTATGTCAGATTCGAAACCTGAATAACTGTAGGCAGCAAAGAGAAGCTGGAGTGAAGGAGGCAAGGATGTTATGATCTCCTAAGGCTTAAGATAGGAAGTAAGAAAACAACTCTAATTCCAGTTCTGGTGCCACTTTTCTTTGTGACCTTGAGAGAGCTTGGTGGTCAGTTTCCAGGTGTGCTCATGCTGCTACAGTTAGAGTATTTGTGACTAACTTGAAACTGGTTCCTCGGCTTAGAAAACTAACCCTTGAAACCTAGAACCAAATATCTCAGTGTTACTAAAGTAAGATATTTAGGTTAAATCTGGTAGAAGGCATCATGCAAAGACATCTTTAAGAAAAAGTACTTTGGATGTGCAACATACTTTATAATTCAGAACATGGAAAACTCTTTAACTTAAAAAAAGTCTCAAAGTTTAAAACTCACTCAAGAAACAAATATTTGTGACTTGGCACATGGTAAGCACTCCATAAATGTTGGCTATTATTATTATTGCTCATTCTTATGTTCCTATTGTGTTTTTAAGGAGGAAATTGACAGACTCTCACATTCTTTCTCAAATGGCCCCATGAGGAAGAAACAGCCTAGTGTTGCTACTGCCACTTTATATTTGTGGAAGTATCAAGTGGCAACAGGTGAAGGGTAACCAAGGTTCCAGACTCCTGGACCTTAGTACTTACCTTCTGTACCCTAAATGTTGACTTCAATGCCATTTTTCATATGCTACTTGTCCTAAGACATGTGAATAAGAACTATTTTTTGTTTATGTGTTTAAAAGAAGTAACTGTTACTGTAGTCAAGCCGACAGCTAAGAAAGAGTATAAAAATGCTGGAAAATGTATAATTGCTTCAGAAGTGGGCAAAACTCTTAATTTGGCATGGTCCCCTTTGTCCTAGAACCCGGAAAAGATTCCAAGATTAAATTCAGAAATGTGCAGTCACTTACTTGTTCTAAATTTTTCCTTGAGGGCATCCAGATCCTCCTTCAGAGCAACTTGCATCCACACCAAGCCGACGCAGGCCACGACACAAGCGGCAAGGATGACAAAAGCACAGAGGGGATAACAGATCTTGCAGCATCGTACATAGTCTCCCCTGATCATAAGAACAAATTCAACCAGGAGTACAAAAGTGATTATGAGCACAGCTTTATTAGAAATAGCATACATGTGTTGCCATGCAATTATCTTTTTTAATGAACAACCAGTTGATCTACCAGGGAACACAGGGTAACACACTTAAATCTGAACAGCATTGAAATGACTGGAACTAACCTAGCCGAAAATGACTAAATAATATGACCTATGAAGAATTCATCTATTGGATACAAAAGTTTCAAACTTCATAAGAAAAAGAGGGAGTTCCTGTGAGCCAAACTTCACATGAAATAGAGGAAGCACCTGTGGGCACTGCAGCGCACTGTCATCACTATTAATTCGGGTCTCAGGTTAGGAAAGTGTAAAAAGACTAGAGCTTCTCTGCAATTCCCTCACTGCACTGTAATTTACCTATCTACTTCTCTTTCTCAAACACATGCTCACCCCATGAGGACCATGTTTCAGTTTATTGAAACTTCATAAACTTTTGAGCAAGTTTTACTGTAAATGGAATGAAAGAAATAGGAACTGTAGGTTTAAGTGGACACCTGGTACACTCTAGCTTCTTGGCTCAGACAGAAGAAAACACAGAAAGGGGTTAGATTTCATACTAAACTTCAATCAACACTTAAGGTCTAAACTAACTCAACAGGGTAACTATTCCAGATGAGCTATTCCACTTCATCAAATCTTCACAACCTAAACCTAGGATTGCCCTTAACTACCTAATCTGGCAAAGCTGATTAGAATCCAAATTCTTTAACAAAATAGAAAGAAAGACACTCTAAACAAACCCCAAATAAAAGATTCAACCTTTTTTAGCACCCCAACCTTCTGCCTAGCTCTTGCTTCAACATCCTCAGTACTCTTTTCTTTTATGTGCTCCCTGAGAGGGTACAAGGCACCTTCAACGTTCCCTTCAGCCCTTTCCTACCCTGAGCCCCAATTCTCAAGGTCCTTAGTGCTCACTACTGGATTTGTCTAGTGGCTGCGCCATCTAAGTGGCTTAAGAAAAAACTGCCTCTTCTTTTTGTCCTCCATGTCCCATTACTCTCAAGGCTCATACTTGCTACAGTATGTCCCTCACCATATTCTCCCATCACCAAGATCCTGACTCAACAAGTAAATAATTTGCAGTCTTAAGGTCCCTGTCTTTCCTACACTTTTAAAAAAGGTTAGTTCCAAAAGTTTCTCTGCTCCCATGTCCCTATTTTTAGCTTCTTTGCTACTCTCAACTTGGTCTCTAGGCTCTTGGCACATTCCCCAAGCCCACACTTCTATCCTTGATTCAGAGCTCTTCTTTGTACACTTAGAAACAGATCTTTTAACTTATCCTTCATTCAGAACCTGAGCTCACCTACTCCTTAGCAACTTTTCTCCCTCTTTGCCTTCCAAGGTCTATATTCATTTTTCTTCTTAAGAATTCCCTTCTTTTTAATTTGCCTCCTTAGTAGTGCAAGGAGATGCCTTTTCCCATCCCATCCCTCACCATTGCATCACTCACTTGACAAAGCGAGAGCGATTTCCAACTACACCAAATTCTTCCTCCTCCGAGCTGGACTCAGAGTCTGAGTCAGGAGGCTCAGTGCGAAGCAGGCGGTGGCCGGAACCTTTCTTGGGCTTCTTTCTTCGGCTGTCCCCAGCCAAGCCAATCAATGCATTGAGCTCTTTGCGCTTTTTCATCTTCTTGTGTGGAGTCAGTGGAGCACCCACTCCTGAGCTGCCAGGATCGTACCCGACGCCCAATTCTCTTGCTACTTTGGAGTTGCCTTCCAGGGTGGGGGATCCTGGGCCAGAGCCCCCTGGTCACTCCCACCCAGAGGTGGGACTGACCAGATCCGTTGTGGGCTGGAGACTGGAGTCCAGAGGAAACTGGAACTCAGATGGGTGAGGGAAGTCACATAGAGATGGCCAGGGAGCTAGTGATCCTAATGGATAAAGTCCTGGGCATGGAGTTTCAGCTAAGAGTGTGTTAAGGAGTAAACCGCTGTCTCCCAAAAGGGATGAAAAGCCAAGTCAAGTATGAGCGATTCTCAGCCCTGATAAGTAGATAATATTTCTAAGGGTGATCCAAGAGCTGGGGAAGGACACACAGATGGGTGTTTTGGACTTCCGGGGCAGGATTTCCAATAGAGAGGGAAAAGAAACTTGCTCTTGAATGAGAGGGAGAGGCGCAGAAAGAAACAGTGGGAACGCGCTAGTCTCTCTCTAGCTGGAGAGGTGGCAGCAGGATGGGGCTCCGGATACAGCCTGGGCGCCGAGAAAATGCCCAGGTCTGGGCTGCTCACTGTCCTCTGGCCTCCGTCCTGAGTTTGAAGGAAACCCGAGACTGAAGAAGATCCAGAACTCGGCTCGGAGGGCTCGGCCTGAGAGGAGCCAGTTGAGCACCTGGGGAGATCCCAGCCCTGCTGCCTGGGCCTGGGGGGCGCGGTGCGGAGGGGCGACCGCGTCTCAGCCCACCCGAAGCGCTCCCGCACCGAGTTTGAGGTGTTTCGGCACCGGCGACTCTCGGCAACTCACACGCGCCGCCTCCACTCCGGCCGCGACTCTGGCCCCCGCTCCAGCTGCGGCCGTGGCTGCTCCGGACGCACTGGTGGCGGCGGAGGCGGCCGCGGGCTCCAGCCCCGGGCCATCGCTACAGCCCCAGCTCACTTCCTCTTTGACATCAGCCGCCCGCACCGCCTGCCAGTAAGCTACGTTTCCATTGGCCGCCAGCCGGGTGACCTCACACCGGGGGCGCGAGTGGAGGCGGGGAGGCGGGGCGTTAAAGGGCCGTGGCTCAGGCGAGGGCTGGGTCCCGCCCACTGGTGGGAGGCCCCGCCCCCAGGGGGGCGTGTCGTCCACCTGAGCTGGGGAGGAGTTTTGTTTTCCAAGGGGCATGCAGAGCGCCCAACTACTCCACTTGCTTGGAAAGTTCAACAGCTGTCTGGGTCCCTGGTTGTGAACTAGACTTTCCCAGCCTAGAGGCTCCGCCCCTCTGACTCGCAGGCCGTTTATTAAAAGTTTAGGCGTATTACAGATTCATGACCTGGTTAAACAGTCATTCATTCCATAAATATTTACTGAGAGCATACTAAGTGTCAGGAGCAGTTCGAGCGCTGGAGACATAGCAACGAGCAAAACAAGAACTGTCCCTGCCTTCCTGGGTAGGGATACCGGATTTAGCAAATAAAAATACAGGACACCCAGTAAAGTCGGAATTTCAGATAAACAATGAATAGTTTTTTAGTGTAAGCATATTCCATGCAGCATCTAGGGCAACTTCATACCGAAAAATTAATTAGTTTTTTGGTAAATCTGAAATTAAAATTTAACAGGGTATCTTGTATCTTATCTACCTACCCAATTCCTACAGCTTATATTCTAGTGGGAGAAGAGCGACAGCAGGCAAGCATATTAAGTGTCAGGAGGTGATAAGTGTTATGAAGAAAATTGAAACATAAGGGGATGGCAAGTGCCTCTGTGATAAGGGAACTTTTGGTTAGAGACTGGGAGGAAGCGAGGGAGTGAGTTGTGCAATGGCCATGAGGAAGAAGTGACCTGGAAGACCTGGTATGGCTGAACCTGTAGAGCAAAGAGGAAAGAGGTGGAAAATGAGGTCAGACAAGCATCAGGGGCCAGATTGTGAAGGGCCTTATGGACTGTGGTGAGCACTTAGGGAAACCATTAGTGCTTGAAGACAAGAGGAGACATGCTTTGGCTTAGACTTTAAAAAGATCACTCTGGCTACTGTATGGAAAAGAGAACTAGGAGAAAGGGAGGGACAAAGGAAACTAGTTTGTTACAGTCTACATAGAGATGACGATACAATAGACTCCCAGGATGGCAGTAATGGAGATGGTGAGCATTCTGGATGCTTCTTGATGGTAGAGCTAATAATATTTGGTGATGGATTACACGAAAGGTGTGAAAGAAAGAGGAGTAATGGATTACTCCAGAGTTTTGGAGTGGAACAACTGGAAGAAGGAAACTGTCACTTACTGAGATGGTGAAGAGCAGGTTTGAGGCGAGCTTGAGAAGCCAATTCAGTATTCGAGTGGGCTTTTTGGTATGTCTATTTGGAGTTTTGGGCAGGGGTTGGGGCCTGAAATATAAATCTGAGAGTCCTTAGATATAGATTTAAAACAAAGTGCTTTGAGCTACTTGGAAGAAAGTCGCTTAAAGTAATTTTTATACTCACATTCTTATTGTGGCAATTAACTGTCTTTGTTCAGGGATACCTACTCAAAGCCTGGGACTGCTTCTTTTTCATTTTTCTTTGTCTAGCCCAGAAGCAGGCACCTAAAAATAATCATCTGATAAATATGTGATGCTTACATAAGTGGGCAGAGTTGTACAGAGGTATGAGTGGAGTTTTGGAATTAAGAGATCTATGATTAAATCATGCTTCTAACACTTACTATCTCTCTCAGCATGGAAGCTATTTAAGTTCTCTGAGCTTCAGGTTTCTCCTCTACGAAATGAGGATTAACATCTATTTCACAGGATAGACATAAGAAGATGTGCTTTTGAAGTCCCAAATCATGGTGCAGTTATTTCATTTTTATTGTCTCCTTTTGTTTCCAGAGCTGTGCAGCCCAATGCAGTAGCCACTAGCTATGTACTATAATATAAATTTACATTTAACTTAATTAACATTAAGGAAAAGGTTTACATTAGTTCCCCAGTCTTCCTGGCCAGTGTGCTCCATAGCCATGTGTGGCTAATGGCTATTGGGTAGCACAGAATAGAGCACTTCCATCAATATAGAAAGTTTTATTGGGCAAGTCTTTATTGGCACTTCTTTGAAGATCTGAGGATGAACAGGAAAGGGTCCTGACTTCAGGAACCATTTCACAAACATCCTGTGGTAATGAGAAGCCCAGACAAGAGAGGTAGCTGGTGCAGGATAGCCCTTCCCATGGGCCTCCTGTGTTGTAGGTGCTACATCCTCACCAAGGGAACCAGGGGCTAAGGAACCCACAGGAGTGAGGCAGGGGCACATGCTTCACCCAACTGCAATGATTTCTGGTCAGTCAGACCCTGCCATCACCGTGGGTGGAGATCTCCCCCAGGACTGGCCAGTAGGCTGGTCATGGGTGGGGAGGCTGGAGGAGTGGAGTTGAGAGCTAAGGGGATGCTTTTGCTGGATCTGTTGTTCAGTTCTTCTTTCTGCCTATTTGTCTATTGATCTATAGATGACATCCCTCGCATGTTGGGTAAACATCCCATAGGCTGCTGAGTCACCCTTTGAAACCGGCTGGCCAGGTGTTTCTCTTCTCTCAGAAGCTCTCGCCACCTCTCTGGGCTCCTCCCTCACATCTGGGACCGTGAATGCCAGAGATTAAGCCAACCCTCTCAAAATAGGGGCTACTGCACTAAAAAGCCCAAGTGCCCTCCTACACCGGGACTCCCAAAAGTTGTGACCCATCTTTTAATTTTGGGGTGTTCACATTATCACCCTGTGTCTGTGGAGCCCTGTTACTTTTTTCAAAACTTGCCTGAAATGCAGTGTGAGCTTGGGTAAGTCAATTTGCAGTTTCAGTGCTTCAACTTTCCTGTCTGTAAAATGATAATAAAAATATTCCTTGCCTGGCTTTCTCCTCAGTGCTTTTGTGGGGAAGAGGCAGCATGACAGAGCTTTCTTGCTCAACCTGTCATGCTGTTTATTACTCACTATCGAATGTTGTGCACCCTTGGGCATGGCGATACTCACAGGGGCATGAGACCCTCGTGGCTTGGCATGCATTCCCAACCTGACCCTCTCTCTGCCTGCATCCAGCCCCTGCCTGAGACAGAGGAAAAACAGGGGAATGGGCAGCCGAGAACCCATTCTGGGGAAGGGAGTGGTGGAGAGGTGACGAGAGGTAAGACTGCATTTGATCTGAAGCTCCAGGTCCCGGTGCATGTTCTATTGTTCCATTAGACTTCATTTGCAAAACACAAATTCAAAAGTAAAGTTATTAATAATTCAAGATGGTGATCACAGAGTATCGAACCCCAATTGTGGGGTACTCTTTTGAGTGGAGGGCCCTGTGCACCTGCACTAGTCGTCCACCTGGGAAGCTGGCCCTGATAATACCTAGCTCACAGAGTAGCTCCGAAGAAGTAATATGCTGGACTCATAATAAGTGCTCAAGAAATGTCAGTTGTTCCATTCATGTGATTATTAATTATTAAATGTGATTTATTACAGGTTTCTTAAATGTGATTTTGATGATGACCTAGTTATGATAATACATCATCATTTACCTAATAGAAAATTCTGCTTCCATTTACAACAAGAACTCTCTTTGCCATCATCTTTCTTGGCTTTTTTGCTATGGTTAAAGAGGGGGGAAGGAACAGAAATGAACATTAAAAAATACTTAGGTATCAGGCATTTTGGTGTTAACCCTAATTGCTAATAAGCTAATCCTCACTAAGCAAGCATTTTATCCCTGCCTAACTGAGAAGAAAGTCGACGCTTAGAGATTACAGAAGGCTTGCCCAAGAACACACAGGACATCAGTGGCAGATATTGGGACTTGAATTGGGATCTGTCTGCCTCTGAAGCTTGAGTTCTGTACTTGGTGCCAAACATCATGCTGGTAGAACCTGCTGCCTGGGGCTTAACTGCAGCTCCTATGGGAAAGAACCACCAGCTGAAGCATTTTCCTACTCCTGGGATGGCCTCATCTGCTTCCCTCAGCCCCTTCTCCATTCTTTTTGCTGCTGTGCTGGCAGCTGCATCCTGTACTTTGATGAGAGGCCTAAGGACAATGGAAAGGTTGAGTGGTAGGAAAGGGGCCAAGCTCTAAGCTAAACAATGGTTTCTCTCCCAGTGGGTCCCAGGCAGCCAGAAGTAGCAACTGGTTCCCAGCATTATTGTGGGCAGTGTGAGGGCTACCCCACTGGGATTCTCCTATTCTGGACACAGCCTCCTCTGAGTTGCTGCAAGCTCTTGTGCCTCAGTTGTGTAATAGCCTCAATTTCCCCATCTATCAACTGGGTTTTAGTACTCAGAATAGGGCCTAGAGCTAGGAGGACCTCAGGGATTGTTATACTATTAAAAGAGTAGAGGAGACACTGAAAAGTCTCCAGGCATTGTTCTTCATCTTGGTGACTCCCATCCATCCATCCATCCATCCATCCATCCATCCATCCATCCAACAGTCCTGCCCAGAGGGAGCTCCTACCCAGTGGGAGGTCCTGTGTGAGGCCCTGGAATACACCAATAGTATCTAGGTTCTGTCCTATAAGAGTTCCCAGGAAGCAAGCAGGCAACGGCCCCCAGGGGAATTGCCAAAGAAGAGGTGTATACTGGTGGGAGAACAAGTCTAGAATGACTTGGTTTATTTCAAGATGAGAATAGTAATCCTGGGAGGAAAGAATCTGCACTGTGGCATCCAGCCCACCTGTCCCTGCTCCTGTCCTCTTCCCCTGAGACTTGAGCTGGAGAGGAGCTACAACTAGCCACAAATGAGCCCTGAACCAGCATATCTGGGTTTGAGTCTCAACCTCTCCACCCACTAGCAGTGAAACCTTAGGCAATTCCTTTTCCTCTCTGAGCCTGTTTCCTCATCTGTAAATTGGAACTAACAATGCTCACCTGTTGGCAGTGCCTGTGGTAAGAATTACATTTAAATGATGGACATTAGACAGCTTCAAGGGAATTGATAAGTGAATTGAGTAGACAGGTTGGCCAGGAAACAGACCTCTGAGGAGTCCTATTGAACCAGGAAACTTAAACAGCACAGGCTGGGAAAGAAGGTGATGGGATTGTGAAGGGAGGGCTCTTCTAACTGAAGAAGGTCTGTGTGTGTGTGTGTGTGTGTGTGTGTGTCTACTCCCTCCATCAAGCTGGGTGTTTGTGGATGAAGGAGTAAATGACGGGAGATACTGAGTCAGCAAGGCCACTTGGGGTGGAGCAGGGCTGCAGTGTTAGAGGAGGCTACTTAGGCCCTACAAAGTTCTTTCTGAGGAAACAGCACTGTATGTCTAAGTCAGCCTAAGACTGTAGCTCCAGCTTCATCTGATACTTGAGAAGACTGACAAGCTAGGAAGACAATAAAAATATAAATGGCTTTGTGCTGCCCTCTGCTGGTGCCTTGGACAACTGTACATCTTAGATGGAGACAATTTCCATTCAAACAAATGATAATTTTTAATTCTTCTATGTCCAGCCTTGCATTGGGAGATGGGGACACAGAGAAAAGATCATATTCCTGCTTTTTAAGAGATCCTGGGGTGTGTGTGTGTGTGTGTGTGTGTGTGTGTGTGTGTGTGCGTGTGTGTGCGTGCGCGTGTGTGCGAGAGAGAGAGAGAGAGAGAGAGAGAGAGAGAGAGAAAGAGAGAGAGAGAGAGAGAACAAATACAGATGTGACACAAAATGCAAAAAGGGTGTGGATGACATCAGGGAAAGTTTTTGAAAGGAGGTAATTTTTCATTCGTGCGTTCATTCATGCATCCATCCATCCATCCATCCATCCATCCATCCATCCATCCATCCTATAGTTATTGAATACTTAATGTATTTCAACCCTAATCTTTGTGTAAGAGCTATGACAGAGAACAAAATACACAAAAATCCCTGCCTGCGTGGAGCTTACATTCTAATGAAGGAAAACTATTCATAAATAAGATGGATAAATAGATATAGTTTGGATATGAGTACTAAGGAAAAAAATGAAGCAGGAAAGGAGGACAAGGAGTATTGTTGGAGTAAGTGCAACTTTTGAGGTGACATTTGAATCTAAAGACCTAAGGGAGAGGAATTTTAGCTTCTGAACATGATCGGGTCATACTGGACTTTTTCTCCTACATAAATAACTAGAAAACTGAACAAATATATGAAACAACTTTCAGACATTGGACAACAATAAACACAGGATTGTGATTCCTGAGAGAAGGAAGACAAACAAGGTGAGCCCGATGACCACACTAGCTTGAAGCCTGAAGGCACTTTCTGGAAGAGCAAGGAGGAGAAACCTAAGTACAGCACAAGGATAGTTTTGTGTTGAGAAGAATATTGAAGTTTAGAAAGGCTAGCACAGCAGAATTGGCAGAGAAGAGTACCAGAGAGGAAGGAGCTACTCAGAAAAGAGCTCCAGAAATCTGTATAAGGGTTTCCCTTGAATCTTTGTCGAAATATTAAATTGTGCATGCACAGGGTGAAACTCCATGAGTGTGGGCAAATAATAACTCCTGGGGACCTACAATTTCCAGAGTTTAGATTTGGCTGGGACACATTCATGTTCCAGCTGGCTACAGTGGAGAGAACTTGTTGAACACCTGGGGTGTTCAGTAGAGACCTCAAAAGTGTCATAGTAGTAGGGTTTAGGTAGCTTTAGAATAAAGACTCTGGTGCTACCTTAACAATGCTTTAAAAAAAAAAAAGGATAAAACTGATCCACAAGTAACTTAATTGCTCACTCAAACAAAACAAAATTCAACGTTTTTTAAAGGAAGGAAACAAAAATTCAGACTCTCAATAATGTAACATACACAATAGTCAACATCCAATAAAATTCCCATATGTGGGGTGATGCTGGGCTTGTTGATTCTGTGCCAGTCCTGAGAGCTGAGATGGGAGTGCGGGTGTGCCTTCAAGAAGTAAAGAGAGGGACTTATAAATCAGCAGCACCACAGACAGAGCACATCAATTCATTTCTCCTTAGGGTTCAGGCCAAGCCAGGGAGACCCAGCTGGAGTCTTTGAGTGACAAATCCCTGAAGACTTTGACATTCCAGGTTTGAGAGGCCCGAGGAGAGGGAAATCTCAGATCAGCTCTGATCTAACCTGATAAGATGACCTCACAATTGCTCTTGCCTCCTCCCTGGTCTTCCTACCTACAGGCTCATCCCACCTTAACCTCCATTTCATCCCCACAGCTGTACCAAAGCAATCTTCCTACATTTTGAAATCAGAGGCCTTGGGGTTCTGGTAAATTATGGTTTTGGACTGTGTGTCTGGTTCCACCTCTCTTCAGCTCCCTAATGTCATAATTGCTTTGATGGAGTCTTTTTGGCCAGACAGATTGAGAAAGCCTTCAGACCTAGGGAATGGTCCTGACCCAGTCACTTTTCTAGACCTCACACCCCACTCCTATGGCTGAGGCTGTTGGAGGTGGCTCCTTAGTCCTGTTTCTCATAGTTGCCTAGTTCTGCTCAGCAGTTTTCCTTAGCAAATTGTAGGCCCAAACTTTCTGGTGTTTTGTCTTTGCACGTTAGCTTTTCCTGAAAAGCCTCTTTCACTTGGATAAATCCTAGATGCTCTTCAATGTTCAGCTTAGGTGTACTTGATTTTGGAAAGCCTTCCCTGATTGCTTAGGTGTCTCTTCCTCTTCCTCTTCTTTATTGACACTGGTTGCACAAAATTGGCCTATCTATAATCTTGGCTCATGACACTGTCATCGTTAGTCCTTGCACAAACCTCTTTTCCTCTTCCTTTCCTTCCCTCTTTTCACCCTCTCTCTTCCCTCCCTCTCACTCATGAACTCACAACCCAATGCAAGATGTAACATCAAAAAAATTACATCTAAGCATCCATCTTCTTTCCCTATCCCCAGGTAAACATCATCCTGAAGTTCGTATTTGTCATTTCTTTGATTTTCAACACACATGCGCACGCGCACACACACACTCACATGTTTTTTAAATTTTAGTTGTTTTTTGAAATTTATAAAAAGAGTCATGCTGTATATAATCTTCTGAGACTTCTTTTACCTGTTGACATAAATGTTACCAAGACCCATCTGAATTGTAATGTGGGCTATAGTTAATTCAATTTTGCTACTATATAAAAAATATTCTTTTGTGCAAATATATCACAATTTATTTATCCATTTTCTTGTCAATGTGTTTTGGAGTTGTTTTTATTATTTTCTTATTATGGACAGTACTGCTAAAAATATTATTGTACATGTCTCCTGATGCATCTCTCCTTGTACACACTCACACTCACACTTTCACACACACACACACACACATATTTTGAAGTGTAATTTCTGGGTTGTAGAGCATATGAAAATTTAACTTTACAAGATAATACTAAATTGTTTTTCAAAATGATTGTGCCAACTTACACTCCCACCAATAATGTATAGTTGAATGACTCACATTTTCTCTAACATTTGCTATTGTCAGAGTTCTTAGTTTTGGTAAATTGAATAGAGATAATTGGGATATCACTGTAGTTTTTATTTTCATTTACCTGATTACTAATGAAGTTAAGCAAATGTTTATTAAAGATGTGGTTTCCTTATTTGTGAAAAACCTAATCATGAATTTTGTTTATTTTTAAATTGTTTTTCCTTCTCTGAATGATTCGAGGAATTTTATAGGTTCTTGATATAAATTCTTTATCTGTTACAGCTATTTTACCCCAGTTGGTAAATTATTACTTCTCTTTCTTTAAAATGTCTTTTAGTAACAGAAGTAATTATTTTAAAACAGCCCAATTTATTATTATTTTTCTTGTATGATTAGCTCTTTTTTGGTTAGTTGTTCAAGAAATTATTCCCTAGGTCAAAGTTATAAAGATAACCTCTATTTTATACTAAATGCTTTCATATTATCCATTTTGGTTCTAAGTACATCTTGAATGGATTTTTGTGTGTATGGGGTGAAGTAGGGATCTAACTTCATGTTTTTCATTTTTGTCATATTATATGATAGGTCTGTTTTGGGATTGTCTATTGTAATCCATATTGGCCAGTTTGTACTATCACACTATTTTAATTACTATGATTTTATAATACATTCTGATAAGTGGTAGGGCAAGTCCTTCTTCCCTATTCTTCAGAAATAGCTAGGATATTCTTGGCCCTTTCCTCTTCCATATTCATTTACAATTAGCTTGTCAAGTTTAATTTTTAAAAAGCCCTGTGGGGATTTTAATTGAGGTTGTATTAAATCTAATATTAACCATATGAGCATTTCTATTTAGAAACATGGGATAGATATTGTCTCTAGTATTTTCCTGTAAAGTTTTTTTTTCCCCCAACTGTTAATTTTGGAACAATGTCAGGGCTATACAGAATGTCCACGAGAGTAGGACATCAGTATCCACACTCCCTTGCAACATTTGCTGTAGCTCTCCATATTTATATGAGTATTAATATGTTCTTTTATTCTGAACCATGTGAGAGCAACTTACTTTCAAATTATGAAACTTTACCCCCAAATATGTCTGCATATTACTCCCAATTACACAGACATTCCTCTTGGTGAGCTCAACATAATTATCACATTCAGGAAATTTAACACTGATACATTATTATTCTCTAATATATACTACATATTAAAGATTCTCCAGTTGTTTTCTTGATGTCTTTCACAACTGCTTTTTCAAAAATCAGGATCAGATCAAAGATTTCACGTTGTATTTAGATGTCTTGCTCTTTCTTCCTTTAAAGTAAAAGAATTTCCAGTCTGTCATTGACCTATGTGAATTTTGTCTTTCATGATATTTTTGAAAGCACAGGCCTGTTGTTTTGCAAAATGCCCTTCAGTTCAGATTCAAAATGCCAATATACACTCCCTCCAGCAATTGTTGTGACTGTTTCTTCATGGTTAGACTCATGTTGAACATTTTTGGCAGGAATACTATATCACTGAGTTGTCCATCTCAGTGTATCACATCTGAGGGCACATAATGTCATTTGTCTAAATATTGGTGACATTAGATTTGATCACTTGGTTGAGGATGTATCTCTCAGTAATGTATTATTATAATTCTTTGCATATGGATCTTAAACAACTTTTTGGTTACTTTATAATTTGGTTGCTATTATAGATGGCATCTTTTAAATCTTATATTTTCCATGATAAAGGTTTGTTGCTGGTGCATAGAAATGCAGTAACCTTTGTATACTGAACTTACATCCAATTGTTTTGCTATACTCTCCTAATAATTCTAATAATTTGTCTGTGGATTTTTTTCATTTTATGTGGACAATCATGTAATCTGAACATAATGACAGCGTTACTTCTCCTTTTCCATCATTTTGCTTGAATGCCCTTTTCAGGTATTAGGTCTGAAGTTTCTCCTTTATGCTTCCTCAGCCCCTGTACTTCCCTCGGTCATGGCACTGATAGTACTGTATTATTATCTGATCACTCATCCACCTCCTTTACTAGCCTGAGGATTCTTTGAGGAAAAAGATCAATCAGTTTTTGAATGCATGGTACTCAATAAATCTTGGTCTGTGGTGAATATTTGGGAATAATAATAATCATCTGTTGAGCACTGTGCTATGCATTTTCCACAGATAATTTTATTTAATCCTCCCAATAACACTATAAAATGAGTATAATTATTATTTTAAAATGTAGATAATGATTAAACTCAGAGAGGTTAAGCAACTTACCAAAGGCCACATAGCTAGAAAGAGACAGCGCTTGGATTTGAATTCAAATCTAACTTCTAACACTTTTCTCTTAATCACTATTTTTTACTGCTTCCCCAGTGGGTTAATGAGTGAATGGGCAGGAGGAAGGAAGGGGATGCCTCCCTCAATCTCCAGTGGGTTTAAGAAGACCTCTTGGGGTCCCTCCTTCCTTGGAGAAGTTTGAGCATCAAGGCTGCTGGTTTTGGGTCACCTTGAGAAGGTTTATGCTCCTCACAACATAGTGAGGCTCATATTCCATTCTGGGGCCCCTCCAGCTTCCCCTGAGAGCAGCAGTATGCTAGGGGTTCAGGATCTAGGAAGGCCATCACAGGGACTGCTATCCTGAGACAGTCCTTACCAATTCAGGCAACTTGAGAGGTGAACTAAGACTTTTCCATGAGCCCAAGGAGTGATCAGCCAGCTCTGATTCCTCAGGGATCATTGGGTCACCATGTACCGCTGTACTTCTTCCCTGTCTGAGCATTGACAGCAGATAGCCTGTGAGCCTTCAGCCTGGGAATTCCTGGGCGCAAGGGAAAGTCCCCCAAGGGCCCATCCTTAGATTTTAGTCTTAGGCCGCAGAAGCGCAGTTGAAGCTGCTTCCTCAGCCCCAGGCTGTGCAGCTTTTGCAGGGTTGGGAGTAGCCAGATCTAAGATTCGGAGGCTCATGTTAGTGAATCTGGTCTAGAGTCTACGAGTGGTCAGAGGTGGGAGGAAATGTTTCCCCATCTGTAACAACATTTGTCCTATATTGCTGTGGAAAAACAGCTATGTCTTGTCTAGAGTTCTGGAATATTATTGGGGGAGATAATTATGCCTTAAACTTAAGCTATATACTTCCTACCATTGCAAATGAGCATTATGGTTAGCACTGAGCTCCCTGAAAGCCAATGCACAAAGGGAACCACAGTAGATGTCAGCATTTCATTTCATGAAATCCACCGGGTCCTGCAGGATGTTAGTAAGTGTGCCTTCTATGAGGAGTTCCTTTGTCAAGTAAACCCCAGAAACATTGTGTCTAATACACCCCACATCCTGTTTGAAGATTCCTAATGGAATTAAATATTGTAGGCTAGGAGACATCTTGCAACAAACTTCTTTTTACTTGGAGTTTCCTAAGTTTAATTAATCATATTCTTTTTTATATAATATTTATTAAGATCTTGCAAAAGAACAGCATTTTGGGTAGTTCATTTTGGAAAATGCTCATTTATATAGGTTTCCTTTTGGGGTAAAAACTTTTTCCTGATGCTAAATTCTAAGTAAAGGCCAAATACATCTCTGTTTCCCTGCCAAATTGTCCCTGTCTGTCTGTCTGTTTGAACCTCTCTCTGCCCCTGTGATTCTTCATCAATATCCACATCCTCTGAAATTTCTATAGATTTTGGGGCCCAGGATAAATTTCTCTGGTGGAAACCTACCTATGGTGATATAACAAGGTTAGTGAAGTGAAGTCAAAACAAAGCTTTTGAGGTGGGGGCAATTCCCTCAGGCATTGGTCCAGGAATCCCTATGAGAGGGTATTACAAAGTGTAGCAAAGTCTTGAGAGCCTTACCTGAATACAAGGTGGGTTTATACTCAAAGGCAGCTGTGGTTGTAGCTGGTTGACCCTGGTGACCTCCTTCCACATTTCCCTGTTCACTGCTTTAGGGGAGATGAGCTTGAGAAGCAGAAAGAAGGATTGTGCCAAAAGATGCAATGATTAGAGGCCTACAGTTCATTCTGGACTTAGTTTTAGCCTCTGACCTTTCAGGGCTGAACAGCTGGGTCCTTGAAACAGGCTGACATACCAGCAGGCCTTTTCCTGATTCCTCCAGGTACACACAGTACCTGGAGGAATTCCACCCCATGAATTTTTGCTTAAAGTGTGATGGTTTCTCCCACCAGATTGGAGCTCCTCAAGGGCAGGGCTAGCTTCTTATATCTTCCTGGGGTCCCCAGCACTCAGCATGGTAGGGAAGGGACATCAGAAATTGCTTGACCATTAACATTTGTGAGGTAGCTCAGGTTTTCAAAAACTGTCATAGACATGATCTCATTTGGGATTTACAGCAACTCTGGAAAACATGGCAGGGATTATCACCTCATTTTATAGTCAAGGAAACAGGCTCAGAGAGATGAAGTGATGCATCTAACTTCATGCTGTTGGTAAGTAGCCAGTCTATATGCTACACCATATCTACAGCTTCTGGAGGGATCCCTACTGCGGCTGGTGTCGCTTGGTATAGAGGGATTTCTACTTTGGGTGGGGAGACAGGAAGCTCTGTCTAGTCTTAGCATCCTGAGATTCCTTTCTCAGTGGCCACTGCCTTTTTCAGCCAGCAGAGGGAAGCACTAAAACACAGGACTTTCTAAAGCTGGGGACTGGTTTAGGTTCACCTACACTTTATATCAGAGCCTCAGCAGAGTTCTAAGAAAATAATAATGGCTGCCATTTACTGAACACCTAGTATGTGCCACAATTATTATTATATATATTATTTCTAATCTTTAAAACACTATACATGGAAAGGATGGCCATTTCCTTTTTCTGGTCAGGGAAACTGGCTCACTTGCCTGAGGCCATGGGGTTAGTAAATGATATACTTGGGGTTTGAACCAGATCTGATTGGCGTGCCTCCCTTAGCAGGCTCAGGACAAATGTCTTGTATGAACTTGTTGAATGAAGTCAAAGCAGATTCCTCCTCCTTCCCAGACACCTTGCTCCTTCCAGCCATCCTACTCTGGGTCAATACCACACAGGGCTGAGTGCAGATCCCCAGCTTGAAGAGGAAATCATCCTGCTTGCAGCTTCTACCTCCTGATCTGTTGCTGCCCAATGTCTCCCAGATGTCTTCCTCTTTCCTGTTCCCAATGAGAACAAGAAACTGGAGCTTGGATCTAGAGTCTGGGACACTGGACCTGACATCTGGCCTTTGGCTTCTGCCTTGCTGATCATCCTGGTCTTGTTGCTGCTAGTCCTGCTCCGGTGATCCTCTACGGCCACTGCTCTGCTGTAAGCCTCCATCACCTCTTACCAGCCCTCCTCATTGCTCTCCCATTTCCTCACATTAATCTCCACGTTATAGCCAGAGTAGGCCTCGCTGGCAATGCCTCAATTCTCTTCAAACCTTCCAGCGCTCTCCATGGCTTCGAGGGCACGATCTGGGCCTGGCTCCCCTCTCTAGCCTCTTCCTTCAGTCTTCCCCTCATGCCCAGTGCCCCAGCGTTCTCCAACAGCTGGCCAGCTATCCCCTGCCTTTGTGGCCTTGGCTACCCACATTACTTCCTCTGCTAAGGAATGCTTATTTATGTTTCCAGGCTCAGTTCTAGTGACTCCTCTTCTGAGAAGGCTTCCATTACCTCTCTTTCCACCCCCGCAGCTAGAACGAATTCCTCCTCCGCTCTCCTTCCTGTGGTTCCAGCACCGAAAACACTTGACTGCCCTAATTTGTTTTGTGTCTTTCTCCCCCACTCATGTGTGAGTTCCTGGAGGGCAGGAACCATGTCTGAGATAGCTCTATGTCCTCAGCCCTCTGTACTGGGCCCAGCACACAGTAGTAGCTTAGTGGGTGTCTGTTGAATACATGAACTTGACCTCAGATGGCTTCGCTGCTCAGGCTCATGGCTTCAGGTTATTGCTGCTTCACTCGCCTCCGAGATTATGGGAAAACTGTGCAAAGTGATATGAAGAATGAGCAGGTTTCAGTGTCCCTGCTGCTCAGGCTCCCCCTTTCCCCGGACATCCTTCCACAATTAGGGCATATCTTCCACCATATTCTACCATGGCCAGAGGGAGACCCTGACTTTGAGTTCTGCCTTGGTATAAGCTTTGAGGCACTTTCCCTGCTCTCTTCTCCCCCAATCACTTTCCTGTCCAAAAGTCAGTCCACAGTCTTTATAAAATCTCTGTGCAGTTCCTGGCCTCCCTCATTACTCATTGCCCATTGCTGTCATTTATCAGGAGAGAAAGAGAGGGAAAAGGTGAGCCCATAGATAGAAAAGAGCAAAGGTGCAGAGGGTGAATAACACATTAGTCTCCCTTTATCCATGTCTTGGATACGTTCCAAGACACCCACTGGATGCCTGAAACCACGGATAGTCCTGAACGCTCTACATACTGTTTTTTCTTATGATACACACCTATGATAAAGTGTAATTTATAAATTAGGCACAGTAAGACATTAAGAACAATAACTAATAATAAAATAGAACAATTATAACAGTATACTGTTATGTAAATGTCTTATTGTACTCTATGAATAATGTGAATATGTTGGACAAAGGGCTGTTTCATGTCCCCGGCAGGACACAATGGGATGGTGCAAGATTGATTTCATCAAGTACTCAGACCGCACGCAATTTAAAGCTTATGAATGGTTTATTTCTGGAACTTTTCATTTAATAGTTTCAGACTACTGTTGTCTGTGGTAACTGAAACCACGGAAAGTGAATCTGTGAATAAGAAGAGACCACTGTGTCTTTATGTCCTAGGGCTTAAGGACATAAGCAGAAGTAATTCCTCCTCCCCAGTACATGCTGCAGGGAAGGGGATAAGTGATTTACTGCCCAGAGCCTCAGCGTCTTCCCAAGGGAGGGCCCTCAGAGGCAGCTGGAGCCTGCAAGCCCCATGCTTTTTTCTTTGGGGGAAGGGTCTTCTTTTAGCAGAACCTGATTCACATCTTCTGCCCTTCTCTTGTCCTCACCCATTCACAGATATGCTTGCCATACATATGGTCTGATTGTGTTTTTTTAGACACTAACCATGGCATGGAGGGATTCATTTTTCAATCTATCTGTGCTGATTTTAATTGCCTGGTTTAATTTGGGAGTTTTGATCATGGAGGAACAATCACCCACCTTTGGGCAAAGTCTTTGTCAGTCCCAAAGTCAGTTTCAGGTGCTCATTCCAAAGTCTGCAAATTGCTGTACCATCTCTTGTAGCAATGGTCCATTGAACATCACAAATGTTACACATTTATCAGATTTTAAGCAATCATGTACCATTGGAACTGTAACCCTGAACCCTTCTTATTGCCCTGGATTTCTTATTCACCAATGCAGTCCAATGCCCAGGATAGAGGATGGAGAGTTTACTGTCTACTGTGGATGTCAGACAGGTGAACTGGTATTGCTGACCTGGATTATACAAAGTCTTCTAGGCTCTGAGGTCACCCCGCCCTTTGCTACTCAAATAGAATCATCTGGGACTCATTTGCACACATGATGGGAAAACTAGCATGACCCTTGCAATATTTCAGAGATTCTCAGGGGCTTGTGTTTATCCTGGGGACCTTTTGGTCTTTGTGGTGGTTTTAAATATGTCTACAAATTCTTTAATACTCTTCCTATCAAGAGGTGGAGTCTAATTCCCCTCCCCTTGACTATGGGCTGGATAGTATGATTTGCTTTTAATAAACAGGATAAGATGAAGGTGTTGCTGCTTGACGCCTGAGACTGGATCACACAAGGGTTTGGAGCTTCTGTCAGGCTCTCTCTCTGGAAGCTGCCTTTTGGAACCTAGCTGCTATGCTGTGAGGAAGCTCAAGCCACATGGAGAGGCCATGGGCAGGTGTTCTGGCCAATAGCCTCAGATGAAGTGCAGGTGACATATGAGTGACACGTGAGTGAGAAAGACTTCGAGATGACTCCAACTCCAGCCACTGTCTGACTGCTACCACTCTCTATGTCCTGGCAGTACTTTCCTTTCTCTCTGTTTTTTGTTTTGTTTTGTTTTTTAAATTTAAAAAAATTTCAATTACAGTTGACATTGATTATTGTATTAGTTTCAGGTGTATGACATAGTGGTTAGTCATTTATATAATGTACAATGTGATTCCCTCGAATATGTCTTGCATCCACCTGATACCATGTATAGTTATTACAATATTATTGACTATATTCCCTAAGCTATACTTTGCATCCCCACAACTATTTTGTAACTGCCAATTTGTACTTCTTGATCTCTTCACCGAGTCCTCCAACTCCTCTCCCATCTGGCAAACACCAGTTTGTTCTCTGTATCTTGAGTCACTTTCTGTTTTATTTATTTTGTTCTTTAGATTCCATATAGAAGTGAAATCATATGTTTTTGTCTTTCTCTGTCCAACTTATTTCACTTAGCACAATATGCTCTAGGTCCATCTTTGTCGTTGCAAATGGTAACACTTCATTATTTTTTATAGCTGAGTAATATTCCATTGTATATATGTATCACATCTTTATCCATTCATCTTTGTTCAGAGCACTTGATCCAGTCACATTTAAAGTAATTATTGATAAGTGTAGTCATTGCCATTGTGTTAATGGATTTCTGAATGTTTTTGTAGTTCTCTGTTCTTTCCTTATTCTCTTGCTCTCTTCTCTTGTATGTTGTTGACTCTCCGTAGTGTCGTGTTTGGATTCCTTTCTCTTTATTTCTTATGTATCTCATATATTTTTGGTTTGTGGTTACCATGTACTTCATATACGCCATGCTATGTTTATAGCAGTCTAAGTTGATAGTTACTTAAATTTGAACACATCGTATAATCACTACCATTTTTACTCACTACCTCCATGTTTATGTTTTCGTCATTATTTTTTAATTTGTGTATGTGTGTGTGTGTGTTTGTGCGTATCCCTTAACTTACTAGTGTAAATACACGTGCTCATCCTGCTTTTGCCTTTCATCCTTTATATTAGCTTTAATGTTGGTTGATCCACTGCTTTTATTATGTGTTTACCTTTGTCAGTGAGAATTTTTTTTCTTTGTGATATTTTCTAATTCATATTTTTTCTTTTTCTTTTCTTCATAAAGAAGTCCCTTTAACATTTCTTATAATACTGGTTTGGTGGTGATGAACTCCTTTGGCTTTTTTTTTTTTTTTTTTTTTTGAAGCTCTTTATCTGTCTTTTAATTCTAAATGATAGCCTTGCCAGATAAAGTAATCTTGGTTGCGGGTCCTTGCTTTTTTATCACTTTGAATATT
>NW_011888916.1:2879170-2904041 GCF_000151845.1 Pteropus vampyrus
TTTTTGTCTAGGAAGCTCTTTATCTGTCTTTTAATTCTAAATGATAGCCTTGCCAGATAAAGTAATCTTGGTTGCGGGTCCTTGCTTTTTTATCACTTTGAATATTTCCTGCCAGTCCCTTCTGGCCTGCAAAGTTTCTGTTGAGAAATCAGCTGACAGTCTTATGGGAACTCTCTTGTACATAACTGCTTTTCTCTTGGTGCTTTTCAGATTCTCTCTTTGTCTTTAACCTTTGGCATTTTAATTATGATGTGTCTTGGTGTGGGCCTATTTGGGTTCATCTTCTTTGGGACGCTCTGCACTTCCTGGACTTGTATGTCTATTTCCTTTGCCAGGTTAGGGAAGTTTTCCATCATTATTTCTTCAAATAGGTTTTCAATCACTTACTTTCTCTCATCTCCTTCTGGTACCCCTATAATGCAAATGTAGTTATGCTTGATGTTGACCCAGAGGTCCCTTAAACTATTCTCTTTTAAAAATTCTTTTTTCTTTTTGCTGTTCTGATTGGGTGTTTCCTGCTACCTTGTCTTCCAGATTGCTGATCCGACCTTCTGCTTCATCCAGACTTCATCCACCTGATGTACTCTTCATTTCAGTTATTGTATTCTTCATTTCCAACTGGTTATTTTTTTAATATTTTCTATGTTTCTCATCTCACTGAATTCATCTCCTCTTCCTCAATGCTCATTGATCATCCTTATAATCAGTGTTTTGAACTCTGCATCTAGTAGATTGCTTGTCCCCATTTTGTTTAGTTGTTTTTCTGGAGTTTTGTCCTGTTCTTTCACTTGGGACATGTTTCTTTGTCTCTTTATTTTAGTTGCCTCCCTGTGTTTGTTTCCCTATATTATTAGGTAGATCTACAATGTCTCCCAGTCTTGGCAGAGTGGCCTTATGTAGTGTGTGTCTTATGAGGCCAGTAGCACATTCTCCCTGGTCATCTGAGTCAGGTACTCCAGGTGTGTCCCTTGTGTGGGTTGTATGTACACTCTTGTTGTAGTTGAGCCTTGATGGCTGTTGGCATGTCAGTGGGTGGGATTGATCCTTGGCCTGACTGGCTGTAAGACCAGTCCTGGCTTTAGCAGACAAACTGTTGTGCAAGAGCTGCCTCCACAAAGTGATGTTTTCTTCAGCTGTGTTCAGGTGCTTGCTGAGTCCATCCTTTGGGTATGTCATTTGTGGTGCTACTTGGGTGGTGCACTGCTGTAGTCTGAAGCCAGCCACCTGGTGTGTTGGTTCTGGAGCCTCTTGGTGCCGGCGGGTGGGGGCTAGGGAGGGCTCTGGTGCAGTCCAAGGTCAGTTGCTGCCTGTGCCTTGCTCAGGGCCACTTGATATGAGCTACGAAGTGATCTGCAGATAATTACCACTTGTGCTGGGCTTGGAGGCATCTGGAAGAGGCTAAGCTGAGGTGAATTGAGGCTGGCTGCTACAAGAAATGAAATGTTATTTCTCTACATTTAAACTTATTTACTTTTCCTAGCACCCTTCCTACAGGTGGCAGAAATGTATCTTAGTCACTCCTTTTGCCAGGTATGTGTCAAGTTCTTGGAGTCATCTCAATACTGGTGAGGCTAGGGTATGGGGTGTCTGTTCTCAGAGGCATGCCCAGAGCTGTACATGGTTCTGTCTCACGCTTATCATCGATTCATGGGAGGTGATCACTGTGTCTTCCCTCATTTCCATCTACAAAGTCTCTCTGGGTCCAACTCCCTCCCAGCCGCTCCTGAATCTCATTTGGGTGCACAAAACACTCATTTGCTCCCGTGCTGTTAGGCTGTTAAGACCCATCAGCCTAGAAGCACCACACAGCCCCTTCTTTGCCACTTTTCCAGAGCCACATGGGCTATGCTGCTTTCCTGGGCTTGACCCTGCAGGTCAGAATTTTGGTGTTTCCTTTTTTGCTCTCTGAGTTCCCATCATAGGTAACACAAGGATCTTTCTCAGGGACTAGTCAGTCTTCATTTTTTTCTTCACCACCTTTTCTCTTTCACAGAGTTTATGCTCCATCTTTTTTGAAGTTCAAGATCTTGGGTTTTCACAACTCAAGGTCTTGGCTTTTGAAACCCCAAATGAAGAATTTAACTCTTTACAAAGAGCTTCACGTCTAGCTGCCTGAGTGAGGATTAGGAAGGGGAGGGAAGGAGAGAGTGGTACACAGAGATAGCAGATTTCTGGGAAGTAAACATCTTACACAGAGATTTAAAGTGGCTTTGTCCGCTGGCTCATATCTAACCTATGGCCAGAGGAATTTTAGCAAAATATACCTCTTATGGTCTTTCTCCAACAACAACAAAAACAATTCTTTTCCTGAGAACAACTCTTCCTTCTTCCTAAGCCAATTAGCTCAAATTGTAGATGACTAAAAGATAGCACTTACGCCCTTGTTATATAATTATAAAGCCGTGTAACCTGAGCTATGGTGGAGGCCAACATTGGGGACCTTGGGACAGAGAATAGAGAGAGAGATGTTGCAAGGGTGAGTCATTGAAAATTTCCTGGAATAAGTGACATTTGAGCTGGTGAGAACATTCCAGAAATAGAGAACAGCACAGCAGCACTGCCGAAGTTGTCTTGGGCATGATGAGCAAGAGATAAAGAGGAAACTGCAGGGTACAGGTGGGAATAGAACATCAGAGTGACCCATAGGAACCAGCTTGTGCCAGGCCTAGATGGCAAAGAGTTTGGTTTTCATCCCAAGGGTAAGAGGTGCAATTCCTTTGGTAACTTCTTGATAGGGCAGTGCCATGATTCAAATAGTTCCCTCTCCTGTTATTTGCTCATTCCACTCTTGCCACCTGAAGTGCCCAGTGCCATTCTCTTCCTTATATGGGAAAGGTTTCTGGCCTTGCTCAGCCCTGCATTCTCTTTCCTTCTCTTCTACTCTTAAACCCTGCATCTCATGGCACCTTCATTACAGCTATCCTGAACTTGCAACTTTGGAATATCCTCTTTACTCTTCTACCTCTAGGTCTTTGTTTTTGCTGTTCTCTCTACTTGAAATACCCTTCCCACACCCTCTCTTTGTCTGGCTATCTCTTACTCATCTTTAGCTCTTGGCTCTGTAGCTGCCTCTCTAAATCATAACCAAGCCCCTTCCCATAGCTGTTTCTGATCTGTTTATTCTCTAGTGCCCCAAAGCAGGCCCCCTAACCTTTGGCCTGTAGGTTCAGCCCCCAGCCCAGATCTACCTGGGCAAGCTGGCTGAGTTACTTCCTGCAGTGGTTTCCTCTAGCGGAGGAAGCAGGGTGGCAGGGTTAGACAGCGCTCTCAGGCCCTTGAGCCTGTTTCTGATTTAAGGTACAGGGCACATGTATACAATAGGATCAGTGGGTAAATAAATTAGCAACTACAAGTGAGGACATGGCCCCAGGGAGGAGAAAAAAATTTATTCTGGGTTCTGGGGCCTAACTCTGGCCTCAGAATCAGAAGATCTGAGTTCTAACTCAGCACCTGTACTAATTTGCTGCATGTCCCTGAGAGGTCCCTTTCCTCCTCCTGAGTGAGCCTCGGTTTCTTATCTATAAAATGAAAAGGTCAGACTAGATGATTGTCTTTGGGGTCTTCTCAACAAATATTCCTGAGTACCATGCAGAGTCTTTTGGTGATATGGGGATGAACCAAACCCCGTTCCTGCCTTCAAGGAGCACTCAGTTTAGAGGGAGACAGAGTCATACCCAGCTGGTTCCAACACAGTGGCAAAGTAGAAAGAATGGTGTTGTGGTCAGACTGACCTGAGCAAGTCCTGGCTGAGTCATCTCGGGCAACTGTCTTTACCTCTCTGAGCATCAATTTGCCCTTTGGTAAAATGATAATTCCTGTTTATGGAGGCTGTGTTATGAGGGTTAAATGAAAAAAAAAAAATCATCTTGTCTAAAGAACTTGGTGCCCCAGGACTTATTACAGAAATTGTAATCATCAAGAGAGGCCGGTGTGGGTTCTTAGGAGAGAGAGGCTCACTCTGCTTGGGGTGGAGGTGGAATGCAACTTCTTTCCATGCATGCACAAATGAAATCTTGGCATCTACACGAGAACCCTGGTTAGAATGGATGATGTATTTTGGGGGTGGAGTGGGGAAATACCTGGAGTGCTTGTTTTCTGCACTTACATAACAAGTGCTTTGTTTTTACTTAAATTGTACTTTCTTCCATTTTGTTTTGTGGTTTCTACTTTCTATTTCTGTAAAGGGTGGCTTTCCTCACCTTTCCTATATTTCTTTTTCTTTCCTTTCTTGCTTTCTTTTGAATTGATTGAATATTTTCTCTCATTCCATTTTTTTTTTGCCTATAAGTTTAAGTTATTAAATAAATTTTTAAGTGACTACCTAGAAATTTTAACATGTATACTTTATATATCAAAGTTTAGAGTTAAAGTAAATTAAAAAATAAAATTCCACAAGATATTATGATTGTTATTTTAGACAGTTAATGTTTATTTACATTTACCCATGTATTTGCCACTTTCTCTACTCACTAATGCAACTAAGACCTTCCTTCTGGGATCTACTTTCCTTAGTTTTGAAGTGTATTCTTTAGACTTTTCTTCAGTTAGAATCTGCTGGTGACAAACTCTCAGCTTTCGTTTGTCTGAAAATGTCTTTATTCCCTCCTCATTCTTGAAAGACAATTTCTCAGAGTACACAAATCTAGCTTGATAGCTATTTTCTCTTAGACTTTGAAGATATTAATCTATATCCTCTAGCTTTGCTGTTACTGCTGATAAGAAAGTCATTAGTCTAATTTTCTTCCTTTATTGGCGATCACCTTTTTTCTGTTCTGCAGGCTTGTTATGTGGTAAGATGTGGATTTCTTTTTCATTTAGCCCACTTAGAATTTATCACATTTTTGATTCTAAGGATTGTTGTCTTTCATCAGTTATGAAAATTCCCACTAATTAATAATTAGATAATTTCCTCAGATTGTCTCTCTTCCATGTTCTTCTCTCTCTTTATTCTGATCAAGTGTAGGTTAGACCTTTTTGCTAGGTTCTCCATGTTTATTGACCAACACCATGTGTTCTTTTTATCTCTTTGTGCTTTATTACAATTTTTCCCCTCATATTTATCTTCTAGTTTATAATTCTCTCTTTGGCTTAGTTTAATCTGTTATTAAGCTTACCAACTCAATTTTAATTTTAATTTGCATATTTCTCACTTTTATGTTATATTTGGTTCCTTTTCAAATATACTTTGATATTTATAGTTTATTGCTCCTTACTTATATTTTTATTATTTAAAAACATTATTTTAGGCTTAAAGCATACTTATTTTATAAACTGTGTCTGATTACATATCTGAAGTCTTTGTGGGTCTGATTTGACTGTTTGCTGTTTTTTTTGGATTTGGCTCATGGTGTCTTATTGTGTTTCGTGGGTTTTCACTAAAGCTGTCCTTCATTTCTGGATTGTTTTCTTGTGGGATTTTTTTGAGGACTATATTAAATGTGAGTTTCTCATTGTAATATTTGCATGTATTTTTCTTCTAGGAGCTGGGGTGAATGGAGAGTGCTACAAATCCAGGAGTACTCTAAACTAAATTTTTTACTTGAGGTTCTTCCTACTACACAAGTAGAATTTAGGCTGCAATCCCAAATTAGGTTTAGTTTGTGGTTATGAATACCCTAAAGGGGTTTTAAATATATCTCTTACTTAACATTAAGGTCCGAGACAATTTTTTTTTTTTTTTTTTTTGCTTTCCTCTTGAGAGGAGAATAATTTCTAGTAAACTCTTTAATGCAGAATTTTGGTGTCTCAGACTAGCAAGTAGTAAGTACTAAAAAAAAGTTTCTTTCCTCTCAACATTTTATTAAGAGAAATCCCAAATTTACAGAAAAATTGAAAGTATAGTATAATGAACACATATATCTAGATTCGGTAATCACTATTTCTCTCTGTGGCAGCCATGAGAATGCTCCTTGCAGACCTTCAACTACAGAGGGTATAATCAACAATAATGACCAAACTGTTGTACTCTGAAATACATTACCATGTTTGCTCCAAGGTCACTTGAATGCACTGATCCCAGCCCATAACTGAGAGCAGTAGGGTTATTAAGGCAAACCTGTTCCTTGGAGACATGGAACTCTTTTTGATAGATTTTGGCTCAGGGACTCTTGACAAACTTTCCTTAGGCTGTCATTTCCTTATATGGCAGTCCAGGATACTTCTACCCAAATTTTCTTCCTTCTCTCTTTCACTCAGTGTCAGACATGCACTGTAGTCTGATGGTGTTCCCAATCTTTTCAGGTTTTCTCCCCATTTTCTCACATAGACTTTTCTCCAGATAAAATCCTTGCACATTTAATTCTGTCTTGGTATTTGCTTTTTGCAGGACCTACACTGTCTCTCAGATTTTTTCTCTGTATATGTACACACATGCACACTCTACACATATACATATGTATTATATACATATATACACATTTTTATGTATATGATTAAAAAAAACATTTGAAAGTAAGTTGCATTCAACATGATATTTCACTCCTAAATTTTTGAACTTTCATCTGAAGTACGTATTTGAATGTTTCATAAACAAAAATTACAAATGTATCATTCACTTGGGTAGACAAGGCATTTATTCAAAATGCCATTTCTCCATTTCACACCCATTGAGCAATTTCATATAGGATTGTGTGGTTCTGACTCAATAGTGCAAGAAGGGAGAACCTGGCAGTCCTAGGGGAGGAAGCATCCATGGGGATGGATCCTGGAAGAGAAGATGTAAAAGGAAGCAAAAAAGGAAGGATGACAACATGAGTAGAGACACAGGGCTGATATGATCTGGTGAGACAGGGCAGAGAGAGAAAGCAGCTTTGTGAGCAGATAGCTTTAATTACTCCCTGAGAAATCTGTTTGGTGGTGAGATGGAGCTGGATCGTTAGGCAGAGGAAGCTATACTGGGTGAGGTGGGTCATGAGGAGGATTTTGTTTTGTTTAAAGAATATTTTGATAGAGGCATTATTCTGAAGAGCACCCATGTTCTGTAGCCTGACCTTGGACAAGTCTCCCTTCTGCTCTGATGTTCTGACAGGCATCTATGGCTATACTAGTTGCTACCTGGTCACATCTGATGTTGAGAAGGAGTGGGAAAGTCTGAGAGATTCTTGCCAACAATGGGAAACCTAGAGTCCAGCCACAGGACTGTGGTAGAGGCAGATGATGCAGATGGACTTTCACCTGAGCTGCTGTGAGAGGAGCTAGAAGTCAGATTCCTCAAGTTGTGTCCTGGAAGTTCAGGCTGGGATGCTGAATCCAAACAAAGTGTTCCATCAAGGAGGTGCAGCAGCCTCAATGAGAGGGATAGAGAAAAGATGAGTGTGGGGGAAGGAGAGGGTGGGCTCCAGAGCACAGTCCTGATTGAGCGAGCAAAGTCTATTTAAAAGGATGAGAGTAGGACGGAGAAGAGTAAGCTCTGGAAACCTAATAAAACCCAAGAAAAGTGAGGGGCTTTGAGGCTATGTTTGCATCAGGAAGAATTGAGTGGGATATGTCCTGAGCAGAGGATAGTAGAACAGTGACTTTATAAAGAAGAGGGGTAAAGACAAAAGATCCTCCTTGACTTCATTTCACATTCTCTGTCCAGAAGAGGGGCTTTAATGTTGATTGGATACAATTGACTTCATAGGGAGGCTAGTTCGGAGTTTAGGTGAGCCAGGAGGTGGTCCCAAGTCTCTCTTTTTCTGTCCTAAGTGAGCACATAGAAGACCAGTTTAATACATTGTCAATAATGCGAGGCTGGGAGGGAGAGTTAATGTGATGTGTGGTTGTTTATGGCCACATAAGAAGTCATGAGAGTCCAGAGAGAAAGGCTAAATCCACTAAGATGATATTTACCAGGGACAAGTGCTAAATCCTAGATAATGGTTCAAAAATTCACCTATAGGGATGGCTCCATAGTGTAGTGGTTAGCACATCTGCTTTATATGCAGAAGGTCCTGGGTTTGCGCCCCAGGTGGAGCCACGGACTATACTCCGGGTGGCCAGACCCCGGGTGCACACCCAGTTCTTAAGGGGAAATGGCAACATCCATATGTCAGGGGTGGAAGTGGGGGGGGAGTGGATTAAAGAGTGGAAAAAAATAATTTCACCTATAGATATTATGGAATGGGAGAGACATGGTTTATCAACAGCACACATGAATAAGATTGAGGCAGATTTAACTCAGCACAAGCCAAGGCAGAAGTCAGCCAGGGGCAGCATTTAAAGAAAGCTCTTTCATAGAATATATAGATGTCAAATTATAATGTACACCTGAAAATTATATAATTGTATTAACCAATGTTACCCCAATAAACTTAATAAAAAAATAATAAAATAATAAAATAAAGAAAGCTCTTTCTTTCAATGTCTAGCTGCACTGTGGTCACTAAAATCCAAACCATGGGGAACAATACTGTGCCAGGCCTGACAACCCTGTGATCTTCTCTCTTCTGTCTCCCTCCTTCCCTACCTATGTGGCGATTTGCACTGGGCTGCGCACCAGCAGTTAGCTGCCCGGTAAATCCTTCCTGAGATAATAGGAATATAATGAGTCTGGGTGTGGGTGCTCTTAATCCAGTGGTTAATTTTTCAGAAATAACTCTAAAGTAGAAGAAGGGAAGAGATAATGCCTAGTGGAAGAAACCAAGGGATCAAGCTATTTTGTCTCCCACCCCATCTCTTTCCTTATTTCCTTGAGACCTAGATGGACTGGTTTGCCCTCCCATAAAGTGTCTTCCCGTAAAGGCTTTACCTCCTTTGATTGGATGTGTCTTCCCCAATCAGTGCAAAACAATGTAGGTATAAATGCTCTGCAGATGAGATGAATAAGTGTGTGTGTGTGTGTGTGTGAGAGAGAGAGAGAGAGAGAGACTGGAGGTGGCTGGGAGTAACTAAAGGGGACCTCGACATCTCCTGGGGTGCTTACCAATTGCCTGAAAGGGAAGGGCACCAGGCCCACTGGGATATAGGACAAAATTAGGCCCTAGACTGGTGGGCAACATCACAGAAGAACACCAGGTGGCACAAAATGATTGATAAAATCTAGACTCTTCTGAGGAAGAAAACACAGCTGTGATTCTCAGTGTCCCTTTCAGCTCCTATGGAGAAACAGTTTTTGAAGCTCCCAGTCCCAGCATCTGAGAGAGCTGTGAGGGACCTCAGGGGAGTGCAGAAAACATCAGGAAATAAACTTTTTCTGCTCCTCCTCCTCTGCCTCTATTTCCTCACTCTGCCTACACAATTCATGGGATCTTGTGCATCTCCACAGCTTCGATTGCCACATATACTGATGGCTCCTGAAGGAGATACCCCTGAATGTTCCTGACCAGCTTTCATTCCCCCTTCTTCTGGTTTTCTGTATGCATCGCTCCTTCTTTGGTTGGATATAACCTTGGTGGAACCATTCGCCAAGATGCCTACCCTCCCCTAGTGAAGGAGTGAGCACGTTGCTCCAGCTAGACCAATCAGGTGTGCTCTTTTTGGAATATGAATTTGAGATGATTCATCCTGGTAGCAGTGTCTTGATGAGGCTGACTATTAGTTTTTGCTATCTAGGTCCCCAGAGCTCCCTCGATTATTTTCATTTCTGAACTGATGTGCTTCCAAAACCGTTGCTGCTCCAGGCTCCCTCTTGTGTTAAAGACTGACATGAATATCTCCACTAGGATGACCATGGTCACCTCAAACTCATTAGCCAATTCTGATCATATCATCTCTCAACTCCTGCCCTCTTCCTTGACCCTCCTCCTCAAACTTGCTTTTCTTCCAACCTTCTCTCTTTCTGCCATCTACCTTAATGCTCAATAACCAATAATCTGGGAAACATTCCTAATTCTTTCCCTTTTCTCATCTTCTGCCTCTATTCAGTCATTAAAAACAGTGGTTTCTTCTTTCTTAATGTTGAATATGGACTCTCGAAATCCTGTCTCTACCCTTAACTACAAACCTGTGAATGTTTACACTCAGCCTTAGCTCCTTTGCCCCAGATTCAGAAAGTAAAGTGTCTCTCCTCCTATTTAAGGCCAGTCCTTTACATGTGCCACAGACTTCATCCTTCCTACTTCCTCTGGACTTATGTCCTTGGTCATCCCCTCTCTCTTTTATTTTCTGTCTTTTCTCCAGCTTATATATAAGCTTGCTCAGATCCCTAAAACACCCTTACCTTGCACTGCATTCCTTTGAGAAACCGTCCGAATCTCTGCCCTCCACTTCTTATCCATAGGTGATGAAAAAGTTGTCTATACTCTCTGACTCCTCTTCTATACCAACATTTGATAATCATGTTTCTGTTAATCCACTGACATAATGCTTTTTAAGGTCACCGATGACTTTCTGAATTCCAAATCTGAGAACTACTTTTCATACTTGTGGATTCCTTGGGGACTCTGGACCCAGTTCTCTCCTCTATTTTCTCTTGTATTTGACTAGTATTTACTAAGTGCAAGGAAGGTAGCAGTGGGAGAAGACAGCCATGGTGCCTTCCCTTGTGAAGCTTAAATTCTAGTCAGGAAGACAGATATTGAATAAGCGAGTGAACATGTGCTGAGAATTATGAGAAACAAGTGCAAAACGCATGGAAATATATACAACGGTGACATTCAGTTTTGTGAAGGAGTTCACAGAAAGTTTCATGGGGGGAAGTGATTTTATTTAGATGGAATATGACTAAGATGTAGTAAAGAGAGGGGAAAGAGGATTCCTGGCTAAGGGAAGAGCATGTGTGAAAGTCTGAAGACAAGAGGGAGCAGAGTGACCTGGAAGACTAAAGGGAGCTTGGTAGCAATAGTATGGAAAAGGGGGACATGGATAGAGGATGAAGCTGAATTGGGGGAGCAGGAACTGGATTGAGCAGTTCCATGAGGGCTATATTCCAGACCTTATCCTTTAACTTAAAAGCAATGGAAAGCCACAGAAGAGTTCTCTCTGGAGAACCCTGACTGATATAAGCTGCATCTCTGCCATTACATCAGGGCAACATGGATAGTGCTGGAGGAAAAGATAGATCCAAGGGAGCGGCCAGCCGCTGTGACCATTCCTACTAGATTCTCAGCTGTGACTCAGCTTTCTGTCAGCTTTGTGGAGTCAGCCATGTGCACTCTTACCTTGTTCCCACTGTCTTTGCCTCCTCATTGCTTTGTTGGAGCTGGAGGCTTTCTTGGTGACAAACTAGACTGACCACTAGTTCTTGGTTCTAGTTTTTACCTTCTGGGAAGACTAGAGAATTAGAGAAAGTCCTGGGGTTTGTTCCTAGGACCCCTGCCTTCTGGGCCACAGAGCTCAGGACATTCTGGCTACTCCCAGTTGCCAGGGCCGCTGACCAATGAGCTCTGTCTCCCCACTCTGGGCTCCATCCTCTCAATAGCTGAGACTTCATGCCTTATTTCTCTGCACAATTTTCCCTCGGGCACCTAGCCCTACCAGAGACTTTTGTCTTAGAGACTGAACAAATCTAGGGATAGAAGCTCTCTTCCCAGATCTTTCAGTGTCTTGCTGGCTAAGTTCCTCTCTTCTCTAGGACTTATCCAGAAACTGAAGAACTTATTGCTAAGGTTCTCAGCTCTGAGCTCTGTGGTTCCGATGGCAGGAAACTGATCCATTGACTATAGACCAAACAGCTCGGGGGTGGAGGTGGGGGGGGGCGGGTGAAAACAGGGGCATTTTCCTGTGTGCTGCTGGAGACTGAGCACATTTGAGGCTGGGGTATCAGATTCCAAAGAAATCTTCAGGGGCTTCTTGGCAGAGAAAGCTGTCTTCAATCCTCAGCTCTGTACCTGGCCACTCCAGGCAACAATCCCACCCCACTGCTAAACTGGAACCTTCCATGATTATAGGTACTGTGGAATGCTGGGCATTTGCTGAGATGGCAGCAGAGGATCAGCGGGGAGCCAGGACTCTGAGCTCTATTCGAAGCTCCGCCCAGGATCCTCTGGGTCATCTCAGAAAGTGGTTCTCGGCCTGGGGTTCTGAAGCCAGGAATGAGATCTAGCAATTTCTATTCAAAAAACAAAATGGACGTCACCCTGCTTTCTTTATATCTCCGCTTACTATTCCAGCGAGATGGCTCTATTTCCCCGACCCTCACCCAGCCCCAGTCTCTGAGAAGATCCCTTTGCTTCTCCCTGGGTTTCCCGCTGCTGTGATCATCTCAGAAAATCCCCATGAGCTCGCCAGGGTCAAAAGACCACTTCTGGCTGTGTTTAGCTCAGATGGGTCCCCCTGGAGCCAGATGGACACAATAACTATCACCAGAAGTTCAAGAAACCACCTTCTCACTGCCACTGCCACTGTTTCTGCTGACACCTATCGCAGCATCATGTCTAAGGCTGCTCCCACACTACGTCAAGCCCTGCCATGGAGCCTGTGCACACACTGATCCTGCCAAGGTGACGTTTTAAATTTAGCTTTTAAATTATGAGACAAGAGTTTGAGCAAACTAAAAATACAGAAGATAATATAACAGAACCTATGAACCAGCCTCTCAGATTTAACAGATGTGAATATTTTGCCATATTTGTTTCAGAGGCCTCTTTGTCTTTTAAAACCATGTAAATATTAGATACAGCTAAAACCCTACCCTGAGCATCCCTCTTTCCACAAAAGTCTAACCTAAAATAAGCACGTTTCCATACCTATTTTACACTTTTTAAATATGGCATGTGTGTAATCCATAGTATTGCTTTTTTGTTGTTTTAAAATTTTGTGTTCTGAAATTAGAATGATATTGAAATTTCATGTATGACAAAAGTAGAATTACAAACCAATAGGGACGGATGAAATACTCATGGGAATGGGGACATTAGATCTCTCATACTTTTTTTTTTTCTTTTTTAAAGAAAAGATGATGCAGGACAGGGCAAATTTCCCCAAGTGGGGAAATTTCCCCAAGTAGTGGAGAATGTAGAAAGAATTCAACACACACGCCAAAGTTAGAGTCAGAAGAAAAGTTTATTAGAAAAGGGATATAACACTCCACAGAATGTGGTCTCCTCTCAGAGGCAGAGAGTGAGAGGGGCAGTGAGAGAGACAGAGTAAAGGGACAGTGAGAGAGATAGAGGAAAGGCACTGAGAGGGATCAGATCTTTTTCTTATATCATGAACAGTAATTCCAAGTGGATCAAAGACCCTGCACACTGCAAACTGCTCATCCCAGGGACCTGATTCTGACCCTCCAGCCAAAGGCCCTCAGGCCACTCCAGAGGCAGAATTGTGGCTTGCCTTACTGGGTACTGCCTGGATAGAACATGGCCAGCTTCCAGGCCTCCTGACCCTGCTCTGTCTTGCCCTACCCATATGCACAGCACCTTGCACATATGCAGGCTTAGGCATGAACCAGGGGCAGCTGGGATTACTCTGAAGCAAGTCTCTCAATGAGACAAGCTATCTGGAAGACAAAGAAGCCCTAGAATCCAGGCTACAGGTTGTCTCACCCATTCTCCTTCTATTGATCACTATGTATTTAAAAACAGCTATGAGGATATTTAGCTTAATTGTATCGAACGCTCTATGAGGAAGTTGGTTGCTTTATACATATTATCTTCTTTAATCCTTCAAACAACCTTATGAGGGAGATACTATTAAAACCTCCATTCTACTGACTAGCAACCTGAGATTTTGAGAGGTAAAGAAACTTCCCCAAGGTTGGATGTGTATCTCAGGCCAGTCAGAAACCCAAGATGTTGTTTTTAACTGAAGCTCCTGGCTGTCCCAGGAAGCTAGTGTGTCTGATGAGGAGGTGGCAGGGGTCAGGGAAAGTTTAGATGGTGAGAGCCCTGAATGCCAGGGCAAGGGTTTGGCCTTCTGACTGCACCAACCAGTTCTGTGAGGGTAGAAACTGTTGGAAACTTATGTCCAGGAGATGCCAAGTGAAGTGGAGCTGAACTGGGCATTACGGGTACAAGTCCACATGCCAGAGTCCACATGCCAGAGTCTTCCCTCTACTTGGATTCCCTCAGAGGGGAACAGAAATCTGGTCTGCCTGAGGTCACACCACCAGCTGGACAAGCTGTTCCCCAGGGAAAGCCAAACAGGAAGTGCTGTGTCATCATCCTTGGAGGAAGAGAGAAGGGAAAAGGGAGAAAGAAGAGAAAGAAGAAGGGGAGGGAGAGAGACAAGGAAATAGGTCCATTCGGACCACCATCTTCAACCTGACTCCTATCTCAATTTCTCAAGGATGTCAGTCAAACTGGGACAGTGGTGAGTATGAATTCCTGATAGGGGAGAGGAAGGACCAGATTACATTTAGGAGAAGAAAATTTGTATCTGGAACAGTAGTTCTCGATCTTGGCTGCACACTGGAATCACCTGAGAGCTTTAGAAATGTCTGATGCCTTGATGCATCCCTATCCCCTGTGTTTACCCACATCTGTCTATCATGTTTGCATGGCCTTCTTCATGGAGTTGTGGTGGGGATCCTGAGAGCATGGCAATGTTCTGTGCATGTCGTAAGGTTGTGCTCAGTTGAGGGGTGGTTTTCATTGCTATGGTGGTCAGTGCCCAAAATGAATTGGGGAAGGCAGGGGTCAAGTTCAGGACAGTGATGAGCTTTGGGTTCCCCACCAGGCGGTGGCTTCTGGAATACAGCCACAAGAGGTGCCAAATGTGCTGTCCAGAAGGACACCAATATGGCATTTCTAATATATTTTGCATTGGCCAGTCAACCTTTCCTCACCTTCTCCTCCCCATACCCTTTGCTATAATAGCCAATCCCTTTAACATTTATTCAACAAACAATTATTTATTAAATGCCTACTGTGTGCTGGGGAAGCACAGAGGACCCTGACACAGAGTTTTCCCTGAAGGTTTACGGAGCTGTGGGTAAGAGCAGAGCAGTGTGGTGAGTGGACATTGCCAGTTTTCTCTCAAGTCCTGCAAAACTCAGTGCCTACAGACACCTCAAGGTGATCCATCTTTCATTCATGCACCTGATCATGGGTTCACTGCATACTTGTCTGTTCTGGCTCAGCTGTGCAAAGTAAGGGCAAGACAAGCTCAACCTTTGGCTTGCAGCAGAATGGGAAGACTGGAGGATACAATAAGCACTCAGGTAACTGCTGCATGGGAAAAAGTGAACAAATCTAAGAAGAATTGCAGACTAAGTTGGCAGCTTTAGAAAACTGGCTTTAATTGGTGTTTCTGAAGTGGAGGAAGGCTTTCTGGAGAAGAGCCATGGAAAACATTTAGATAAAGGCAGAGTCATTATCTCCTTTCTTTAGAGCTTTCTTTACAGTTGACATTTTCTACTGGGCCCTTGAGGGCAGAACTAAGACCAGTGGATAGAAGCTCTGCATTTCGGCTTCTAAGAATCACACTCTCAAGGCAACCATGGTGGTAGCTGGTAGGATCAGGGCCTGGGAGTTGACTACTGCCCAGTGTCTGATTCTGGCCACGTGATCATCTGTCTTTGGCTCTAGAAGTGTGGATGGCTGCCAGATCTCAGCCTGTGAGTGGAGAGCAGGGTATGTAACAAATAGACTGTGAGTGCTGGGCCGTGTTGCTGGCGGGAGAAGGTATGCAAGACCTCTAAGGCCATAATCAACATCTACCTTGCTGATATTCCCTCTGATTTCCTCTTCTTGATTGCCAACCCAGGCCGTAGGCCCCTTCTACAATGGGCTAGCTCAGAGCCCCTGCGTGCACACAGAGGGGGAGATTATCCTGGAGCACACCTTTGACCACCCTTGTTCCTCTGTTTAGGGCCTCTCCATGCATCCCTGCAGTACAGAAGACAAAGTCCAATCTCCTGACTCCTCTGTTAGAGGCTCCATGCTAACTCTACTCTTGACACTCCAGTTTCCTGACATGATCCTCCCCTTGCTTCATCCTCATACCGTAGATGCTTGCTTCTCCTCTAAGCCATGCCCTTCACTTTCACCATAATCAGATTATGTCTTGTTACTTCTTATGGGAGCTTTGCCAGGCTAATTTCACTTAGAATTCCTCTGTGAGTCTTCTCAGTACTTCCCAGTCTAGATCCACTACTCCAAGTATACCATGTTAATCCCACTTGTTCCTTCCCAGGTTAATTCCATTCAGTTTGTCACAGGCTAGACCCCTAAATATGTTTCAGTCCAACTTAACCAAGCCTTTCTTATTTCCTGGGCTTTTAACAGTATACTACTTAGGAATCCTTTCGATTTAAGTAATAAAAAACCCAACTCAAATGAAATTTAACCAGTAAAGTAGACTTATTGCCTCACATAATGAAAAGGTATTCGTTTCCAGGTAAAGCTAGATCCACGAGTTTAAACAATGTACCTAGTATTCTGTTTCTTTCCGTATATTTCTCAATTCAGTTCTTTTGGCTTAGAGTACCTTCTCATTGGGCTCTCCCCGCATTAATTACTCCTGAGAACACATGCTTCCAGGTTTAAATCCAATATTAGAGAGGCCGTTTACAGAGATCTTAAATTAAAAACTGAAATCTGGTTTTCTTTTTTTAAAAAAAAAAACATAACTTCGTTTTTATTTATTTATTTATTTTCCCCACTTATTTATTTATTTATTTATTTTTTATGCCTACATCACCTGTCCTGTTCTTCCTTGGTGGTCTCCCATCCAATTACTAACCAGGTCCGACCCTGCTTAGCTTCTGACATTAAACAGGATTGGGCATGCTCAGGGTAGCATGGCCGTAGTCTGAAATTGAGTTTCATTAGCCCTGATTGACTGACTTTTGGTCATGTGCCTATTCTTGAAATAGTCAATCACTGTGGGCAACATGAATGCAGACTGTCTTAAAGAAATATGGGACGTTGCTGAAGTTGAGAGTGAGATCGAGCCCACTACACCCAAAAGCCAATAAATTCATGGTACTGGTTAGAAGAGGGAAAAGGGAATGGATGCTGGGAGTCATTCAACCAATGTCTAACATACCCACTTACCATATTCTAGGCTAGCTCTATTCACTTCCCAGGTGAATCCTAAATGGTCCTTGTCGAGAACCATGGCTTCTTAATCATGTGGGAGTTTCCTCGAGCTCTCCCCAAACACTCCCTTCATTACTCCATCAGGCTGAGACCACACTGATAAGTGAATTCACCATGAACTATGGATGTCTGCTGATAGCTCTTCATACTCCCTTACTCTCTGACCTGAGTGACTTACATTTTAAATGGGGCACTCAGTATTTTGATCTAAAATGAAATGAAACATAAATGTAAAATTTCAGGGACTCTCTTGAATTTCCTTTTATTGTGCTGCCATCTTGCCTTCTCAGCCTATGGCTAGCACTGGATAGGTTGCTTCTCCAGTGGAGGAGATGGAGGCCATGTTGACATTTTACCATTCTCCGAGTCACCACATGTGATCTGAATCTTGAGATCAGAGTTCCAGATCCACTTGTTTGCTAGTTTACCCACTGCCACCTCCATACTGGGAGGCTGACTTCTGCATGCTCATTCCCCCAGGCTCCCTTGCCATTTCCCTTCTGGTTAGGTATGGATGATAGGAGATACCCCTAGGAGATTGGAGGGTGTGTGAGAAAAAAGGTTGGAATATTTCTTCTCTCTTTCTTCCCTGCTCCAGCATTATTTCTCTAGGATTAGCTGCCTCCACCAGGGTCCAGGAATGCTATTTCCTCCCCTTTGCCTTCATCCTAGGGATGTCATGGGTTTCTCGCTATCACTAGTCTCTGGAAGCCATACCATACCTTATCTGATTCCTTAACTCTGCTGAAACCTCTGAAAGGAGCCCTGTATCCATGTCTTTTCATCCGAAAAATCTGCAGTGAATTCTGTTTCCTGTGGGACCCTGACTGTTGCAACCCAGGACTGGAAGGAGAAATAGCATATTCTCCCAGAGCAAGGCTGGGGCCTGGGCTAAACTCGTTCTTCAACAGAACCCTGGGCTAGGAAATTGAGAGCTGCAACTCCCTTGCTGTGAGGCTTTGGAAAATTCCTCACCTTTCTCTGGGCCCAAGTAGCTTGCTCCATCAATCTAGGAGAGATTGTATTTGATGATCTCTCCTCATCAACCTGGAAGTAATAGTCTACGTTCCTTAGTACCAAGTTTGTACTATAGTCTTCGGGGTGGAGTTAGCCCTTTCCGACCCAGGATCTCCCTTCTGGAGCTAGAAACTTGTCCCTGGAAGCATTTCACAAAAAAGGACTCAAAGCATCATGAGTCTAGCATAAATGCAAATCTTCCCAATGGCCCATATTGAAAGGGGCAGTGGAAAGCATAGGCAAGCTGATCCTTAGTTTCATTGTCTGGAAAATAGACATAGAAGAAGTACCTATAACCTTCTTATCTGGGTTAAATTAGATAGTGTGTAGAAAGTGCCTGAAACATACAGAGTGCTTACGTGAAAAGGCAGCCATTATGCCAATGATTGTACCAAGAATTGCCTTCTTTTTGGTCTCCAAGGAACTAAGGCAGGATATTCATTGCCTGGTTTCTTAGATGCCTTTCTCATGGTTTCTCTCCAGCAGAGTTTTGGAACTAGTCAAACTAGTCTTTTTCATCTTTTGTGTGACTTTTGTGTCTGCCGTCTCCCCCCTCCAGAGAAGCTCAGCCTACTCTGGACTACTATGGATGGCAGGGCATGGCTGGGGGTGGGACCTGGCAGGGTGCTTGGGTCCAGAGTATAAGGGAACCCAGGAGCACCAGGAGGCAGACTGAAGCCTGCCTGTTCAGCCATGGTGCCTGTCTCGCTCTCCGTGAGCCTCTCCTGCCTGGGCTTGTGGGCTTCTGGACTGATCTTGGTCTTATGCTTCCTCAAGCTTATTTGTCTGCTGGTGCGGAGGCAGTCACTGGCCAGGGCTATGGACAGCTTCCCAGGGCCTCCCACTCATTGGTTCTTTGGGCACATGCATGAGGTATGTGGTGGTTTCAAGGAGGTAAGTGGGGGATTTGAGAAAGAAAATGGCCTCTTTCTTCAGAAGATCCAGCCTAATCCCCAGGGAGCCATGGAGGGAGATGACATCCTGAGAGCCAAGGTTCCCTTCAGCTTTCTCACAGATCTCTCCCTCACTCCTGCCTTCTGAGCTGGCCTGCAGTGCTATTTATGGGGGCATTAGAAAGTTGGGGCCCAAGCAGGCCACAGACACCTTCCTATCATTCTGAGGCCCAAGGTTCAGACAAAGCTCTGCTAAGGGCTTGGCGACAGCATTGGCTGGAAAACCCCTGGACAGTCTAATAAAATTAGGCAATCTCATTTAAAGCTGAACCAGTACCCTCTTTGTTCTGTGCGGTGTAAAGATTTTAATTTTTAAGGCGGAAAACGAAGTGGAGGCAGAGATGAGTGCTGTCACCTGTGGGGCTTTCTAGAAGTGTTTTTGCTGATTTCTGCTCAAATGTCACCTCAGAGAGGCCTTCCCTGAACCATCGAACCCCTGGTCTACAGTAGCAGACCTGCTCCTTATCCTGCTTTATTTTCTTCCTAGAGTTATCACTAGCTGGAATTGTATTACTGTTGTGTTTGATTCTTATTTATTTTCTTTCTCCACTTGGAATGTAAGCTTGGGCATGGTTTTGTCTTGTTCACATTGTGTCTCCAGGAGCTTATACCATGCCCAACATCGAAAGTGAATGGTCCATGTTCATTTGCTAAATATGTGAGTGAATCTCTGGGGGACCCAACTTGGGGCAGTGAAGCCACTCATGTGGGTGAGGACCAATGTCTGCAACCCTTGGACTGTTGAACAGTTCTTGGGCCCTTGCCCTCCTGCCTTTTTAGGTGTTCCCTATGCCTTTCAACTGGGTCATCCCTGGGGCTGGAGTTTATCTTTGGCATTGAAGACAGGGAGGTATATGGGGCAGAGAATATACTTTGGAACAGAAAAACCTGGAATCAAAAGTTAGGTGACTTTGGACAAAGTTCATCATCACATCCTAGCCAATACATGGTGTCTAGTAGAGTTGTAGTGATCTCAACTACATGTTGATCTCACCCAAAATTTCTCTGCTCCTTTTATTGATCCAGAGGTTCCTTCTGTGCGTGTTGTGTGTTTACATGTGTTCACACGTGTTCACATGTACATGTGTAGCAGTGCACTTGTTTCTGAAAGGGAGGATAAAGGATGAAATCACCTACTTGTCACTAGAGTTGGTAGAAGGACTTACTTCTCTGCTCCTTATGGAATTACATATTAGATCCCCTTCTTCCAGGCTCCCCATGGCTCTCTGCTAAACCCCACTGTAGAATCCCCAAAGAATTTGTATAAATGGAGGCCATTTTTTTCCACTGTGTTTATGGTTATTTCAGAGATTTTGCATCCTCTCAATTTTAGTTGGCTCTTCTTGGCAGGCACTCTTAACCCGTTAGCTTTGAATACACATCTTTGCTGTCTTTGACAGTGGCTGAAACTCACACACATGCTGAGTGCTGACCAATCTTGGGTTGGGAGGCAAGGCCCGCAGCAGGGAGATGGCTGAGACTAGAGCACCCAAGGACACCTGAGGATGTCCATCCTGGAGGAAAGAGGGCCCAGGAAGATCTGGCCCCCAACTCCTAATTCCTGCAGGTCTTCCCTGGGCAGTGGGGGCCCATGTGGACCCAGAGAGCAGAGCAGAGACTCATGGTAAGGCCACAGTCAGGTGGCCTACAGGTTGATGACTAAGAAGTCTTTTTAAGAATTCAGACAGACCAAAGATGGTTGGGATACTTTGAAAGGTAGTGAGTTTCCTGTCACTAGAGATGTTTGCGCTCTTGGGACAGGGATTTGCACATGGGGAAGGAGCTGGGCCAGGAAACTCTGGGTACTGGGTATCAGAGATTAGCATGACCAGCCTCAAGGGAGCCCTAACATTATGGGGGAGAGGAAAGCCCTGCCTACTCCCTTTCATAATTGCTTGTTTTTCTGAACTCCTACTGCTTTTGTGAGCAGACTTATTTTTATTCTCAAGAAGCATCCCTGGGAGAGTTTTGGCTGTAGAAGATTGGCTAAGTGGATAGCTTGTTTCTTGAACACCCACCAACTGAGTTTCAACTGACTGATAGCTTGGGCGGGCTTGTTAACAGGAGGGGCAGCAGATAGAGCCTTAATCAGGATCTCAATCTGCCCCACTCATGTTGGACAGTTCCCTTTGGGCTACACTGTTCCCACCTATAAAAAGGAGGTGATGTTGAAGTCCCTTTCAGGTCTGATCCTCAGAGTGAATCTTAGACTCTGGGGGAACAGAGAAGAGAGTAGCAATTTATTTCTTGTTCCTCCCAATCCCTTGTGAGGAGGAAGAGGTTACAGCTGGGGATCTGGGATCAGTGAATTATCTCCATGCCTTGCTCTTTTCCTGCTTCCTTCCTTCTGGAGAAAAACAACTTGGCCCAGACCTCAGAGCCCTGTAGGAGTCCCAGCTTGGAGCATCTGAGGATGGGTCTTTGACATACAGCTGTGCGACTTAAAGGAGCTGTGCAGGCAGCCATGTGACCCCTAGAGAGAGGACACTCCAGCCCTTTTTATGGAGTTGCAGCTCCAGTGGTGGGGCCAGGTGTCAAGAGCTGTACTCGCTTCTACCAGATTCCTGGGGTAATCAAGTGCACATAGGAGAAAGCTAGGCATGGGGATGCAGGGGCTGGTTCAGGCTATAGATATGGTCAGCATGTCAGGGTCTCCTGTGCCAGGTGGGGATGCTACAGAGGGGCACATTCATGCCTGGTGGGGAGAGGAGTGGAGCTCAAATGGACCAGATCAGCCAAGGGCTTCTTCCACCCCTGAGATCCTGTGAGTCTGGCTTCTCAGTGACTTAAGCCTCTCTCTGCCTCTTGTCTAGTTGGGCGCCCTGGACCTAGGAGGGATGGAGAGAAGGGGATCAATCATGGTGATCAGAAAGTTGGCAGGGAAAGCCGAGGAGGGCACATGAGAAATTCCATAAGCTAAGTATTATCTTCCCCATTTTACAGATGAGGAAAGTAAGATTCAGAGAGCCTAAAGAACTTGACAAGTTCACACATCTAAAAACTGGGTAAATCCATAATCAAACCCAGGTCTGTCAAGCTCTGAAGATTGCAGACCACAGAGTAAACTTTCCTGGTTCACATCCCTGCTCCCTTATAAACTGTGCCATTCTTGGCCAGCAATCTCAGATCCCTATACCTTAGGCTCCTTGTCCCTAAAATAGGACTTCACAGAGTTGTGAGGATTGGATGAGATCAAGATGTAAATAAGGTGCTCAGAAGAAACCCTGGCACTCAGTAGTGCTTAATAAAAATTAGCTATATCGCCTCACAAATTGCAGAGCTCAGACTTTATTCTGAGGCCCACGGACAGGCCACTAAAAGGTTTTAAGTGTACCTCTGAAAAAGTCCTTCAAAATAAGGACTTGGATGAGTACATAATGGTGTATCCTTATGGCGGAATACTATGTACTCGTTAAAAATATTAAGAGATACTTAAGTGAACTAGTTTCTAAAGGACAGTATATGGTAAATGAAAAAGGCATGTTTTGGAAAAGTATTTATTGTATACTCTATATTTACATAAAACACCTCTGGGTGAATAAATGTGGCTAGAAAAAACCCCAAAGAGTACACACCACCCTCTGGATGATCTCTCCAACCTCATCTCAGCTCACTGTCTCACCGAGTGGCAGCTCCTGGAAGATACCACATATTTTCCCTACCTCAGAGCCTCTGTGCTTGCTGTTCCCACTACCTGGAAGGCTGTTTCCTTACTCTTCCTGTGGCCAGCTCCTTATCATCCTTTGGGTTTCACCTTAAATGTTGTCTCCAACAAGAGGCAATCCCAGATCACTCTGTCTAAGCAGGTGCTCCCTGTTAGTCTCTCGCTAGCACTGTGTTTATTTCCTTCTTAGCACTCACTGCTGTCTGCAATCATTTTACATGATGGTTCACTTGTTTCTTATGAGTCTTCCCCATAGAATGAAAGGTCAGGACTGTGTCTGTCTCATTCCCTTGAGATGTCTAGACAGCGCCCTGCGCAAAACAGGTCCTCAATAAAAATGTGTCAAATGACTTAACAGAACTGGAATCAAGGTGATTTCTTTATTGCACGACAAGCTGGTATTATCCTTCTTATGAAAAGCTTTACTGCAGAAATGTTTCTGCTGCAATGTAGATAGAAGTTTCCAGCAAGCAGACAGAAGCAGGTTGATCAGTTTGGGATTGTTCGGCTAACCCAGGTACAATAAGAGGGTGGTTTTGACTTAAAACAGTGGCTCTGGGATTGGAGAACGAACTGAGCCCAAGATGAGTAGGACTGCGTTACTGAGTAGGAAGGAGAAACATTCTCAGGGCCTATCTGGGCAGCCTCCTGTCTTCCCTGCCATGGAACTTAGGGCCTGGCTGGTGACATTGGGTACCTGAGTGGCCTGGCCTTCTGTCACCATTGCAGATGCAGAAGACAGGGAGCCTGGACAAGATGGTGTCCTGGGCCCACCAATTCCCCTATGCCCACCAACTCTGGCTTGGACAGTTTCTCGGTTTCCTGAACATCTATGATCCTGACTATGCCAAGGCTGTGTACAGCCGAGGAGGTGAGGACTCCTGGGAGAGGTTGGGGCTTTGGGAGAGCAAAGGGCTCAGGGCACCATGTAGAGAGGAGTCCTGGACATGCATCATAAGTCTGGGCAACTGAGGTTCTCATCCTATTTATCAGTAAGTCTCTCTGGGAATTCCCCAGTCCCTGCTTGACTCCATCTTCTCTGTCTCTTTTAGATCCTAAGGCCTCAGATGTGTATGACTTCTTCCTCCCGTGGACTGGTGAGTAGTACCTCTTTGTTACTGGTGCTAGGCAACCAGGATCCTTCCCTGCCCTGTCTCCACAGTCAGTTATCCATCTACCAGACTGCCTGGTCCCACGTGTCTCTCCTAAGCTCACGTGCTCAGTGAGAAGACCTAGGAAGAGGTGGAAGAGTTTCTGGTTGGTCAGTGATGTGGGGCCCAGCTTCCTTCTCCTACTGGGTGTGTCTTCTTCCCTGGACAGACAGGGCAAGGGCTCTGGAAAATGTGTGAGTGTGAGGAGCAGCCTCTGAGAGAAAGTGATCAAAGTAGATTTTATAGGCGGTGCTGGCCAGGGCAAGGGCTTGAGGGAAGGTAGGGTGGTGGGCCAAAGGCTGATACCATCAGTGGCTGCTATGCTAAATGGCTGTAAATCAGAGCTCAGTCAGGATATGAGGCTGGAAAGGGAGGACTGAGGTGGGGCATCCTTGGCCCCAGGCTGCCAGGGATGGAACAGGATTGTGTGGACTGATCAGCTCTCCCTCTCCAATCCCTTCCCCAGGGAAAGGCCTGCTGGTCCTCCAGGGTCCCAAGTGGTTCCAGCACCGCAGGCTGCTCTCATCTGGCTTCCATAATGATGTGCTGAAGCCCTACATGGCCGTGTTTGCCGACTCCGCACGTGCTATGCTGGTGAACTCCAATGCTGTGGCTGCTGGCTAGCCCCTCCCCACCCCAATATTCTCTGGGGGAGGGTAGTGAGGGGAATCTCTTGCACTACCTGATACTGCTGCATACTGGGCGCTAACTAGGTGCTGAAGCTCTGAGTGGCCAGGCAGCCATGGCCCTTGCCTCCACAAGGTCCCAACCTTCCCTCATAGACCAACAGGTGTCTGTGAGACCCCAATAAGGCTCCTACTCTAGCAGATTTGAATGATGCCTATATTTGACAATATTGGGAAGGCCTTTCATATCTAGAAAGTATCTCTTCATTCTCTACCTACCACAACTGCCTAAACAATGCCATTAGCAACTCATCTCTAATAGGGATGACAGGGGGCAGGGGGCAGGGGGGTCTGGGATAAAGCTCAGTGTCTGCGAGCTGAATAATCTCCACAGGTTACTCAGGGTAGTTTTTCCCTTGCAGAAAATACTTCTTCCAGCTTACTACAGGCCTGACTTACACACAGACTGTGCTGGGGAGCTCACCACTTCTCGGCCCTCCTTTTCCTTTTATATAGGCTCCCCTGACCGAGAGAAAGTATCTGTGTGTGCTGAGCAAGG
>NW_011888916.1:2905151-2920744 GCF_000151845.1 Pteropus vampyrus
GTGAAGCTGGCTGTGCACTGGGGAGAGATGTAGTAGCAGGGAACCTGGGTCACATGCCAGAAGGCTTGAAGACCAAGGCTAGACTTCTAAGACTGGAGAATCACAGCACCCTAGAATCTTAGAGTCTTAGACTTCCATTCATTCATTCATTCATTCACTCACTCACTCATCCACTCCATAAACTCACTGAGCCCTACCCTGGATTAATTCCTGTGCTAAGCATGCAGAAGATGAGAAAGACCTGGTACTGTCCTCTAGATGCTTCCAGTCTAGTGGAGAAGACAGGAGGTAGATGTTGACAAAGTGAAAGGTGGCATTCTGTGTGTCAAAAGAGCAGAATTGACAGTACGGTCTGGGTAAGGTCACAGGTCTCTTGGACAGAGGGATCAGGGAAGGCTTCTTGGAGTAGGAGGCCTCCAAGCTGGGCTTGGGAGAACAGATAGCAATTTGGAGAAAAGTCCTAACCTCCAGTCTGAAAGAGAGCTTTCACTTCCTTTCTCGGACTTCATTGGACAGTCACTCTTATGAGTCCTTCTCAGCCCCTACTTCAAATGCCTTGGCTTATGTCCTCCCTAACCCAGGATGAAAATGGGATCAAGCTGTCAGACGCAGACCTCCGGGCTGAGGTAGACACGTTCATGTTCGCAGGCCACGACACCACTACAAGTGGCATCTCTTGGTTTCTCTACTGCATGGCCTTATACCCCGAGCACCAGCAACGTTGTCGGAAGGAGGTCCGTGAGATCCTTGGAGACCAGAACTCCCTCCAGTGGTGAGTGAGGCTGTGAATAAGCCCTGTCAGTCCTGCTCAGGACAGGGCTGTGCCCATGCCATCTAGTGTCATTGCAGATGACACAAAGCCATCCTGGAAACCACGTGAGGGCATCAGTGCTCCCATGTGTGGACACACCCCTGAGCCCATTCTCCCATAACAGAGCCTTTCAGATGTGAGTAACGTAGTGAAGATTGTCAATAGGAGGCTGATTTCTTATGTGCTGACTCTGATCACAGAACCTGACTCTTCTGGGTTCCTGGATAGAGCAGAGAAGACTGGGAGAGAAAGAGGTGGAAATTGGGGATGAACAGAGTTGGGAAAGCCAGGACTGCTGATTGCTTCCCACCTGCCTTTGGCAAGCCATGTGCAGCCTTCACTCTTCTAATGAAGGAGAAAGGGCTGTTTCCCAAACTCCATCACTGAAAAAGTTTTGATTCTTCTGTTTCTTGGCTCAGGTCAAACTCATTAACATGACAGTGATTGATGCCGACCTCTCTGTGCAGTAGGAGCTCTGAGAATCTTCCATAGGCTCTTCTCCCACCTCTGCCCTCACATCCATCTCTCCTTTTCTCTTGCCCTCCTGTCATACACCTCAGCTCAAGCACGAGCACAGGGCTAGGCACACAGCAAGGGTGCAGGATGGCCAGTTGATGGGAGAAATTTTAGATCGATTTGAAGAAGACTGATCTATAAATCCAGGTCTAAGATTTGGAGGACAAAGTCTCATGACTTACTTTTATCGGTTGGTTGTTGGAAAGCTCCCAGGGTTTCCAGCTATGTGTCAGGTGCTCTTGGAGGTTTGGTGAGGGTAAGGGTAGGGAGAGGAGGAGGAGAAGCCAAGTGGCTCCCCTCGGGGGTTTTTAGAGAGAGAATCTCATGTAAATAAAAATCTAGAGAAAACCACAGAATAGGGTAGGATTAAGTGTCCCCATGTTGTGGGCGAGGAATCAGAAGAGGTGAGACTTGAATTTGCTTTCTAAGGAAGTATGGAACTCATATAGGCAAAGGGAGAGAGAGCTGGGCATTCTAGATGTGAACACAGCACAGAGAGAGAAAGTTGAAATCTTTGTTTTATTTTTACCTCATTTTCTCTAGAGCTTGAAGCAACTTGAAGGATACTTATTCAATAATACATTATGAATAATGTATTATCCATGAAGACAAATGAATAACGAGGATGTGAGGGGTGAACCCTTGGGCTTGGTACTCTGTAACAGGGTTTTGCGAAGTAATTGTAGTTGGACCTCAAATTTAGTTCTGAGCTTCCTAGTGGCAAAGGGAAAGGAGAAATACACACACATACCTGTGACATATACAAATATATATATAATATATATGTATATATATGTATATATATTTACCTGAAGTTGTCATTGTTCATACATTTATTACTTAATTCAACCAGTGAATATCAGCTCCTTTTTATTTCCACTCCAGCTCCATAGGAGAAACTAAACAAAATCTACAGAACTGTCCTCGTGGGGCTTCTATGGGGCTCTGAGAGACATAGGAGTGACCTTGTCTTTCATGTCTGGGTGCACATACACCCAAGGTCCTGTGCTTTCTCTTGCTAGTAGTGAAGATGAGGGAGGGATGGGGAAAAGTGGAGTCAGAACCCCTGGGCCCAAGTGGCTACCCCATGTCTAGTCTGGCCTGAACACTTGTGCACTTGTGTCTCTCTGACTCTTGGGGTGTGAGATGTTGGCAAAGGGAGAATTTGGGGCTGGAACTGTCTTCTTCAGTCCTTATCTCCAGAAAGGACAGGTTGTATTGCTGGCAGGGAGGACCTTGGCAAGATGACCTACTTGACCATGTGCATCAAGGAGACTTTCCGCCTCTACCCACCTGTGCCCCAAGTGTACCGCCAGCTCAGCAAGCCTGTCAGCTTTGTGGATGGCCGCTCTCTACCTGCAGGTGGGATGGAGTTGGTTCTTAGATAGAACTGCAATTGTTAGAGATGCTCCTCTGACACTTTCTGTGCCTTTGGCCAAATCTTTGCACAAATGGTGAAGAGCCTATACTTTGCGTTTGGCCTGGGTTCAAATCTTGGGTCTATAGCATATGATTAAATCCCTCTACCTCTAAGCCTTCATTTCCTCTTCTGTAAAATGGGGTGAGAAGAGTACCTGACCTACAAGGTTATTGTCAGGATTAAAGAGACAATATTCATCAGGGCTGTCACATACCACCATGCAGGCTATGCCCTAAACAACTTCAGGAGGCATCACTTCCATGGACTGTGTTGCTGTGCAGTGCACAACCTGTACAACTGCATGTGGGGGCTTTGTAAAGAGTGTTTAACTCTGTATCTGGCTCATAGTAAGCACCCAGTGAATGGTAGCTATTCCTATTGATGTCATAATGTAATGCGTGGTAACTTGCATTGGGAGTCATTTAATTGCAAGCATAAAGTGTGTAGGAGTCCTTGTCTGTCTGCCTTGCAGTGGGGTGGGTGGTGCCTTCCTCTTTTTTCTGTCCCACAAATGCCTGTCAAGTGTTGTGCCCATTGCTGGGCTACATGAAGTAGCTATATGTGATGACAATTGAAAGCACTTCTATATGCGGAGCGATGTCATGACCTCTCTCTCTGTCACTGGCAGTGCTGAGGCAGGGGCTGGTGCCCAGTCAGGAGGATACAAGAGTTTTCTGGCCCTGGGAGGAGGTGGGCCCGGCCATCCTGTGAACCTTGGTAACCTGGCCTCTGCTCTGCTCACAGGCAGCCTGATCTCTCTGCACATCTATGCCCTTCACAGAAACAGCACAGTATGGCCCAACCCTGAGGTACCCATACCTGCGCCAAAAGGTCAGGGGGGATGGGGGACTGTGGGGTCACCCTCCCTGTGGACCTGGCTGGTGTTTAGGCAAGGCCTGTCCCCTCAGGTTTTTGACCCCATGCGCTTTTCCAATGAGAATACTTCCCAACGCCATCCCTACGCCTACATGCCCTTCTCTGCAGGGCCCAGGTAAGGAGAGGCCCAATACCTCCAGGCTCTCTGGACTGGGGCGGGGGTGAGTGTGGGGGATGTCGTGGCCAGGCATCATTTTGATGAACTCAGTGATGAAGGGGACCATGCTGGGTTTGTGGTGTTCCTAGTGCAGGGTAAATTCTGGAGACATTTTCTTGCCATTAACATATTCATGTCCCTGGAAGCTGGTATTGTAGATATATCATTCTGAGAGGCCCCCAAAAGCCTGAACTCCCAATGAGATCTACTCAGCTTGAGTTCTACCATGTTCCCGAGATCTGTTACTTACCTAGATCGATCAATTGATCAGACAATTATTCATTTAAACATTGTTAATAATTTTTTTTGGCTTTGAGAACACTGGATTTCATCACTCCAGACACCCCATAGCCTGATGCCTCTTTGTGCTGCCACTCACTGCAGGAATTGCATTGGGCAGCAGTTTGCCATGAACAAGATGAAGGTGATCACGGCCCTCTGCTTGCTCCGCTTTGAGTTTGTCCCCGACTTTTTGCGGCCACCCATCAAGATCCTGCAGCTGATCCTGCGCTCCGAGAATGGCATCTACCTCCACCTGAAGCCACTGGGCCTGAGCTCTGAGAAGGGGCTCTGCCAAGATTAGGGCCCCAGGCAACCCAGGCTTTGGCCTCTTTCTGAGCATCGCCCTCCCCAGGCTGAATTGTGGAGCAGCTGTGGCTCCCTGCCTTTGGGAGACCTGTAGTTTAGAGGGAGATTGGTACCTGCATAGACAATCAGCCCAAAGATGGTGCCATGTAAACATGTGTGTCTATAAATGCTTACTATTCATGTATTCTAGAGCTAACACAATCATTTAACAAATATGCGAGCATCTACTTGCTTCTGGAATCTTCATTTTTCTCCATAATTGTCAGCCTTTCTAAAACATAGCAGAAACTTACATTCCAGGCAGAGTGACACACTGAATGCAATGGAAGCTGTGTCTTGGGATTCACTGTTATGGCAGGTACTCACCTACCCCATATGATAGAGGGATGGCTTTCAGGGCTTGCCCACTCACTGAAATGAGTATCTTTGTTTAACATTATGTAAGCATATTTGGAATATAACACAAGGAAAATTTGCCTAAAGCAAATATGTACAAAACAATGATTTTCTAAAGCAAACTCCCAGATAGCTACCGCTAAAGGTCAAGGAATAAGATGTGTGGTTTCACAGGTATGTCTTCTGCCCTCCTGAGAAAGGACTCTGTAGTCCATCTGCCATCGTCAACATCTGTGTCACAGTCATCGATGTTCTGGCTATTAGGGCTTTGGCTGGGGAAAGTGGCAGAATGGCATCAGAGAGGGGCTTCCTGGTAGAGATGGTGCTTGAATCACACCTAGAGGCAGGGTGAGGTATGAGGAGCAAAGAAGGACTTTTGGGGAGGGCCTCAGTCTGGAGCCACAGGATGAATCAGAGATACTTCTCCAGTTGTTACCCCTGCAACAGCTACTTGATGGCTGGGGGTACATAAACCTCTAGAGTTCAAGTTCTAAGGCCATTAGCAGGCTCTAGTCTGGAGTTAGACAGGCATGGAAGGGAGGGTACTGGTGACTGGAAAGAGACGAGAGAGAATTTTTACCCTGGGACTTGGAGATGTCTCTATGTTGCCCAAGGGATGTACCAGCTGTAGACACATCCTTTTTAGTTTTCATGCTTCCTCTCACAGAAGGAGGCCACAGTCCTGGAATGTTGGCCATGGGCTACTTGCTCACTCCTGCAAAGCCCTGTCAAGACCTAAACTTCTTTGCCCATGTACGGCAAGAATGCAGAATCCTTAGCCAAAATGTACAGCAATGTCCCCCTCTGTCCTGACTCTGGACTGACCTTTCTCTACACAAATGAAAACAAAGTTTCTAGGGCCATCACCTGGGAGCTGAGCCCAATGGTCATTACTAAACCTGGTGGTATCAAAGTTTAAAATATTTCTCTTTTTCTTATTTCTGGACTGTCAGGAGACCTGTGAGACTAGACTAGAGGAAGCCACTAATCCACTTCAATGTCAAGGAAAGGAACCTACTGAGATGTTCATTAGGGAGGAGCTTGAGCTGAGCCTTCTGATCTGGACTCTTTTGACCAAGACTCCATAAGAACTGTTGACTGTCTGAGGGCATGTATTTCTGGGAAACAGAGATGAGAGCTCTGGAACCAGAGGGAAGTGGGAGACTCCATAAGAGAGGGGCGGAAGGAGCCTGGGGACCCAAGGGCACCAAAGATGAATTCCATTTCATCCTTCTAGCTCTCAAACACACCTGCTGCCTCCTCTGATCCAAGGCGCTTGTGTGCACATGTGTGAGGGCTGAGTGTGGTGTGTGAGGGGCATGTACAGGTATGGCTGCATAGACTGTTTCATGGGTTGTGTACAGGTATGGCTGCATAGACTGTTTCATGGGTTGTGCGTGTGAGTGTGAACTCAGCCTGGGTCTTTCCCCATTGCCTGGAGCCAGCAGAGTCACCTCTTGGTCACTCTTCTCACCCGTTCTACCTGTGGAATCCTGTGTTTAGAACCGTGTCCATGGCTGACCACCTGGAATTCCAAGTTTCCATTGTCCTGTGCTCTCTGAGCATGGCTACTGAGTCCTTCTGCACCATCTGATGCCAAAGGACCTGCCTAACTTTCTGTCCAGGATGCTTTCAGCTCACTTTCCTGCTCTATATATTAGTCAAGTCTTGAGTGCCCACCCTGCCCCTTGTCAGAGTAGAGCAAACGAGCCCAGTGACCACAAGGCAAAAGGACTGAAGGGAGGTCCTGGACGCAGGCACCATCTGGGGAGAAGCCCTTCAGGGAGGCAGAAAAAAGCATCCCACCACACTCAGAGGGCTGCTGAGAGGTCTGTCTGTGGCACCCAGGGCCCTGGCATAGACAAGGCAGAGGGTAGGATGACAGGATGACTTGTGTTCAGAAACAGCAAGAGAACAAGCCCAGCTTGAGAGAGGCTGGTGAAGGAGGACAAAAGGAACAGGACCAGGGTTAGAAGGACCCGTACCACACAGTCACCAAATGTGGCAGGGTTGCAGAAGACCTTCTTCCTTCACGGTAGCTGACCAGAGATGCATGGGCTGTCCAGTGGGGAAGGCAATACCAGATGTTTGCTGCTTGGGGTCTGACATTCTCTCCTACTGGCCATGAACCTTTACTTACCTGGACAACTCCAAGGCTCTCCTGGACAGCTGCCCACTCTGTGGCCTCTGAGGTGATGAGACACATCTGGCTTGGCACCATAGAGAAGATACTATCTCTCTTCCATCTATCTTCTCTAAGAGAAGAGAAACACTTCATATAATATTGAGAACTTCATTTCAGGGAAGAAGAAAGAAAAAGTGTGAGAATGACAAATGGGTATACAGGCAATACACAGAAGAGACTGACGACATTCATTTGGGGACTTTTTAGTCTAAATAATGGCCCCAGTACTAGGCCCTTCTACTTCCTCTTGCATTGACACATTTGTTACCCAGAGTTGGAGAGTGTATCTGTCCCTCAGGTCTAGATCAAACCCAGGACAGAGAAGCTTTCTACTTTATCCCCTCAGAAAAAATGTTTGCTGGTATACCAAAAGGTTGTTTTCATCATAACTTATTCCCAAAATTTAGACTATTGTAAGAGAACAGGTTTAATTATATAAAGAACTTTCTGAGACTGGAGGCCTCACTTTACAAAATTTTCTTTACAGTCTTAAGATGCTGTAATGCACCTGTTCTGGAAAGTGAGGGATTCCAAACAGGATATCTGGAGAGACAGAAAGAGAGAATAGCCTTGTGAGCAGAGGCCCTCTGTGGGACTAGAGTAGGGTCAACATCCCCTTCCCACCACAGGACAAATGAGAGGAGCTCATCAGCCAGGACTCACATCTGGAGGTCATGGGACATATCTCCTTGATGACCCTGGACACCCTCATGAAGTGCGCCTTCAGCTATGAGGGCAACATCCAGACAGACAGGTCAGTGATAATCCTTCAGCTGCAGGGTTTTTGTTTTTATCAACTGTATGCACTTACCCCTTGTATGCAGACCATGGAAAAATCCCAGACCAGAGCAACCCTGATCCTTGCACAAGGAGAAGCCTGGCTGGGCATATTCCTTATAAATGACTGAGGGTCTCAGGGCTCTAAGTCAGAGTGAGGAATGCCGCAGGGTTGCCTGTCCCTACTGTCTGGGGAAACTTCCACCTAGAGCCCCACTGACCTCCAGATCAGAGGCCTCCCAACACTCCAGTCTTTTCTGCAACTTCTTTCTTCAGGAACTACCAACCCTACTCTCAGGCCATTAGGGACATAAAAAAAATCTCTTTACTTCTCGAGTAAGGAATTTCTTCTACCAGAACAACATCATCTACAGGCTGACTCCTAATGGCCGCCAGAACCACCGCGCCTGCCAACTTGTCCATCAACACACAGGTTAGACTCCACCTCCTGGGTTGCTCACCTCTTCATCAGGCTCATCTCAAAGAACTGATGTAATAGCCCGCTGAAATGTGAAAGGGTTAAAGAATAATTAAAACCTGAAACTGGACAAAGGAAGTCTATAACTTAGGCCTAGTTTCTGGAACCCCTAACCACATTCTGTTAATCACGAAACTTGTAACAATGAGCTCATACGCTAACTGCCAATTTTAGCCTGTGTAACCCTGCTTGCTTGCGTGGCATGAAAAATAATCAATTGTATATAAGCTGAAAATTACTGTTTGGCCATCGCCCATGGGAACACTGGCTATTGCCCATGGGAACATAGGCAATCACCCATAGGAACATAACATTCTAACAACAAGCTTTCTGCTTCTGTACTTCCTGCTTGCACACCTGACCAGTGGGTTGACAGGTAGTGAATAGGAGAAAGATGGACCTTTGTGTTTAAGACAGAATGAGGAATGGGATTTGGGGCTTAAAAACCTTGTATCTTGGCAATTCGGGGCTGCTCCTTTGCAAGGACAGCCGCCGGCTAATAAACTGTCTCCTGGTTAAGAGCACTCAAGTTGGGTCTGGTTATTATGGACACAACACTGACTCTGATACTCAGGAAGAGCTCCCTGCTGCCTCTTCAGAATCAGAGACACAACCACACTGGGTACTGCCCTGGTCCAAGGCTTGGGAACCGGGAGAAGAGTGTTTGAGGGGGCGAGCAGGAGTTTACGAGTGACACCACATTGGTGATGGTGAATGAGACGCCCTCCGGGCAGCATTCAAACAGAGCCTACTCCGTGGGCAGTTTTACTGAGGGGAGGCCTGACCTGCAGTCAGATGAGGCAGGTTACTCACCCCTGATGTGTATACCTACTCCCACACTAATCTTCATCCACTGGCACCCAGATTCAAGCAATGTGGGGCCAATGGGGATACCGTAGGTGGCTGGTGCTGGGCACCCGGAATTCTCATCTCTTCCTGGGAATCACTGTTCTGGGACAGATCGAGTGATCAAGGTGAGGAAGGCATATCTGAAAGACGAGGGGAAGCTGGAGGAGGTCAGGAAGAAGAGGCACCTGGATTTCCTGGACATTCTCCTCTTTGAAAGAGTGAGTGTGTATAGAGGAGACCTGAAGCTTTATCCTGAAGTGCAGAAGACAGGGCAAACCCTGTACTCCCTCCATGCCTTCCCCAGATGAAGAATGAGAGCAGCTTATCTGACAAGGACTTCTATGCTGAAGTGGACACATTCATGTTTGAAGGCCATGACACCACAGCCAGCAGCATCTCCTGGATCCTCTATGCTCTGGCTCTGCACCCTGAGCATCAGCAGAGATGCAGGGAGGAGATCCAGAGGCTCCTAGGGAATGGGGCCTCCATCACCTGGTGAGTGCTACAGAGATGGGAAAGCCCCACCTGCTCAGCTAGAGGAGAACCCCTGGTTTGCCTGGGCCTTACCCACCTTCATGTTGGGCTTCACTTCAGGGACCACCTGGGACAGATGCCCTACACCACCATGTGCCAATGCGAATCTATCCTCCAATACCAGGCATCAGCAGAGAGCTCAGCAAGCCCATCACCTTCCCTGACAGACGCTCCTTACTCCTTCCCTGACAGACGCTCCTTACCCTTCACCACACTCACTAACCTGAGCACTCTGCAAGAACATGTGGAAGATAAGATCCACATGTCCTAGAATAGTTCTGAACCTCTCTGGTCTTGTTTCTTCATCATTAAGTGGATGCTTATTTTGTAGTTTAAATGAGGAATATGATATGCCGTGCACAAAACTGAACAACAGCAAAAGGTTAATAATAACCTATAAAGTTCATCTCAGCTGTGATATCTCACACGAATAGAATCCTAAGCTTTTACCTTTCTCCAGGACTAGCATTCCATCACATTTAGAATCCATGACTTTATGACACTACAGTAATTCCATTTGATGGCCCCACATTCTAATCCCAACTCTAGATTACAAGAGTCTGGGAAACATTCTGCCTTCATTGTCACATCTATTTGAATTTCCTCTATATTTGATATAATCTCTGGATAACTCCTTGTGACAAATCAAAATACTATGTGCCTGACAGTTAATATAATAATGACTCAGCCCAGGCAATCTTCTCCACAAGCAGATCTTGGACTCAAGATACAGCTTCAAGAACTTAGTCCTAAAATTCTAATTTTCTAGATGCGAGAGCTGCAAAGACAATCAGACAAGGGTAGGTGTAGATGTGGTTGCTTCCTTATGTGGTCTAGGCAAATAAGGGAGCTCAGGGAATGCACCGTAACAGGTCAGATGGTCCAGTTTCTTAGGAGCCCTCAGGTTGACGGCAGAGAGCAGCTGATGACCAGATCGGGGTTGGCTGCCATGGTTGGAGGGCACCCCTTGGCTCACCTCTGGTCGGAATCCCAGCCCTGCCACATCCTAGCTGTGTGATTATAGGCAAGTCGATCAGTCTCTGTGAGGCTCAGGTGCCTCACTAAACAATGGGGATATGAGTGTCTTCCATGAGGGGCTGTTGTGAGGATTGACTGAGTTAATGCATAATACCCAAGGGCTCATGGATGGCATTTGATAAACACGAGTTCTCACTTGAGTTCCTTCAAGAAGCAAGCATCCAGTTCTTTCTTGCTTTTCAATTGTGAATCAAGGTTATCTACTGCTAATGTGTGCACATGTGCTTTGCCATGTCTACGCCACCTCCATTGCAACAGGACAGTTCTACTTGGTGATACGCAGTGGGTCTCACTGTGGCTTCCAAGCTTTTCGTGCTTGCACCTGTCCTCTGCTGGAATGTGTCTGATCAGTCTTCTCTCTTTGTCCTTCAGGAATCACGGCTATGCTTTCCATTTATGGCCTTCACCACAACCCGGGTGTGTGGCCAAACCCAGAGATAATGGCCATGGGAGGTGGCATAGGCTGATCTGTCTAGACCAAAATCTTCAACTGTTCTCACCACAGGAAGTCCTGTGCCCTCCTGGATTGGAAGGAGGGCTTTGACCCTACTGCTCTGGCCCTGGTGCTATCTCTGCAGGTGTTTGACCCTTCCAGGTTTGCACAGGATTCTGCTCCACACAGCCATGCTTTCCTGCCCTTCTCAGGAGGATCGAGGTGAGACATCCAGTACTCGGGGGTCGCTGGGTGTATATCCTGATGTTTGTCACTTCCTACATTTACATGTGGTGTCTGCAGTTCTGTCCTTGTATGTTGGTGTGTTGGAAAGGAGGAGTTTGTCTATAGGTGTAAAAGAAAGGTGGCTTTTCAGGGCTCTATGCAGACACTTGGACCCACTGACTTTCTCAATGGTCAGACACAATTCAGCATCAGTGACTATTGCAAAATTCAGATATTCTTGTGCTTTCCTCAATTTAGGAATACGACTTCTCAGAATTAGAGTGTTCCATGAAAACTAAAATTCAGATGTTCGATTTTATCAGTTATCAGTACTCTTTAAAGACGATTTTTCCCTCTTCTCACATTCGCCGATCTGCCACTCGCTGTACCTGTGATGCTTGCACCTGTTTGGATTCCCAGCCATCTTCCTTGTCCTACCTGTTCAAGCCCCGCGTGTAAACGGCATGATAGTCGTTTGAAGAGAGATGAACACCAACGTGTGTCTATTTATGCCATCAATCCCTACAAAGGTTTGACTGCATATGAACAGTCACATAACCATGACAACTTTTCCAGTTGGTGAAATTCTTTATATAAAGTGGGATTTATATACCGCAGTCCCACAGTCTAATAGTCCAATGTGGGCAAAAAGCCTAAAAATAAGGACAATCAACTGATTTTGAGAGAATGTCCACTATTCTGCACATGATATGTAGCATTTGAAGGGTTCCTGGTGTTTAAAATATAAAGCATACTTGAAATAGCCGTTGAGATGGACGTACACTTTTGAACAATTGCTTTGAAAATCTGCAAAAACTACAGAAATCCTCCTGTGAAAGAATTACTTTTATACACTTTGTACTTGGTTACTAGAAAACAGCTTTTTCTGAATTGATAATTCTGTGAATTCTTCAAATGGTGAGTCAGCTTTCACAGAACATGCTTTAAACAAATACTCTTTCCAGAAATTGGCCATCACATCTGGTTCTCCACAGGACTGAGTTCCTCCTCAACCTTGGCTGCAAGCCATGTGGCTGACATTAGAGGACAGGAGAGTACTAGGCAGCTCAGCTCCTAGGTCAGAATTCACATGTACTTTTAGTTTTTTCAATATTAATTTACTTTCTGAAATCAGTGAACTTCATTCAAATATAAAAATATTATTTAAGCCTATCTCTGTGGGCCAATTCTTGTGCTAGAGATGAAAGATACTATCCCTTCCTCTAAGAGTAAACAGTCAAGAAACATGATTTATTCTTATTTTCACTCACTCATTCACTCATTGAGCAGACTATTGAATGTTCCCTGTTCCTTGCACTGTCCTGTGCCCTGGACTGTGATGTGTCCTTGAGTAAAACAGTGAGGGGTCCAGGAAGATGAAGAGGTACAGTCAGCAAGAGGGGATGAGGGTGGGATGTCATTTGACACTGCCTTGAGCATGTGACAGATTGGAGGGACTGCATTCCGTGATCTCAACATCAAGAGCTGAGTTATGAAGTGGAGCTGGACAGGTAAGAGGTGAGGAGGCAACAACCCATAGAGGGCTTTGATGTCAGCTGAGGCACTTGGACATGTCCTACCTGTGATAGAGGTCATAGGAGGGTCTGAGCTGGGCTGTGGCTTTAGTATAGAAGGAGGGCAGGAAGGGAGATACAAAAGTCTGGGTGAGGAGATGACAGATGATAAGGAGGGGCATTTCTAGGGTAGAATAGGAAGAGTACAGAAGCTCCTTGAAAGGGAGAGGCAGGAAGCTGGACCATTTGTTGGGAGGTAGCTGGTGCAACTGGTTGGTGGTTGTGAACCCCTGGTAGCCCCAGCAAGCTTCCCTGTTGTCATTCTGACTTCCTTACACAGCCTCATCTTCTCTCTGAAGATCACAGTTCCCATGCATCCTTCTAGACAATGAGGGCCTCAAAGTGTGTCTCACCCAACTCCATACCACGCCTTGACCTGGCCTTCACGTTGTGAAACCAGAAACTGCTTGTGGAAGGAGTGAACAGTGATAATTAACTTTTTTAATGTTTTACTTGACTTTTTAATGTTTTACTTTGACTCGGTGGCTTAGAGCACGGAGCAACCCAACAGGAGTTATGCCCGCTGAGAACAGAAGTAGGAGTTAGGAGCCAGTTCTGGAAGAGAGATAGGCTTTGTCAAATGTCAAGAAGAGAATATGAAGCAAGGATTGGGGGTAGAGGTGTCTGTGATCTGTAAGGAAGCAGATCAAGGCTAAGCTGCATAAAGGGAGGCCATAGCTGCCCTGTTCCTGACAAAGGCTTAGTGCCCAGTACCTGCCCAGCTCAGAACAGGTGTGAACCACTTCTCATTTCGTTTTCTCTCTCTGGCTCAGGAACTGCGTTGGGGAGCAGTTTGCCATGAACGAGCCGAAGGTGGCTGTGGCTTGACCTTGCTCCACTTTGAGCTGGCACCAGATCCTTCCAGAGTCCCCATCCCCATATCAGCAGTTGTGTTGCAATCCAGTAATGGGATCCACCTGTGACTGAGAAAGCTCCTCTAACCCTTGTTGGTTCCAGGATAAGCTCCAAGGAACTCTTTGCTACCATCCTGCCTTCCAGTTACCTGCTTATCTTTCCAATTCCTGCTTATCTTTCCAATTCCTGCTTTCTCTTTTCCCAGAGGCAGATAGAGATCTGCCATTCTACATGATCTCCTGTCTCCAGTTCTCTGCCCATCTGCTCCTCTCCCTGTCTTTTTCACTTCTGCCTCCTTGTCTTCCCCTGTGTTAGTTTCCTTCAGCTACTATAAAAATTCAACACAGCTTTAATGATTTAAAACAATACAAAATTTTCTCTTAGGGTTCTAGAGTCAGAAGTCTAAAATGAGTTCACTGGACCACAACCAAGGTTTGGCAGGGCCACTTTACCTCCCGGGCTGGGGTAGAGAATCCCTCTCTTATCCTTTTCAGCATCAAGAGTTGCATTCCTTACATTCCTTGGCTTCCGGAGCCTTCCTACTTATTCAAATCCAGGAGCATCTTTAAATGTCTCTTTTCCTCTGTCTTCACATTGTTTTCTCATTCATCAAATGATAGATGAGCCCAGCTGGTGAGTCAGAGACCTGATGAGAGGTGATGGGATGTCAGGATCCGGCTCTGAGAGAGCAGCCCTGGTCTCCATTTCCTTCCACGGGTTGGCTCAATTCCATGCCGATGCCCTGGGCCCCAGGCCAGAGCTCACTTGAATGACATCCTGGTATGTCCCCCTTGCCACTGAAGCTGTCAATGCCCAGGCCAGCCAGCAGCGGATTGTCCTGTTGTCCAGGATAATGACTCTCACTCTAGCTCACTGTGCTGAAGATATGGAGACGAGAGGAGAGCAGATCATGTTTCCACCACAGTTCCACTTTCCCATGGCCATGACCAAAGTGTCATCCAAGCTGGTTCCTGGATACTTTCCTGTCCCATCTAGTTTTGGGAAACCCTGTCACAGTAAGTTTTCTGGGTGGCTGTGTCTGATGGATGTCTGAATGACACACATGTCTGAGAACAGACTTTTTTAGTTGTGCTGTGAGTGGGTGTGTGCAGGTGAGAGAGGGACAAACTCACCAGCATTACTTGGACAGAGTCAGCCAAGAGCCTAACGTAGGGCTTCAGGATGTCACAGTGGAAGGCTGGGGTCAGCATGGAACCACTTCTGTTTATTCAACAGGAGCAAACCATAACCTGAAGCAGAGATGGGTGTGTGGGGAGAGAGGAGGTGGAATTAGAGGGATGACTGGGGACGATTTGGGAGGAACCAAGGATTTCAGGAGAAGACCCATCGTAAGCAATGACAAGAATTGCTAGTACACTTCAGGAATGTGAATTCCCCAAAATGGCTCATACCTAGGCTGTCATTATGAAGACTCCGAGATCAAGGCAGAAAAAGAGTAGAGGGGCAGGTCACAGAAGGACTTAAATAAATGTCACTCTGAAAACATTGGAGAACAACTGAGAAGTGACGTGGAAAAAGTGGAGCTTTAGGAAGGCTCTCACCACCATCCTAAAGGGGTGAGGGCTTGATCAGAGAAGACAGTGTGGATTAATTCAGAGATGAGGGTAATGACATGGTGCCGGCCACCTGTTGTTCTCTGTGAGCCAAAGAGATAGCTTTTGGTAAACCCACCTGGCAGTTAATCCACAGTCCTGGTTCAACATACTTATCAATCCAGGGAGCCAGGAGTCTGTACACATCATTTGCCTTTGGGTCTGAAAGGCAAGAAAGGGCATTACAGGAAACTGGAAGAGACCAGTCAAGGCAGGCAGGCCCCAGGAGCCAGCTGTGGTCTAGACCTGGGCTGCCATCCCTTTTTTT
>NW_011888916.1:2921519-2924882 GCF_000151845.1 Pteropus vampyrus
GAAAGAAAGAAAGAAAGAAAGAAAGAAAGAAAGAAAGAAAGAAAGAAAGAAAGAAAGAAAGAAAGAAAGAAAGAAAGAAAGAAAGAAAGAAAGAGGAAGGAGGGAGGAAGGGAGGAAGGAAGGAAAGAAGAAAAGTAGAAAGAAATTCAGCCCTACATTAACATTCATTTAAGTAAATATTGTGGACTTTAGACTGGCTTGTGGGCTGGGATGGTGATTGGCAGAGGGTTCGGGTAATGATGGCTTAACCACACGTCTCTTCCAGAATTTCACAACCCAAAGGCATGTATCCAAGGGGGAAGAGCTGCTCCAGACTGATGCAACTTTCTCTCTCACCTGATCTTCCCAGGATGACCTTCGTGTAGTCAGGGTCATGAACAATGACCGAGACCTTGCTGCCCCATAGCCAGCGAGGAAAGGCACACGGGAATTTCTCTACCCTTTTACAAATATTTTGTAGCTCCTTGTCCTTTTGTAACTGTAACCAAGGGAAAGACAGAGCAATCAAATCTTTTTCGTTAGGTCCAGTACTTGGGGTGGTAGTGAAGGGTAGGAGATAATTCAGGATCTATCAGCAGTGATTCAGAGTTTGGGGCTGTTTCTGATGAGCTGGGTTGTGATCTGGATTCTTGCTCTTCATCAAGACTAGGTCTAAAATCAGGTTCTGGCTTCTGGTTGGGCCTTCTATGAGCTCTCACTCAGAATGGCATTTAGAATCTCACATGTAGTATGTGCTTGAAAAATGGTCAGTAATGGACTACATGGAGTACAAAACTTTTCCACACTTACATAAGAGCTATTGCCTGAATTTTGTTCCCCTTAAATTCATATGTTGAAGACCTAATCCCCAATACCTAAGATTGGGTGACTTTATGTGGAGATAGGGTCTTTACAGGGATAATCAAGTTAAAGTGCTGTCATCAGAGTGGGCTCTAATGCAATATAACTGCATCTTTACAAAAAGTGAGGAAATTTGGGCACAAAGACAGTCACTCACAGAAGGAAGTTGATATGAAAGACATGCGGAGAAGATGGTGGTTTACTAACCAAGGAGAGAGGCATGGAACAGATGGTTCTTTCCCAGCCTGAAGAATAGACCAACTCTACCAACATCTTGATTTTGGAGCTCTAGTCTCAAGAACTGTGAGACACTAAGTTTCTGTTTTTTTTAGCCACCCAATGTGTTATGTATCCCTAACAAAATAGTATGATGTGTACTGTTCAAGGCACACCTATGACTGGGGACAGACTATTACTCTATGTTTACTGAAACATGAGAAAACCTACGTTAAAGGATATGCCCAAGTGAACTGCATTTAGATCCAAGTCTGTTGATGCTGGGGTTCCCACAGCTCCCTGGGTGTCTCTGTTCTCACATTTCAACTCAATGTTATAACTGCTGGGCCCCGTGTTGGCAAACTTCCATTTAATACCTGTAATGCCTTTGTTGTTAGAGCCAGCATAGAGCATAGCTCATAGGAATTATGCCTTATTTTTAAAAGATGACGTAAGAGAAGGAAAAAATGCATACATGTGAATTTAAGTAAATATTGTAAGTGAATGAGTGAGTTGATTAAAATTTTTGTTGCAAGTGACAGCTATAATCTTGAGCTAATGTAAGAAAGAGGAAAGGGACAGAGTGAAGGCCGGAGGTCCAGGAGTATTTCATGGAGCCCAAGGGCAGGAGTCAGCAAGGGTAAGTAAGAAGCAGAACCAGAGACTGGAGAGCTGCCAGGACAGAGTCTCTTATTCTTTCTCCGTATAAGTACATGCATTCCTTCTCTCAACAAATATTTATTAAGGCTCTACTTTGTACCTGACATTTTTCTAGAAGCTGGCAATACGGTCATGAATAAACAGACGGCAGTCCCTGTCTCCTTGGACCTGGGTCCACGTGGTGGAGAAGAGCACGTGTACCCTTCTGGGATTGGCATGTTACCATTCTACCACACATCATGCCTGAGTGGCACTGTGAATCCTATTTGAGAATCTGCTTATAATATCATGGCCAAGGTGTTCACCTGCTACAACCAATGGTGGTTGGGGTTGAATAAAGCGCTCAGGGGCACATCCTTTTTTTGGGAAGAGATCTCAGAGCACGCAAGTTGGGCAGACATCCCAAATTTGCTTATTCACTATAGTGAATAAGCAAATACATAAATAAGTACATGAGTAAATGGAGTCACTCATTCATTTTTTTTGGTGACTGTGGATTGAGCACTTACTTTGGGTCAATTGCCATCCTAGTTGCTGGAGACAGCACTGAAAAACAAAAGTCCCTGATGTCATGGAGTTGTTTTCTAGTGGTGGTGCAAGTAGATAGATAGACAATTCTTCCATAGCCTGATCGATGTCCTGCTTGAAGTAATTAAGGAGGCAACTGTATGTTCCCAGGTCATATCCATCACTGGGGCTGCCCTTCTCCTTTGATCGAACGAGGGAACTGACCAGTGGGAGCATCAAATTACCCCAGGTATGTTACCTGGTCCTCTAGGATCCCCTCTTACTGGCCATGCAGGGGCCTGAGAGACCCTGCTTCAGCATAGCCGCATGCCTCCTTTCTGGTTACTTGATGCCCAAACCAAGGACCTTCTCCTAAATCAGTGGTGCCCAAACTTTTTGGCACCTGGGACCAGACCTCCTATGAGAATCTAATGCCTGATGATCTGAGGTGGAGCTGAGGGTAGAGCTGGGGAGCAGCTGCAAATACAGATGAACCCTCATTTGCTTGCCTCCTGCTGTGCAGCCCAGTTCTAACAGGCCAAAGACTGGTACCCAAAAGAACTAAACCGTATTCTGCCTTTCCTTTCTTCTCTCTCTAGGCCATTCTGGCATTCACTGGTCTTTGAGCCCTCTAGTCAACCAGTTGGGACTGACAGCTGCCCTTGAGCACATGTGGCCAGAGCCAGCAGACACTCTCGTGGAGGGGATGGTGCTCATGGTGGCAGTGGTGAGGACCCTTAGACAAATAGCCAGTGCCCAACTAGCTTCTAGGCTTTGGCCACACAATGCAGGCTGTGCTGCACTAGAGTTGTCCTCACCTGGCAGCTTCTGAGAACTGCAGCCAAGAAGAAATTTCCCCAAAGAGAGCCAGAGAGAGAGTAAGTAGACAGATCCTCATGTGGCCACATAGGCAATCGTCAGTTGTGGACTGTGCTGGCATAGCAGGTATGCAGCCGATATTTGAGTAGGACCATTAAAGAGAATCTCGTTACCTCTCAATTCTGTCTCCAAGTTCCAGCACTGTGAGCTCCTTGAGGCTGAGGATACCATCCTTCTCCTGTACCTCTATACACAGAAACTGACAAAGGGAGGCTTGACCCAGGTGTGTGTACTGACAGGAAGGAGCAGCTTGCAGTCAGG
>NW_011888916.1:2926362-2928491 GCF_000151845.1 Pteropus vampyrus
GAGGGCAAGCAAGTGAGGCTTCATCTGCATCTGTATTTGCAGCTGCTCATGTCAAATACTCCTTACCTGGGCCATCTCCTGGAAGCCTTCTAGCTCATATGTGTCAGCAACTTGTCAGGGTTTTAATAGTGCCATCACTACTCTGGAAAATCTCATGGTCTCCGGCCAACCAAGCTGGTTAGTCCTCCTCACCTGACATTACCCCCACCTGCCCTGTGGGTGATCGTCTCTTCCTGGGACATGATCCCATCCCTAAATTCCTGTCTATCATCTCTACAGACTGTGGACCCCACAGGCAGGGATCCATGAGACTGATAACCATGTTCCCAGGCAAGCTCGGGGTTAGGCAGAGAGAATGGGATGGAGTGGCCTGGGGCAGGGAAGCATCTAGAAGTTCTGTTCTGTCAGAATAGCTGAGGCTGCCCAACCTGGAACAGGGAGACTCAAGAAGGAACAGCCATTGTCCTCAAAGTTCTGGTCCACTAAAATGGCCTGCATATCTACTTAAGGAAGGGAGTCTGGCAGGCCAAGATCACCAGCACAGGCTTCCTGTGAGAAGGTGAGCTCCCAGACTGGGATGAGGAGCCGAGACCTGAAGGGGAAACTGAGTTTTCCCCCAGGGCCATGTACTCGTTATACAACAAGGTTTTGTCCGATAGACTCTAACCATAACCGTGCTCTGAGAGTCCCGGTCCTCCCTGCCCTCTTATTCCCCTACCCCACTCCATTTTATCTCCTATTTGTGCCCAAATAGCCAATGGAAAGGAGAGGATGGGAATTGCTGGAGGGCTTTGAGCAGCCACTGCCTGCGCAGATAAAGCTGGGTTGCCTTGAGCAGCAGCAGCACCAGGCCGAGCAGGAAGGTGACTTGAAGGAAACCAGAGATACTGTCCAGTGGTCTGGTGGGGCTCAGCAAGGAGACACTCATGCTGCACTGGTTTCTGGATTGCTGACTGTCTCTCACTACCTCAAGCCAGTCTGGAAGGATTGCCCCACCTACCTTGTGGGGCGGGGAGGGTGAAGGTTGAGGGCAGAGTTTAGAATTTAGCCACCAGGGTTGATTACTGGGAAGGATCTATCTTGAAAAACAAGGAAAAAATGCTTTTCAGCTGACAGTGACAATGGTTGTGCACATTTCAACTTCCTACTCATCAACTTCCCAATAAACATTTAATGAGCACCTATTATGTGCCAGGCAGTATGCCAGGTGCCAGGACCCAGCTGTAAGAAAAACAGACATGACCCCTGATTTTTAGATTCCACAGTCTAGTTGGCCAAATGTTCGGTAGGTGTTGTTTTATTATTGTCCCCACTTTAGAGTTTAAAAAATAGTTATAGTTAGGCAAAGTATTGTAGCTAGCAGAAAATAGCCATTGCCAATATGAGTTGGGGTTAGAATCCCTCTCTGTTTTCTCCAGAACTGCCTGCCTAGCTGCCTCTCCCATTTTCCCCTGACCTTGTCCCAGTCCACTATTCAGTTGGGGAACGTGTCAATGGTCAGAGTACTGGCTTTGGATTCAGGAGTTTCAGCTCGAGGTCTGACTCACTAAATTGAAGGCAGCCACTGATACTCTCAGAGCCTCCACTTCTCCTTTTGTAAGTGGGATAATAATAATCCCTTTCCTGAGAACTTTCCAGGAATGCTCATTCCTTCATTCACTCAGCAAATATTTCTTGAGTGTATAGTTTAGTAGTTAAAGTCAGAAAACTAACTTAGTACAATAAAATATAAGACCTTTCCTGGAGAAAAGAATAGTGGACTGTGTCCACCCAGGGAAGGAGAAAACTAAAGAAAGAGAATGGGGTCTTGAGGGATAAACAGTTAATCAGATGGAGAGTTCTAGATAAGGGGCAAAGCCAGGGTTCAAAGCCAAGTAATCTGGCTGCAGAGGCTTTGCTGTTAACTATTAATGTACAGAGATGATTTTAGTTCATACATGGTGACCCCCAACTTCGCAGGGGCATGTCGTGTTTCTTCTGTTTTATTCAGCGTTTCCAAGGAGCAGATGAGGGTTTCATCAATTCCACATGTTGGTGTGAATGTAAGTCTCACTATCCAGGGAAGCCTATGTAAGAAAGTGTTGGGAAAATCATGTGGCTAGATGTAGCAGTCATTGAAAATGATATTT
>NW_011888916.1:2929331-2937048 GCF_000151845.1 Pteropus vampyrus
GGCTTTGTGACCTTCTTTTACAGACAAGAAAACCAAGGCCCAGAGATATTAATTGAATCAACTTTTTCAAGGTCACAAAGCAAGTAAGTGTTAGAGTTAGGACAACCAACTCAAATTTCTAACTCCAGATTTCCTACAACTTTACTGTCATTTATTTTGTATAATGCTTACGATGTGCTGACATGGTGCCAAGTGATTTCATATATTGTCTACTTTCATCCTTATGATACCCTGTCATAGAGCACACACCACCCTCTGGATGATCTCTCCAACCTCATCTCAGCTCACTGCCCCACTAAGTGGGGCAGCTCCTGGAAGATACCACTTTTTCTCTACCCTACAGCCTCTGTGTTTGCTGTTCCCACTACCTGGAATGCTATTTCCTTACTCTTCCTGTGGCCAGCTCCTTATCATCTTTTGGGTTTCACCTTAAATGTTGTCTCCAGCAAGAGGCAATCCCAGATCACTCTGTCTAAGCAGGTGCTCCCTGTAAGTCTCTCGCTAGCACTGTGTTTATTTCCTTCTTAGCACTCACTGCTGTCTGCAGTCATTTTACATGATGGTTCACTTGTTTCTTTTCGGTCTTTCCCATAAAATGAAAGGTCCGTACCATGTCTGTCTCAATCCCTTGAGATGTCTCGACAGTGCCCTGCACATGGCAGGTCCTCAATAAAAACGTGTCAAATGTTTTAACAGAGGTCGAATAGAGGTGATTTCTTTATTGCACAACAAGCTGGTACTATCCATCTAATGAAAAGCTTCATTGCGAAAAAGAAATGGTTCTGGCTGCAGCGTAGATAGAGAGTTAGTGGTAGGAAGCAAATAGAAGCAGGTTGGTCAACTTGTTGACCTAACTAGGTGCAATAAGAGAGTGGCTTGGACTTGGAACATTGGCACTGGGTCTGGAGAGGGCACCGAACCCAGAGGTGGCTAGGACTGGTTGACAGGCTGGGTGGGCAGATGCAGAAAGAAGGAAGGACTCTCCCAGGCCAGCCTCAGGGACTTAGGGCCTGGTTGGTGACATTTCTTACCTGTGAGGCCTGACTCTCTGTCACCATTGCAAATCCAGCAGACAGGGAGCCTGGACAAGATGGTGTCCTGGGCCCACCAATTCCCCTATACCCAGCCACTCTGGCTTGGACAGTTCCTCGGCTTTCTGAGCATCTATGAGCCTGACTATGCCAAGGCTGTGTACAGCCGAGGAGGTGAGGGCTCCTGGGAGAGGTTGGGGCTTCAGGAGAGCAAAGGGCTCAGGGCACCATGCGGGGAAGAGTCCTGGACGTGCATCCTAAGTCTGGGCAGCTGAGGTTCTCATCCTATTTATCAATAGGTCTCCTCTGGGAATTCCCCAGTCTCTGCTTCACTCCATCTTCTCTGTCTCTTGCAGACCGTAAGGCCCCAAATATGTATGACTTTCTCCTTTAAACTAGTAAGTGGTTACCTGTCTTTCCTCCTCTTCTCATCCCAGATCTTTGGTGCTGGATGACCAGGATCCTTTCCTGCTCTGTTGCATTCGGTCAGTTTTCCCATCGACTGGGCTGCCTGGCCTTCATGCGCCCCTCCTAAGCTCAGCTGGTCAGGGAGCAGACAGGGGAACAGACAGGAGTGCTCCCAGCTGGCCAGTGATATGGGATTCATGCACCTTTTCCTGCTAGGTGTGTCTTTTTCCTGTACAGGTATCTATTCTACTGCTTCCATTTCTCTGGTAGGACCCTGACTAATACAGACTTTGGTACCAAGATTGGTTCTAAAGGAACAGAATCTTAAGTATGAGTTTTCTGAATTAGTTTTGGGTTTTCTGGAATTAGCCCTCTAATGTGATAAGTTGAAAGGCCCTATTGACTTCATTGCCAACGGTAAAGAGGACATGGTAGTGCAGGACATGATGTAAGCAATAGAGCATCACCCTTGGCTACTACTCATCAAATACTTACAAAAGGCAACATTCTGATGACCAACCATATTTTGGCTACCTTAGAACATTTTAGTCAAACTAAGGGGTATAAAATTGGCTGGAGCTGCCCCCCGGTGCTCCCGCCGCCGCCCTTGCCGCGGAGCCTCAGTGAGCCGAGTCTACCAGGTAACCCCTGCCAGCAGCCCACAGCCAGCAGGCTAGTGGAGGCAGCGCAAAAGGGACCCAGATGCATGCATGTGGCCCGGGTGGCAGCCACGGCGGACAGCGGCCCACGTGGGGTGCAGCCCAGGGCTCGGGTTCTACATTCAGAGCCCCACTCGGGCTGCTGACAAGGGCCTGGGCAGCGCGGACGATGAGGGACCAGTGAGGCGCCAAGAGAAGGTCACCGTCAAGTACGACCTCAAGGAGTTATCGAAGCGCCTCAACCTATAGGAGTGGATCCTGAAGCAGCTCATTCGCCTTATACTACTGCCAGGAAGAGGAAATCCCAGAGCTGGAGACTGACGTGAACGAACTCCTGGACATGGATAGTGAAGATACCCATGCTGCCAGGGTCAAGGAGCTGCTGGTTGACTGTTACAAACCCACTGAGGCCTTCATCTTTGGCCTGCTGAACAAGATCCGAGACATGAAGAAGCTGAGCACACCCCAGAAGAAGTAAGGGTCTTTGGCCCAGGTGAACGGTGGCTCCCATAGGACAATCGCTGCCCCCTGACCTCTTAGCAAAAGCAATACCGGGAGGCCCTGCGGCCAGGCCTGGTGCCATGAGCAGAGCTCCCTGAACCCCTGGACCAGAGGCCTTTCCCCTGCCCCCTCAATTTTCCATTTTGGGTTTTTTTTTATTATTATTAAAGTGATGGGACTTTTTGTGTTTTTATATTGACTCTGCAGCACAGACCTTTTAATAAAGCTAGGATATGCCTTTGATGCAGCTAAAAAAAAGAAAAAGAAAAGAAAAAATGGCTAGTTGCTCCTAGCTGTACTGGAGAAGATGGAGAAAGAAATGGATGAGCCCAGGGATTCAAAACCCAGCCCAAACTATACATAAATGACCTAAAAGCTTCTATGCCTGTCCTGAAAGAAACCATTATGTCCTGTAGCCACAGGCCTCAGCTAAGGCTGAAATTTCTGAAAACTAAACCCAGAGTCTCATCCTGCCTGTGTCTGAATTACAATGAAAATGAATTCCTAATCTTGCAGAGTGCCTTCTGTCAAAGTGGAGAATTGATTGAGAAGTAAGGAGAGCCTGAAAATTGGAATGGGAACATATGAGAAGACCCTAATGAAGCTGGAGACACCAAACTCCTAAATTCTGCTGAGTCTTCTATGCTGAATGCTGGGTGTAATATCTACTCCAAGTATGCATTCCAGAACCAGAGAATAACCTCAGGATAGGTTTGGGTATACAGCACCAGGTAGATGGTAATAACTTGCAGGACTGAGTTAAGGTTCTCCAGGAGGCTGTATATACTATAAACCAATGTCTAATATAGGGTACAATTTCTTTCACTGCCAGGATGCACCCATTCAGGAATCAAGGGATGAAAATGGAAGTGGCACCATCATTATTACCCTTAGTGATGATATTAGCAACATTCTTTTGCTTCTTGCCCCTGCAAACTTGTGCTTCTACTGGGAGACAAAACGATTACATTAAACTGGAAGGTAAGACTACCACCCATATGCTTCTAAATTAAAAGCAATTACCACACTGGATTGACCTTGATTTCTAAGGTGAAAATGGTAGGTCCCTTACCAATGGAGGTAAGGAAGGGTATGCCTGGAACACAGGAGATATCTAGGGCATCTTTTAGAATTACCATGTCCTGTCATTAAATTAAATAGAAAAATACTGCAACCCAATTCAGGCATAACTAGTAATCGCTCATATTTTTCAAAAATGAAAGTGTGAGTCATCCTACCAGGCAAAGAACCACATCTAGCTGAGGTGCTTGCTGAGGGCAAAGAGAATCTGGAATGGGTAGTGGAAGAAGGTGGTCATAAATGCTAGCTATGACCATGTGACCAGTTGCAGAAACAAGGACTGTAATTGTTTTGAGTTTTCCTTTTTTTCTTTTGTCGTGAATATATTTGTGTGCATGTGCACATGTATGTATCAGATATTTTTTCTTCCTTCTCTATTCCCCTTCACATATAACATGGAATATATTAATAAAGTTAACTTGATATCACAGCATTTAAGTTACAGGGTATCAGGGAGAAGAGTGAACACCAGACAATGACTTCATTGTCTTCAGGGGAAAGAGTATCTTTCAGTGATGCGCAGGGTAGCTGGCAGAAGTATAACTTCATTGTAGTCTTTATTTGTAGATTAAGTATGATTTAAGGGGATGTGTATGAAAGCCAAGTTGACAAACAGTGGACTGTGATGTCTAGTTTTATGTGTCCACTTGGATAGGCCATAGTAATCAGTTATTCAATTAAATACAAATCTCGGTGTTGCTGTAAAGATTTTGTAAATATGGTTAACATTTAAAATCAATTAAATTTAAGAAAAGGAAATTTCCTTGATAATCTGGGAGGGTCTAATCCTCTAACTAAAAGGCCTTAGGAACAAAGTTCTAGAACTTGGAAAATATGAAAAAACAAGTTCTTCCATAGAGCTTCTGCAACACCTTGGTTGTGGCCCAGTGAAACCCATTTCAGATTTCTGATCTCCAAAACTGTAAGATTACGCACGGTCAATTGACAAAGTATATTTTGGTCAGATGACTTCAATGTACTCTTAAATTCAACTATTTCGAGTTACTACATTTATATTAAGAAAAGAAGAAAGACTGAATCTTGAAGTTGTACAATTGAGTTAATATAATTCAAAACTCTCTATGATCTGGAGATTTTTAAGAGGATTTACATTTTGTGCTATACTCTATTATGGTATAAAATACCACAGAATGTGAAACTCTACATCTGCCCCATCTTTCGTCCTTCTTCTTCAAAGCCAGTGACTGCACTGCAGATCTCAGCCTCTCTCTCTTTGAGAAATGGAAGGCGGAAGGAAGGGAAGGGGAGAGAGAGACCTTAATTTCTTCCACACTCCAATCCCCATCCAGGTAATATCCTAATTCTTCTTTTTCATTGCCAGACTTTTCAGAGTTAATACTTCCTCCGCAGTCTCAATTAAGTGCCATCATGTTCACTTCTCAATCCACTTTATTTTGGCTTCTAGATCTATCATTTCAACAATTCAACCTATAGTTACAAATGACTTCCATGATGCTAATTCCAATACATTTTAAATTTGATCCTTGTTTTCTGAGGCACACTTGACATTCATCTTTCATTTCAAGTGTCTCGACATTCTCTGTTTATATTCCATAATACTTAATGCTCGTGGCTTCTCTCATAGTTCTCTGCTTGCTTCTTTTTCTCTTCTGGAGGAACAACACAACTAGACACATTCAAAAGTTTTCATGATTCACTGACTGTGTCATCCAAAGGAACTGGAGAGACAGACCAACACAACTGGTTTGGCACCTGAGAGAGAAGGAAGAAAGGAGAAAAGACCTTGGAATTCCCAATCTGGATAGATGGGGCTTAGGGCAAGCTGCTTTTTCTTTTTTGGAATTAATTTCCTTATTCATAAGACAGAATGAGGTCTAGATGATCCGTATGGGTCCTTCCGGTGGCAGCACTTATCCATCGTGCTCTATCTCTTTTCTTATCTATTGTCTCCTCCACCAGACTGTGAACTGTCCCAAGGAAAGGCTTACCCTTGATCCTTCCTTATTTCCTAGCACTTGCTTAGCACTGGCTGGTATACAGGAGGTAGCAGTGGGCATGGGGAATGACTTTGTGCCTCCTTCCTGAACATTTCCATTCTCTAACTTCCAGACTGTTGAGCAAGAAAATGACAAAACCATGTGCCCTTGGCCCTCTGCTATGTAAGTTTCACTGGTTGTTCAATATTTCAACTTGCTTGCCAGTACCCTCAGCATTAACTGTCACAGCTGTTTCGAATCCCCACTCTGCTCAGACACCAAATATTCCCAGGCCCTGCCAGGACAAAATGTGCCTCAAAATCCTCTAAGAAAATTGAGATTATTTGGTATCAGAGACTAAACTGCCCATTCCCTTCCGTTATCCTGCCTCTTATACTTCTAACATGTTGGTCGTCCCAGGTGAATCCCCTCAAAACTACAACTACTGTGTTAATTAAGAGTAGAAAAGAGTGATCACTACTCATCCTCTCTGTCCCATGGCACCCTCCCTTGGTTCAGGCCACCATCACATCTTATCTGAATATTCCAATAGCATGAGAACTGGTCTTCAAGGTCCAGCCTTACACCCCCTTTACATAAATGTTCCTATAAGACCCTGAAACTTGGAACCCCAGACTGCCTAGGTTCAAATCATGATCCTACTTCTTACCCTTTCATATCTTGTTTGATGCCCTGTCTTGCCCTCTGATGGGCAATTGCCTAATCTCTTTGTGTCTCCGTTTCCATATATATAAAACAAGAGTAATGATAATATCTACCTCAAATGTTTATTCTGAGAATTAAATGAGCTACCACATGTAAATCACTTTAAAATAGTACTTGGCACTTAGAAAGCACACAATAAATATTTTCTGCTATTACTATCTTCTACATAGCTGCCAGAGTGATTTACGATTTAACCACCACACTTTCTATCCTAAGTCCCTCCAGCGCATTTCCATTTACTTAAAATTGAACTCCTTCCCTAGGCCTACCACTATTTGTGTTGCTGGTGCTTTTTCATTGCAGCTAAGAAAATTCAATTCAGTGGATATTTGCCCAGGAATGCCAAGAAGGAAGTTAGCGCTGCTCTGCTTTTGGATTTTTGAGTTGCAATAAGTATTGAAAGCCAGTCTTTGGACAGAATAAATGATTTTCTAAATTCCTGTACCTTCCATTAGCATGTCCTGTTGGAGTAGGTTATAGATTTCCGCTCTCAATAAAGAGTAGAAGGAATACAGATAATATCATAAGGAGAGTTTCTACTACATGAAATGGAGGTTATGGAAAAGTCCACCTCTTTCAGCCTGGTGGACTTAGGCAAGAACTGGCAGAGGAAGCCACTGGTCAGGAGGATATCTAAGCTAAAATCCTGGGAGTGGTTTAGATAGATTGAGGGAAAAGCTGAGAGCATAGGGGATTTTGCCTTGCTTTCATTGGAGAGGAATCTGAGTGAAAAAGAGCAGTGAAGCAGAGAGAAGGTCTGAGCTAGCACCCCTGAGCCTCTCCTAGGCTTCTGGGTATAGTGCAAAAAGTCCCAAAGTTCCTTTATTTTTCAAGTAAGGACATGGAGTGCAGTTGATGGCCTGATCTCAGAGAAATTAACACCTCCAGCAAGAGCCTGGGTGGAACTGGGTCAGCTAAGGAGTCCTTGGGCCCTGACCCCACTGAGAGAACTAACTAAAAGTTCACCACCACACTCTACTATTTGTCACTCAGCAAAAAGAACCCAGCGATCAGAACAAACTAGATCTCATGAAGCTGAGACTAGCTAGGATGTGAAGGCAGTGCATGGATCTGATGCCTGTAGCCCAATCACCATGATGCAGTTCTGTGAGGGCCACCATAAACCCATCACAATTTGGGGAAGGAGGAGGGCGCAGAGGAAGAATCTGAAAAACCAAAAGCCACGAGTTTCCCAGAAGAAACTGTGTAAACCAGAAGATTCTGAAGAGACACTGTCAACAACTTCTAGGGAAGGTCTAGGCTGGAGGGAGCTGAAACAATGTGTGGCACAAAATGGAACATTCGAGGGGCCAGTACTTGGTCCGGATGAAGTCATCACAACTGGAGTTTGTCT
>NW_011888916.1:2937098-2942671 GCF_000151845.1 Pteropus vampyrus
GTTCCTTTATTTTTCAAGTAAGGACATGGAGTGCAGTTGATGGCCTGATCTCAGAGAAATTAACACCTCCAGCAAGAGCCTGGGTGGAACTGGGTCAGCTAAGGAGTCCTTGGGCCCTGACCCCACTGAGAGAACTAACTAAAAGTTCACCACCACACTCTACTATTTGTCACTCAGCAAAAAGAACCCAGCGATCAGAACAAACTAGATCTCATGAAGCTGAGACTAGCTAGGATGTGAAGGCAGTGCATGGATCTGATGCCTGTAGCCCAATCACCATGATGCAGTTCTGTGAGGGCCACCATAAACCCATCACAATTTGGGGAAGGAGGAGGGCGCAGAGGAAGAATCTGAAAAACCAAAAGCCACGAGTTTCCCAGAAGAAACTGTAAACCAGAAGATTCTGAAGAGACACTGTCAACAACTTCTAGGGAAGGTCTAGGCTGGAGGGAGCTGAAACAATGTGTGGCACAAAATGGAACATTCGAGGGGCCAGTACTTGGTCCGGATGAAGTCATCACAACTGGAGTTTGTCTTAACCATTAACCTGCCCAATAAAATCTGGCTCTAGAGACTGGGGTGGGGGCTTGAGAAGTGGGGGGCAGTGACAAGGAACAGAATAGGAAGTTGTAACAGAGATTGGGTTTATTGGGCAGGGCTGTAAATCCAACACCTAACATATGCCTATCTTAGCATAAATAAATGAATGAATAAATGAATTGTGGACAGTGCCTACAACAATGGTTGGGTATGGTGGACAACAGCTTGGAAAGTCAGGTCTGTTGGATTCTACCTCACTACCTGATAGATAATTTTTTAAAAAACTCATTACTTTCTAACTATTTTACTACATCTTCTATTATTTTTGCACTTGAGGTTATTTATGTCTCTTGTGTCCATGGCTGGTTTCATGGGCATGGGGCCTGAGCAGTCACACAGGGCCTTGCACTGGGAAGGATGTATGCTTGCTTTAATGCCCTGCTGTTATCATCATGAAATTGTTAATAAATTTTTAACGAGGGGTCCCACATTTTCATTTTGCACTAGGATCCACAAATTATGTTGCAGACCCTGATTGTGTCTGTATAGTGGAACTCTTATACAATGCTATGCTACTTAGCATCTCTTCCCAATTCAGGGTTCAGGGTCCTCCGTTGGCAGCTTAAAATAGGACATGGTGGACATTCGCAAACACTAGAAATCAGAGTGAGCACCAGTTTTAAAACTTTTACCAGCACATCGACTAGACAGGCCACAGTATATAAATATAATGATCATACACGCCCACTACCAGCTCACGGGCTCCTGTGTGTTTTGATAGAATTTCAGAGCGGCAAAGAAGGTCTTTTTGCATAGCAGTTTACCATTTATTTGTGACAATGAATAAAAACAATGACTTCAACTTTGGTATTATTTCAAAACCTAAATTCAAACCTTCTATGCTTGAAAACTGTCAGGCTTGAAATATGACACTCCGGGAGGGTAGAAAAAGTCATCCTGAATGAAGGTTTGCATCAATTGATAAAGGGTTAGAAATCCGGGAACTTGCGCCTGCCTCCTCCGGCCAAGCCTGAGCTGCCACTCCCACCGCTCTTCCTCCTTCCCTGTTCCGAGGCTTCCCGGAGGGCACAGAGACGCAGTGGGCTGAGTGATCCTCCTCCAAGCGTGAGGCTTCAGAAAGCTCACCCTCTCCCCGGCCCCCAGGGAGCAATCTGCAGCGCGGAGCGATGGACTCCTCCTGGCTGGAGACACGCTGGGCGCGGCCCTTTCACCTGGCGTTCGTGTTCTGTCTGGCCCTGGGGCTGCTGCAGGCCATCAAGCTCTACCTGCGGAGGCAGCGGCTGCTGAGAGACCTGCGCGCCTTCCCCGGGCCCTCCACCCACTGGTTCTACGGGCACCAGAAGGTAGGGAGATGGAAGGGAGGGGCGAAGGAGGATATTGGAAGCCCCACCCACAGAAAGGCTGCTTCCTTCCCTTCCTCCTATCCCTCCATACTGTACAGACCTATCTGGCCCAGTCTGTGGCTCTCCGCATCTTTTCATTATTCTAAACGTGTGCCCTCACAGCTCCTTGAGGAAAGGGAAACACCCTGGAGCGATTAGAGAGGAAGCTTTGGCGGCTGGGAGGGGGCTATTTTAAGAGACCTAATCCGGAAAAAGAAAATGTGGTGTTATCTCTGGTCTCTCTGCTTCAATCTCTTGCATTTACGCACTGCATTTTAAAAAGACTTCCACATGTCTTTAACATATATATATATATATATATATGTTACATAAATATATGTATATATTTATGTAATCCTAAATAATACTTATTAATTGCAGAAAATGTGTCAAACTGAACACAATAGTTGCCAACCTTAGTCTATTCCGCCAGATAAAATTAACTTTCTTTTTCTAAGACTCTTGAGAAGTAAGGAGCAGCCCCAGATGGTCACTCAAAAAATATTGACTGATTGAAATTTGTAAGGTAGAGGAAGACTGTTTGTTACATTTGGGTCTCTTCAGTTCTCTAAATCCACTCCACCCCTGACTCTTTGTTTTATCAGAAACTAATAATTCTTTGAAATGCATTATTCTCTAAAGTCATATAGAAAACAAAAAGTGAGTTATAAACCACTGTTCCAATAATACTAGCTTTTATTATTGCCCGTGTATTTACCTTTATTGAGCCCTTTATTTCTTCCTATGGCTTTGAGTTACTGTCCAGTGTCCTTTCATTTCACCATGCAGAACTCCTTTGTACATTTCTTGCAGAGTATTTCTAGTAGTAATAAGCTCCCTCAGCTTTCATCTATCTGGGAATGTCTTAATTTCTCCTTCAATTTTGAAAGACGGTTTTGTTAGATATAGAACCCTTGGTTGACAGTTGGTGGTGGTGGCGGCGGCGGTGGTGGTGTGTGTGCCTGTGTGTACGTATTTAGCACTTTGAATATATCTTCTGTCCTCCAAAGTTTCTGATGAGAAATCTACTGCTAATCTTATTGAGGATCCCTTGTATGTAAAGAGTCACTTCTCTCTTGCTGCTTTCAAGGTTCTCTCTTTGTTTTGGCCATCAAAAGTTTGATTAGAATGTATCTCAGTGTGGGGCTCTTGGAATTCATCTTACTTGGAGTTCACTGAGTTTCTTAGATATTTATATTCATGTTTTTCATCAAATTTGGGAAGTGTTTGGCCATTATTTCTTCAAATATTCTCTATCCTTTTCTCTCTGTCTTCTCCTGGGATTGTATGTTTGTCAGCTTGATGGTATCCCATGGGTCCTTTAGCTCTTCACTTTTCTTCAATCATTCTTCTTTTTTCTCAGACTCAATAATTTCCATTGTTCTATATTTAAGTTCATTGATTCTTTCTTCTCTATGAGCATACCTGCTTTTGAATCCCTCTAGTGAGTTTTTCATTTCAGTTATTGTGCTTTTAATCTCCAGCACTTCTTTTTTTTTAATTAATTATTATTATTATTTTTTATGGTGACATTAGTTCCAGCACTTCTTTTTGGTTTTCTTTTGGGGTTTTCTATCTCTTTATTGATATTTCTATTTTTTACATTCCACTTATATATATCATATAAAAAATCTTTCTCCACATCTTCCTTTAGTCCTTTTAACATCTGTAAGACAGTTCTTTTAAAGTCTTTGCCTGGTGGTGTTGCCCTTCGGTCTTTTTCTGTGGCAGCTTCTGTTGATTTAATTTTTTCCTTTGAATGGGCCATATTTTTTGTTTCTTTGTATGACTTGTGATTCTTTGTTGAAAACTGGACATTTCAGTCTAATAATATGATAACTCAGGAGATCAGATTCTCTCCCTTCCCCAGGGTTTGCTTTGTTTTGCTTTGTTTTATTTATTTATTTTTAAATTGCTGCAAGCTTTCTCTTTAACAAAGATCATCAGAAAAGTCCTAAAGGTCTTTTTTCAGCTCTTCACATGGTAGACCTAAGGTCTTTTCTGAGCCTGTGATTTTCCTTGGGAATATGTGGTCACTTTCTGATTTTCCTTGTATATACAATTGCTTTCAAATATCCTAGTCTTTAATGCCTGGCTCTCAAAAGCAGGGACAGGGAAAGAGAAAAATAACCAGGAAAGAAGAAACCAGCCTTTTAAATTTCCTAGAAGTCACTTCAGCCAGTAAGAACAGGGGAACTTGCAACAATGGGGAGAAGTACAACAACAATAGCCACTGGCCTCTTGTGTGTGTGTACCTCTGTGTTCAGAAGAAGTAATTGGTGATCAGAACACCAATCCCCAATATTTGGGGGACAGGGCACTTCCCCCTCCCCAACACCAGCTCCCACAAGCTGTGTGTAAGCTGCTCCAGGAACACCTACAGCTGCCTGCCACCTCGGCTAGGGATGGGAGATGGGTAGCTTCTACCATGTGAAGAGCTGAAATTGACCAAAATTAATTACAGTATACAGTCTAAGCCTTCCCCCTGGAAGTTGTAATTCTTCAGTAGATTCCAGAATTTCAAAATAGGTACATCAGACAGATTCTTCCAGAGCAATGGTTGCCTAGGTGGGGAGACAGATTACTCATACTTCCTAATCTGCCATCTTTCCAGAATTCTCCCACTTTCTTAATCTTTATTATATGACCCTTTTCTTTTCCTCTCTATAACAGCTTTAAGGTCTTCACTTTGCCTCTGATGTTCTGAAATTTAATTATGATGTACTAAAGTGTGGCATTAGGCTTTGTTCCTCCATTTATTATGCTTGACACTTGGTCGGCAATCTTTTTAATCTAAAAACTCGTATTTATCAGTTCTGGAATTTTTTATGTATAATATTTGTCTTAGTTTATGTTTCTCCAGAATAAGACCCTGAGACAAAGATTCAAGAGCAAGTATTTTACTTTGGAGATGATGGATGCCAGGAAACTTTGATAGAGGGTCAGGCAGGTGAGACAAGGATAGGAAAGCAGGCAACATAGGGCTGATTTTCAAGCAAGTTGCCACTGTGGATAACTATAGTTTAATCCCACAGGGGAACTCCAGTAGTCAGTGTATGTAATTCAGAGTTATCCTACCTGAAGACGGGTAAGGGAACTGGGGCATTTTTAGATTAACTTCTGATAGTCATGGTGGAAGGTTGGCCCTAGGGAGTGTTAAATTCCCAACACTTTTGAACTGTTTTGTAGACAGCAAGGCAGTGAACAGAGACAACCCTTAGATTAATAAATGCAGATTCTGGTTATGGCATGCCGTAAAGTGGTAAGGATGAAGAGTTAGGGATAGGACATGAATAGCGAACATTACAATTTCTTTGATATTTCCTTACCAACACCTCTCAATTTCTCTTTTCTCTCTGGAACTCCATGGACCTCCTGCATTGAGCATCTATTTAAAAAACAAACAAACAAACAAATAAACTTTGCTTCTTGATTTTTATCTTCTTATAATTTCTACTAAAAACATTTTTTTAATTTGGCTATCATAATTTAATTTCCAAGGGCTCTGTCTTATTCTCCATTTATTGTTGTATCACCTTATGATACATTTTAAAAATGGTAAAACATAGTGGCTTAAGAAAACAAAGTCCAATTTATCTATTTTTTCTTTTGTTGTTTGTGCTTTTGTTG
>NW_011888916.1:2942721-2953287 GCF_000151845.1 Pteropus vampyrus
GTGTTGCCCTTCGGTCTTTTTCTGTGGCAGCTTCTGTTGATTTAATTTTTTCCTTTGAATGGGCCATATTTTTTGTTTCTTTGTATGACTTGTGATTCTTTGTTGAAAACTGGACATTTCAGTCTAATAATATGATAACTCAGGAGATCAGATTCTCTCCCTTCCCCAGGGTTTGCTTTGTTTTGCTTTGTTTTATTTATTTATTTTTAAATTGCTGCAAGCTTTCTCTTTAACAAAGATCATCAGAAAAGACCTAAAGGTCTTTTTTCAGCTCTTCACATGGTAGACCTAAGGTCTTTTCTGAGCCTGTGATTTTCCTTGGGAATATGTGGTCACTTTCTGATTTTCCTTGTATATACAATTGCTTTCAAATATCCTAGTCTTTAATGCCTGGCTCTCAAAAGCAGGGACAGGGAAAGAGAAAAATAACCAGGAAAGAAGAAACCAGCCTTTTAAATTTCCTAGAAGTCACTTCAGCCAGTAAGAACAGGGGAACTTGCAACAATGGGGAGAAGTACAACAACAATAGCCACTGGCCTCTTGTGTGTGTGTACCTCTGTGTTCAGAAGAAGTAATTGGTGATCAGAACACCAATCCCCAATATTTGGGGGACAGGGCACTTCCCCCTCCCCAACACCAGCTCCCACAAGCTGTGTGTAAGCTGCTCCAGGAACACCTACAGCTGCCTGCCACCTCGGCTAGGGATGGGAGATGGGTAGCTTCTACCATGTGAAGAGCTGAAATTGACCAAAATTAATTACAGTATACAGTCTAAGCCTTCCCCCTGGAAGTTGTAATTCTTCAGTAGATTCCAGAATTTCAAAATAGGTACATCAGACAGATTCTTCCAGAGCAATGGTTGCCTAGGTGGGGAGACAGATTACTCATACTTCCTAATCTGCCATCTTTCCAGAATTCTCCCACTTTCTTAATCTTTATTATATGACCCTTTTCTTTTCCTCTCTATAACAGCTTTAAGGTCTTCACTTTGCCTCTGATGTTCTGAAATTTAATTATGATGTACTAAAGTGTGGCATTAGGCTTTGTTCCTCCATTTATTATGCTTGACACTTGGTCGGCAATCTTTTTAATCTAAAAACTCGTATTTATCAGTTCTGGAATTTTTTATGTATAATATTTGTCTTAGTTTATGTTTCTCCAGAATAAGACCCTGAGACAAAGATTCAAGAGCAAGTATTTTACTTTGGAGATGATGGATGCCAGGAAACTTTGATAGAGGGTCAGGCAGGTGAGACAAGGATAGGAAAGCAGGCAACATAGGGCTGATTTTCAAGCAAGTTGCCACTGTGGATAACTATAGTTTAATCCCACAGGGGAACTCCAGTAGTCAGTGTATGTAATTCAGAGTTATCCTACCTGAAGACGGGTAAGGGAACTGGGGCATTTTTAGATTAACTTCTGATAGTCATGGTGGAAGGTTGGCCCTAGGGAGTGTTAAATTCCCAACACTTTTGAACTGTTTTGTAGACAGCAAGGCAGTGAACAGAGACAACCCTTAGATTAATAAATGCAGATTCTGGTTATGGCAAGCCATAAAGTGGTAAGGATGAAGAGTTAGGGATAGGACATGAATAGCGAACATTACAATTTCTTTGATATTTCCTTACCAACACCTCTCAATTTCTCTTTTCTCTCTGGAACTCCAATTGGTTGGATATGGACCTCCTGCATTGAGCATCTATTTAAAAAACAAATAAACAAACAAATAAACTTTGCTTCTTGATTTTTATCTTCTTATAATTTCTACTAAAAACATTTTTTTTTAATTTGGCTATCATAATTTAATTTCCAAGGGCTCTGTCTTATTCTCCATTTATTGTTGTATCACCTTATGATACATTTTAAAAATGGTAAAACATAGTAGCTTAAGAAAACAAAGTCCAATTTATCAATTTTTTCTTTTGTTGTTTGTGCTTTTGTTGTCATATCTAAGAAACCATTGCCAAATCCAAGATTAAATCTTTGTTTTTGTCTAAGAGTTTTGCAGTTCTAGTTCTCTCATTTAGATCTTTAATCTATTATGAGTTAATTTTTGTATATTGTGTGAGGTAGGGATTCAACTTCCTTCTTTTGCATGTATATATCCAGTTATCCCAGTACCATTTGTTGAAAAGACTATTATTTTGCCCCCATTGAATTGTTTTGGCACCTGAGTAGGAAAAACCTAGTTCTACTCCTGCATATCTCCTTTACTCTCATACTATTACCACATTCACAGCACTTCTGACTCCAGATGTGTTACAGTTTTCCTCACACAAAGCAATTCTGTGACACCAGCTGAGTGTCCTACGATTTAACTCAATTCTGACACTGTCTACCTGGAGATAGCATCAGATCCTAGAGATTAAGGGCTCAGTCCCACAGATCTACCCCAAATCTCCTACTTCAGATGCCAGTCACGAATCCAGGTTGTTACTTGTGCTTCTGACCAATCATCTATAAATTGGAGCTTCCTATGACCCCCTCCTCAGTTTCGATTAATTTGCTAAAATGGCTCACAAAACTCAGGAAACTAGTTTACTTCCTGATGACTGGTTTATTATAAAAGGACATGACAAAAGATACAGATGAACATCCAGATAGGAGAGCTGCATAGGGCAGGATATGTGGGAAAGGGCACAGATCTTCCACGCTCTTTCCAGCTGTGCCACCCTTGCACCAACCCGGAAGGTCTCCAAACCCTATACTTCTCAGATACTTATGGAAGCTTCATCGCATAAGTACAATTGGTCATTCATTCTATTTTCAACCCCTTTCCCTTCTCTGAAGATCGGGAGGTAGGGCTGAAAATTCTAAGCTGCTAATTATGGCTTAATCTTTCTGGTGACTGACCCCCATCCAGGAGCACCCCAAGAATCACCTCATTAGAACAAAAGACACTGCTCTCACCCAGGAGATTCCAAGGGATTTAGGAACTCTGTGTCAGGAACCAAATGTTAGAACAAAAGATGCTGCCAGTACCCTTATCACTTAGGAAATGTGCCAGAAACTGGGGGCAGAGACCAATACACACACACACACACACACACACACACACACACACACACACACACACACCTTTCCTATTGCTTCACAACACCTTGGTAAAAAATTAATTGACTAAACATGAAGGTTTACTTCTGGATTGTGGACTCTATTTAATTGATCTATATGTCTATCATGCCAATACCACGCTGTTTTAATTACTGTTGCTTTATGGTAAGTTTTGAAATGAGGAAGCATGAGTTCTCCTACTTTGTTCTTTTTCAAGGTCATTTAGGCTATTCTAGATACTTCCAGCTTCCATATAAATTTTAATATCAGCTTGTCAATATCTACAAAGAAACTAGTTATAATTCTGATAGGGATTGCATTGAATCTGTAAATCAATTTGGGAAGTATTGCCATCTTAACAATATTAAGTCTTCTGATCCATGAACATGAATATCTTTCCATTCATTTAAGTCTTTTAAAATTTCCAACGTTTTGTAGTTTTCAGAGTGTATGTTTTCCCTTTTTTGTTAAATGTTTCTGAATATTTTCTGCTATTTGATATTGTCATAAATAGAATGGTTTTATTTTTATTCAGATTGTTCATTGCATTCATAGTGTTTTAAAGTTCATATGTCTCTTGACTGTCACTAAATTATTTTTTTTTTATTTTAGAGAGGCCTCTATCAGAGTTTTGGAGATTGGAGATGGCTGATACATCAAGTTCACTTTTATTACCAACTTTTATTACTCATTTACCTTTTTTTACCCTTTATGTTCCTTTTGATGACTCATCACTTAGTCACAAGGAAAGGATGGAACTATTTTACATTGTAACATTTTAGGTATAACCATAGATTCCAGAAGAAAAGGCATATATACATAGGGGAAATTCCTGACAAGACGAGAAATTTCATTCCTTGCTCTTTTCCAATCATACTGCTCTTCTTGCTAGTCCTCAAACATGCCAAGCAAATTCCTTCCTCAGGTCTTTGGATATCCTTTCCCTTGGCTGGAATGCTCTCTGTGCACTTTATTCAGGCCTTTGAACAAATGTCGCTTCTTCAGAGAGGCCCACCCTTGACCACTCAAACTAAAATACGGCCTCTAGCACTCCTTGTCCCCTAACTCTGTTTTTATTATCTTAGTATTTATCACTCTTTTACATTATATTATATACTCCTTTACTATACACTCCTTTCCTCACCACTAGGATACCATAAACCCAGTTCTTGGCTTGTAGTAGGTGCTAAGTAACCATTTTGTTGAGTGCTCACATCCATTAGGTGCTAAATAAATTCATTCAAAGATTTATCAACTACAAAGAATAGACCAGGTATATTGATACTTATTCAGCAGGCCAATGAATCCTAGCCAGTGTGTGAGACCTAGTGTGTGTATATGCAGGAGTATGTATGTGTGTTTGTATGTAATTCAAGGAAAGTCTGTATAGTTAGATAGTAAAGCACTTGGGCTTTAGAGTTCAACCTGGGTTTGAATCCTTACTACTAGTTGCAGCCATATTGCCTTGAACAGATACTTAACCTCTCTAAGGTTCAATTTCTCCATTTATAAAATGGAGATTGCAATTGTATCTGTTCCATTGGATTTCTCATGTAAAGAATAAACATGGAAAGCACTTGGAAGCATCCGGTTCATAGTAGTGCTTGGTAAATGTTAGCTATTATCATTTCTCTGAGGACGAAGCAAATTCCAAATATTTCTGAACAATGTCTTCTAAATATGTGTAATAAGTATTTTCAAATGTATTTAATGCTGCTATGAATGAAAAAAAAAGATAAATTCATATATTCCAAGAGTCACAATAACTTTCAGTCCTTTTTGTCTAGACAGGAATTTCTAAAAGTATAACCAAATGCTTGTGGCTGAGAGTGTCCATGACAATTTCTAATCCAAAAAAATAATCCTCATACTAGGCTATAATTTCCATGAGGGCAAATACCTTACTTGTCTTATATTTCCCTGCATCTCTATCACCTGGCACATATAATAGGCACTTAATAAATAGTCATCTGTTTATTGTTTGCAAATGAATAAATGAGTAAATAGTAGCATTGTTGGAAAACATTGCTTGTGTCACCAGTGGGTGCTTGTCACTGACTTGATTGTGAGAATGTTAGCAAAAAAGAGTCTGCAGCACTTCAGGAACTAGATTGTAAAAGTCTCAACCTTTAGGGGCCCTAAACGATCCAGGGTGCACTTCATGGGTTAGAGGTGCTAGTTGGTAGCACAGGAAATAGGAGCCAAAGTTTTCTACCTCTCTGAGGGTAAAAATCACATGGCAAATTCTGTGTGATTGTTCACACAAAGAATATTTTTGCAGATCAGGATCCCTATGCTCAAATGTGTAACTAGGCACACCCAGACACACACGTACGGGTCCCCACCAACACCTACACTTTATACAAGAAGCATATATAAATGAATCTTATTGTCAGTGATTTAGTGGAACTATTTAAACAAGCCATTAGCAATCTGCTCATCAGGCAAAAAGTTCATTTCTGATGGTAGCGTTTGTACTCTGATTTATCAATGTTGGTAGCTGAGAGTTTTGTATTTGAGTTTGCTTCAAGCTTCACATACCTCTAAATGAGCCTTTGGCTATTATATAGGAAAAGAATTGGATTTTCTTTGTAGATAGAGTTGGCAAGTTTTTAGAAAGGAGTATTTACTATTACGGCATGAGAAAGAAACACTTATCCACAGTTAGAGAAAGGAGAAGGGAGAAAGAATGGTGAGCTGGGTGGTGGGTCATGTTTAACCGACTAACGGTTAGCTTCCCACATAGGGGAAAAAAAAATCGTTTTCAGCTTCCAGGCTCCACTCCTAAGTGTGTGACTCGGCTCTCTTCACCCTCTCGGTTGGGAAAACTGCTCACAGTGTAAGTCATTTGGTAGTGACTTATTCACTATATTTATATTGAGAAGATAAATACACTAACTTTGTTTAAAATATTATACCCCAAGCTTAGAAATCCCTAGGAAAGCATATCCACCTACTTCCAGAAACAGGGTAAGGCCCTCTGCCTGTATGACCTTATCTAGGCCCTAAACTCAGCTTGCATCTGTAGGAAGGGATGAGTCTAGATTGGCTGGCATCTCTAATTTCCTTCACTTTTTTTCCCTGCAGTTAATTCAGGATGGTAAATTGGAGAAACTTGAAGAGCTTGTCGAAAAATACCCGCGTGCCTTTCCTTTCTGGGTTGGGCCCTTTCAGGCATTTTTCTATATCTATGACCCGGACTATGCAAAGACATTTCTGAGCAGAACAGGTAAGAAAAGGGGTGTATCTCAAGAACCTTATCCTCCTGGGAGCTATATACACAACCCACAGGCAGGATTCTAAAGAAATTCTGAAGCAAAGATTAGTATTAGGCCTTTAAGAGACACTGGAAGAAGTGTGGAAAGCTTTTCTACCGATCCTGAAGGGGATTTCCATGTCCCCCAGTCCCTTGACTAGTTCAGACTCTCATGGGCTCTTTTAGGTCACTACCTTAGAGAAAAGCTTAGAACTGGTACCACCAGATCACAGGGTGAGGGGGGGACTTTCTTTGTCTCTTTTGGTTTTGTGACTTCAGTATCAGCAACACTCCCCACCCCACCCTCTTTCTCTTTTGTTGTTGTAGTCATTGTTGTTTTGACTTTTTGACTTTTTGACTTTTTTAGATCTGATTTGAGCCAAACTGACAATTGCTTGGAAGCAAGATCTAAAATGCTCCCCTAAGCTCCCTTCTTGAGCGTTAAGTTTTCAGGAGCATTTGGAAGTAGCTCTGCCTGTGCTGGTTCAATATGTAAACCCAAATGCTAGATTCTTACTTTATCCAGTCTAACCTCTTTATTGTGGTCCAAATTTTGTTTTCATTTTCTGCATATTTCTCAACTGTGTTCCCTTGGGAGAAGAAGTCATCTGACTCCCCCTCCATCCAATTCTTTTTCAAGGCTTCCATGGTAAATTATCGTATAGCACAAAATTAAAATGTCCAGTTTTTGTTCCAATGACTTCGTAAACTAAGGGCGAATATTCTTGTCTTTCTTCCCTGTGCCATTGCCTGCATTACTCTTAGCAAAACCTAATAAAAGAAAACAGCTTTTTCCATGCCTCCCATTTCCCTAGTTCTCTCTGATTGGTTTCATGTTCACCTCTTAACAGGACAAGAGCTGTAAAACACCTACACATTAGAGTTCATGAGAACCCCAAGAGACATTTGGACCTTGCTTTCTGGTGTTTCCCCAGCCCCTTTCTGTTAATTTGCTCTCCAAAAAGGATATGATAAGTTGTCCTAATTCCTGTTTTGGAAACTTTGTAACCCTCCAGCAATCACTATTTCTGTTAGAGGAAGTGTCAACAAGGAAAGAATCTGGATTTGTTTACCTTCCTCAGGGGGTTAGCTATCCTACCCCCACCTCCCACACCCCCAGCTCCTACCACAGGATGCAAGGAATGAGCCTGAGGCTGCCTTTTGCTGACTATTTGTGGTTAATGTAGGCAAATGAAGAGAACCTGCATCAGCTTTGATTGATAATCTTCCTCTAATGCTGTCTTTTGTTTCCTCTGCTTGACTCTGCAGATCCCAAGTCCAAGTACCTGTGCAAGTTCTTGGTTCCATGTCTTGGTATGTATGTGCATATGAGGAGGATGACCTACTCTGTCCCTAGAAATCCCCTTTCTATAGTAGAGCATTCCAAAGAAACTCAAATAGGAATTCAAAAGTGTTAAGAGTATAGTAGAGCTATACTGCAAATTATCTAAGGAGAAGGTCAAGAGGGCATGCTAAGGTCAAAGATAAATATTTGTTGTATTTCTACTGTGAGCTAGAGACCAGGTTGTGTGCTTTATATACACCCTCCACTTAATCTGCACAACAACACAGTGAATTAGATATTTAATATCACACTTTATCATTGAGAAAGCCAAGCCTCAGGAAGGTTGAGTGACTTACCCAGTTGTAACAGGTAGTAACTGATGATTTCAGGATTTGCATTCTCATCAGGCTTTAAAGCATGAGTTCTTTCTCACAATGCTAAATATATCCACTCCAGATGTAAGCTTCAAAACTCACCTCAATCTTAATATATGAGCACTATTTCGATATTCCACTGTCATGACAACTTGTGCTTCATGGTCACTCCATGGTGTCTGTGTTCCTCACCTCTCCTTCCTCATCTCATCTAATAAAAATGTCATGAGGTTTTGTGCCTTTAATTTCTCAAGGAGAAGGACTACTGAATCTAAATGGACCCAAGTGGTTCCAGCACCGACGCCTAATAACTCCTGTATTCAATTTTAACATCTTGAGATCGTACATCAAGGTCATGGCCCATTCTGTGAATATAATGCTGGTAAGTGAAGGGACACAAGTGTTCTGGTGTGTTGCAAAATGCTTCCAACAGGGAGTAAATTAGACATATGTTTAGTGGATAGAGAAAGTCAAAGGGGGATGATTTCTAGAAATTAACCAATGTACAAGTACCCACTGAGCAAGAGTGTATCTATGTAAGCCTTTGCTATGGTTCTTTGGATTTTATATATATATAATTTATATATATATAATTTCATTTATATATATATATATAAATGAAGATCTGCTCATCTGTCTTAGATCTATTTTGAGATCTTATGGCAGTAAACCAAGTACCAAGTAGTAGATTCAAATGGTAAGTGGTGTAGGTGTCAGGTAAGGAAATCATAGCTTCAGATTCAGAGGAGGTTCAGATTCAGAGGAGGTTCAGATTTACCATGAAATATGAGCTAGACTTGAATATGTGGATAACACTGATAAGGGAATCTAGGTAGAGTGAGTTAGTGTGAATAAAGGTTTTGAGATTGGAATGGACTTTCCTGATGGCCATAAATGACCTAGCAAATGATAAGTGCCTACATTAAAGTCACAGATGTGAGTTTCCTCCTGTAGAAAGCAAAGGAGCTGACCTGTGCCCTTGAAAAGAGCAGGAAGAGGTTGCAGAGGGGATATTGCTATGGGTAGTCCCTGATTAAAAATGAGTTCTATTCCAAAACTGTACTTGTACGTGATATACTTTTAATTTTAAAATTGTACTTATTTAAAAGTCAGATAAGTAATTCACTAATACAGTTTCATCATGAACACTTCCAACACCACAAACAAAGCCAAAGTTTTCCTCCACCTTCAGATGCAAGACCATCCCTTTTCCCAAGAGACAACCACTGTTACCAGCTGATTGGCTGTGTTCTCAGCCAAGCTCACAGAAGCGGATTTAACCTGAAGTCTGCCAGGACTGTGGTAAAGTACCCAAGAGTTCTCGAGGCAGAGAGCTCGAGGTGCAGGTTAGAGTGGGAGAGGGCATGCTCTTCCAATTCTGGTGCTGTGCAGCTTTATGCACAATTGCGTATCAGCCACTGGTGGTATTTGAGTTTATATCTCCATTGCAATAAACCATTTCTACCTCTCTCACTCCTCAGTCCCACACAGCCTCTCCTCTCACTGAATTGTGCCAGCTTTGAGCCTTCTCTTTGCTCTCATTTCGTCTAAACTCACTTTTTTTTACTCAGTAAAACCTACATAATTCAGGATGAAAGCAATTGACTAAACAATTGACGCAGGTAAAAAGCTGTCTTAAAAAAATCCATTTGCCTTTTTCCCCTATGGCCTCCAAATTCTTAGCATCTAGCTATAGGCACAAGTGCTCAACAAATGTTGGTTGATCCAAACTTAAACATTTAGATTTATTCGTATTTTTATACAAAGAATGCTTATTATGACAAAAACATTTTCAACAGAGAACTCTGTAGCAGTTTAAGCCACAAAACATTTCAGGTAGTGCATCTCATTGCGGGGGCGTGGCGAGTGAAGTGGACACAGGCCAGTTGCCTGCAGGGTTCCTGTTCACAGCTTCTCCCTGTCTCCCACTTCTAAATCAAAAATGTTTTTTGTTTTTTGTTTTTTTAAATATTCCAAGTTTATTTTAAATGCGGTTTTGGTGGTTGGGAGTAGTGATGGGGTGGGACGTCTAGCAGTTTGGGGACCGAAGATGAAGGAAGCCCTGAGGAGACCCCTTGTAATTATGGGTATCAGAGATTGTCTGTTTTACTGAAACTCTGGTCTGTTTTAAAGCAGAGTTATGATAATAACTGAAAGGTCGAAGATATTTAATTCAGCCATTGACTGAATACCTGGTTTACTTCATGCTCTTTCTCACCCAGCTGGGTGCATTTTTTTTTTCCCTTCCTCATGCCAAGTAAACACTTGGCTTATTTCCTTATATGACTTTTGCCCCTTGCTAATTCAGGGTTGTCTCCTGTACATCGTTAAGGGCAGGGTCAGGGAGGAGATTTGAGACTAAGGCACTCTGATGATGATGATGTTGTTGATCTTAACCTCCTGGGCCAGGGTAAGTGGGAGAAGATTTGCGGCACTCAGGACACACTTGTGGAGGTCTTTGGGCACATCCGTTTGATGACCCTGGACACACTTATGAAATGTATTTTCAGCCAGGAGACCAACTGCCAAATAAACAGGTCAGTGACAGGAGGGCAAAAAAAGACATTTGTTTGCCATTATATAAATCATTTATTAAC
>NW_011888916.1:2955522-2958036 GCF_000151845.1 Pteropus vampyrus
TCCCTTATACTTCCTCATCTCCCCCACCCCTTCCACACACACACATACACAGTTTCTCCTATTATTAACATCTTGTATTAGTGTGGTACATTTGTTATAATTAATGAGCCAATATCGATATGCTATTATTAACTAAAGGCAATAGGGTTAACTTTAGGGTTCACTCTTTATGTTGCACACTGTATGGGTTTTAAAAAGTATATAGGTATATTTACACCATTGCAGTATCATACAGAATAGTTTCACTGTCCTAAAAACTCCCCTGTGCTCCACCTATTGATCCGCTCTTTCCTTGCCCTGAACTTTGGCAGCCACTGATTTTTTTTACTCTCTTTATAGTTTTGCCTTTTCCATGTCATTGGTTGGAATCATACTGTATATAGCCTTTTCAGATTGGTTTGTTTCACTTAGCAATATGCATTTAAAGTTCCTCCATGTCTTTTAATGGCTTCATAGTGCATTTCTTTCTATTGCCAAATAATATTCTATTGTATGGATGTACCACAGTTTGTTTACCCATTTTCCTGTTGAAGGATATCTTGATTGCTTCAAAGTTTTGGCAGTTTTGAATAAAGCTGCTATAAACATGTTCAAGTGTTCAAGTTTCTGTGTGGACTTAAGTTTTTAACTCCTTTGGATAAATACCAAGGAGCATGATTGCTGCATTGTATGGTAAGAACATGTTAGTTTTGTAAGAATTCACCACATTATCTTCCAAAATGCTGTATCATTTTTGCATTCCCACCAGCAATGAACGAGTTTCTGTTGCTCCACATCCTTGCCAGCATTTGGTTGTTAGTGTTCTGGATTTGGGTAATTCTAATAGGCATCTCATTGCTGTTTTAATTTGCATTTCCCTGATGGCATATGTTATGGAGCATCTTTTTATATACTGATTTTGCTGTCTGCATCTCTTCTTTGGTGAGGTGTCTGTTAGGTCTTTGGCTCATTTTTTAATTGGATCTTTTTCTTATTGTTGACTTTTGAGTTCTTTGTACATTTTGGATGCCAATTCTTTATCAGAAGTGTCTTTGGCAAATGTTTTCTCCCAATATGTGGCTTGTCTTTTCATTCTTAATTGTTACTTTTTGCTAAGTGGAAATTTTTAATTCTAACGAAGTCCAGCTTGTTGAATTTTTTCTCTCATGGATTATGCTTTTGGTGTTGTATCTTAAAAAATCACTTTCAAACCCAAGGTCATATATTTTCTTTTATGTGTTTTAGGAATTTTATACTTAGTTTAGTTTACTTACTTTAGTTTTATACTTAGGCCTATGATTTATTTTACATTAATATTTGTGAAAAGTGTGAGACCTAAATTCTCTTTTTTTGTACATGGATGTCCAGTCATTCCAGCACAATTGTTGAAAAGATTATCCTTTCTTCATTGAATTGTCTTTGCTTCTTTGTCAAAGTCAATTCTATATTTGTGTGGGTCTGTTTTGGGGCTATCTAGTCTGTTCCCTTGATCTATTTGTCTCTTTTTTCACCAATACCAGACTGTCTTGATTACATTCTTTTAGAAGAAGTCTTAAATTCAGGTAGTGTCAGTCCCTCGACTTTATTGTTCTTTAATATTGTATTGGTTATTCTGGGTCTTTTGCCTTTCCATATAAACTTTATAATCAGTTTGTTGATATCCATAAAATAATATTTTAGGTTTTTTATTGTGATTTTGTTGAATCTCGAGATCAGGTTAGGAAGGACACCGTATTGAGTCTTCCCGTTCATGTACGTGGAATCTCTCTCAATTTATTTAGATCTTTTTTGATTTCTTTCATCCGAGTTTTGTAGTTTTTCTCATATATGTTGTTTATATATTTTGTTAGTTTGTTATACTTAAGTACTTTATTTTTTGGTGCTAATATAAATGATATTGTATTTTAAATTTCAAGTTTTCATTATTTATTGGTAGTATATAAGAAATCAATTGACTTTTGTATATTAATTTTGTATCCTGCAACTTTGCTATAATTGCTTATTAGTCCCAGAAGATTTTTGTTAATTCTTTGGGACTTTTTACCTAGACAATTATGTCATCTATGAACAAAGACAGTTTTATTTCTTCCCTCCTAATCTGTGTATCTTTTATTTCCTTTTCTTGTCTCAGTGCATTGGCTAGGACTTCCAGTAAAAATTTGAATAGGAGTGATGAGAGGGGACATCTTTGCTTGTATCTAATCTTAGCGGGAAACATCTAGTTTCTCATCATTAAATATGATATAAGCTGTAAGGTTTTTGTAGATTTTATTTACCAAGTTGAGGAAGCTCTTTCTCTATTCCTAGTATGCTGAGAGGTTCTTTTGTTGTTACTTGTTGGTTTATTTGTTTAAATCATGAATAGGTATTGATTTTGTCACATGTTTTTTTCCTATATCTTTTGATATAGTCATATGATTTTTCTTCTTTAGTTCATTGATGTGCTAGATTACATTAATTGATTTTTAAATGTTAAACCAGCCTTGTAGACCTGGAATAAATCCCACTTGGTGTATAATTCTTTTTATGCATTGA
>NW_011888916.1:2958086-2962738 GCF_000151845.1 Pteropus vampyrus
AAATGCTGTATCATTTTTGCATTCCCACCAGCAATGAACGAGTTTCTGTTGCTCCACATCCTTGCCAGCATTTGGTTGTTAGTGTTCTGGATTTGGGTAATTCTAATAGGCATCTCATTGCTGTTTTAATTTGCATTTCCCTGATGGCATATGTTATGGAGCATCTTTTTATATACTGATTTTGCTGTCTGCATCTCTTCTTTGGTGAGGTGTCTGTTAAGTCTTTGGCTCATTTTTTAATTGGATCTTTTTCTTATTGTTGACTTTTGAGTTCTTTGTACATTTTGGATGCCAATTCTTTATCAGAAGTGTCTTTGGCAAATGTTTTCTCCCAATATGTGGCTTGTCTTTTCATTCTTAATTGTTACTTTTTGCTAAGTGGAAATTTTTAATTCTAACGAAGTCCAGCTTGTTGAATTTTTTCTCTCATGGATTATGCTTTTGGTGTTGTATCTTAAAAAATCACTTTCAAACCCAAGGTCATATATTTTCTTTTATGTGTTTTAGGAATTTTATACTTAGTTTAGTTTACTTACTTTAGTTTTATACTTAGGCCTATGATTTATTTTACATTAATATTTGTGAAAAGTGTGAGACCTAAATTCTCTTTTTTTGTACATGGATGTCCAGTCATTCCAGCACAATTGTTGAAAAGATTATCCTTTCTTCATTGAATTGTCTTTGCTTCTTTGTCAAAGTCAATTCTATATTTGTGTGGGTCTGTTTTGGGGCTATCTAGTCTGTTCCCTTGATCTATTTGTCTCTTTTTTCACCAATACCAGACTGTCTTGATTACATTCTTTTAGAAGAAGTCTTAAATTCAGGTAGTGTCAGTCCCTCGACTTTATTGTTCTTTAATATTGTATTGGTTATTCTGGGTCTTTTGCCTTTCCATATAAACTTTATAATCAGTTTGTTGATATCCATAAAATAATATTTTAGGTTTTTTATTGTGATTTTGTTGAATCTCGAGATCAGGTTAGGAAGGACACCGTATTGAGTCTTCCCGTTCATGTACGTGGAATCTCTCTCAATTTATTTAGATCTTTTTTGATTTCTTTCATCCGAGTTTTGTAGTTTTTCTCATATATGTTGTTTATATATTTTGTTAGTTTGTTATACTTAAGTACTTTATTTTTTGGTGCTAATATAAATGATATTGTATTTTAAATTTCAAGTTTTCATTATTTATTGGTAGTATATAAGAAATCAATTGACTTTTGTATATTAATTTTGTATCCTGCAACTTTGCTATAATTGCTTATTAGTCCCAGAAGATTTTTGTTAATTCTTTGGGACTTTTTACCTAGACAATTATGTCATCTATGAACAAAGACAGTTTTATTTCTTCCCTCCTAATCTGTGTATCTTTTATTTCCTTTTCTTGTCTCAGTGCATTGGCTAGGACTTCCAGTAAAAATTTGAATAGGAGTGATGAGAGGGGACATCTTTGCTTGTATCTAATCTTAGCGGGAAACATCTAGTTTCTCATCATTAAATATGATATAAGCTGTAAGGTTTTTGTAGATTTTATTTACCAAGTTGAGGAAGCTCTTTCTCTATTCCTAGTATGCTGAGAGGTTCTTTTGTTGTTACTTGTTGGTTTATTTGTTTAAATCATGAATAGGTATTGATTTTGTCACATGTTTTTTTCCTATATCTTTTGATATAGTCATATGATTTTTCTTCTTTAGTTCATTGATGTGCTAGATTACATTAATTGATTTTTAAATGTTAAACCAGCCTTGTAGACCTGGAATAAATCCCACTTGGTGTATAATTCTTTTTATGCATTGACTATCCTTTCTTCATTGAATTGCCTTTGCTTTTTTGTCAAAGATCTGTTGGCTATATTTGTGTGGGTCTATTTTGGGGCTTTCTAGTCTGTTCCCTCGATCTATTTGTCTCTTTTTTCATCAATATCAGATTGTCCTTTGATGTATTGTTGGATTCAGTTTGCTAATACTTCGTTGAAGATTTTACATATATGTTCATAAGAGATATTGGTTTGTAGTTTTCTTGTAATATCTTTGTCTAATTTTGGTATTAAAATAATGGCTGGCCTAAAATGAGTTAGGAAGTATTCTCTCTATTTCTATTTTTTGGAAGAGATTATAGAGAATTCATATAATTTCTTCCTTAAATGCTTGGTAGAATTCACCAGTGAAACCATCTAGGCCTAGTCCTTTCTGTTTTGGAAGGTTATTAATTATTGACTTATTTAATAAGTATAGGTCTATTCAGATTATCTATCTCTCTTGATGAGTTTTGGTACATGGCGTCAAGGAATTGGTCCATTTAATCTAGGTTATCAAATTTGTGAGTATAGAGTTGTTCATAATATTCTTTTATTATCTTTTTAATGTACATAAGATCAGTAGTGACAGCTAATTTTTATTTCTGATATTTTTAATTTACGTCTTTTCTCTCTCTCTCTCTCTTTTTTTTTTTAGTTACCTGGCTAGAGATTTATCAATTTTGTTTAAAAAAACAACTTTTGATTTCATCGATTTTTATCTTTTGGTTTCCTATTTTCAATTCTATTGTTGTCTACTCTAATTTTTATTATTTCTTTTCTTCTACTTTGAATTTGTTCTTTTTCTAATTTCCTAAGGTAGAAAGCTTAGATTGTTGATTTTAGATCTTTCTTTTTTCTAACACATACATTCAATGCTATAAATTTCCCTCTAAGCATTACTTTTACTATATCCCACAATTTTGCATTTTAATTTTAATTTAGTTGTATTTTAATTTTCACTTAGTTCAAAATATTTTTTAAATTGCTCTTAAGACTTCCTCTTTGACCCGTGTGTTGTTTAGAAACGTGTGGTTTACTCTCCAAGTGTTTTCGGGTTTTCCAACCATCTTTCTATTATTGATTTCTATTCCATTGTTGTCTGAGAGCATACTTTGTATGATTTCTGTTCTTTTAAAATTTAGGGTGTGTTTGATGGCCCAGAATGGGGTCTATCTTGGTGAATGTTCTGTAGAGCTTGAGAAAGAGGTATATTCTGTTGTTGTTGAATGAAGTATTCTATGGATGTCAAATAGATCTAGTTGATGGATGATATTGTTTAGTTCGATTATGTCCTTGATGGTTTTTTGCCTGCTGGATCTGTTCTTTACTGATAGAGGGGTGTTAAAGTCTCCAACTTAGTAGATTTTTCTGTTTCTTCTTGTAGTCCTATTAGTTTTTGCCTCATATATTTTGACACTCTGTCATTAGAGGCATTCACATTAAAGACTGTTGTCTTTTGTCATACTTGACCTTTTCATCCTTGATCCCTAATAATTTCTGTTGCTCTGAAATCTATTCTGTCTGAAATTCATGTAGCTATTTCAGTGATCATTTCAGCAGCACATATAATATAGCTACTTCAGCTTTCTTGTGATTGGTTAGTGTGGTATAGCTTTCTTTATTTCTTTACTTTTTAAAAATAAGTAATGTTGGTGTATAATATTATATTAGTTTCAGGTATACAACATAGTGATTCACATCTGTGTACCTTATGAAGTGATCACCACAACAATTCTATTAACCTTCTGTCACCACACAGAGTTATTATGACATTACTGACTATATTCCCTATGATGTACATAAAATCTCCACAACTTATTTATTTTATAACTGGAAATTTGTCTCTCTTCATCTTCATTGTTGCCCATCTGCCCCCCGCCCGCACTGGCAGCTAGCAGTTTGTTCTCTGTTTCTAAATCTGTTTCTGTTTTGTTTTGCTTGCTCATTTATTTTTACCTTTAGATTCTACATATAAATGAAATCATACAGTATTTGTCTTTCTCTGTCTGACTTATTTCACTTAGCATAATACCCTCTAGGTCTAATCATGTTATCACAAATGGCAAAATTTCAATCTTTTTATAGCTGAGTAATATTACATTGTGTCGTATCCAAGAAATTCTTGCCAAGTCCAGTGTTGTGAAGCTTTTGCCCTGTGTTTTCTTCTAAAAGTTTTATTGTTTTAGGTCTTACAATTAGATCCTTGATGCATTTTGAGTAAATTTTTGTATATGGTATTAGGTAAAGGTCCAACTTCATTCTTTAGCATGTGGATGTTTTCTCAGTACTGTTTATTGAAAAGACTGTTCTTTTCCCCATTGAATGATCTTAGCACCATTGTTCAAAAATCATTTGATCACATATGTTAGGGTTTATTTCTTGGCTCTCTGTTCTATTCATATATGGTATATGTCTATCTTTATGCAAATACCACACTGTTTTGATAACCATAGCTTTGTAGTAAGTTTCAAATTAGGAGTGTGAGTCCTCTGGTTTTGTTCTTTTTAAAGATGGTTTTGGCTATTTGAGGTCTCTTAAGAGTCCATATGAGTTTTAGGATGGAATTTTCTATTTATTATCACTATGTATTTTTAAGGATATAATTTTTCCTTTGTTCACTGATTAAATGTCTCATTTATTTTGATAACTAATGCTTTTATTATCTTTTTTTCCAGAAATTCTATAATTTCTGTTTGTATTTTCCTTTCATCCCAAAGATGTTTAATAGAAGGTTTATAAATTTCTAAGTGGAAAGGATTTTTATTTTTTATTTTACAAAAATTCTAGTTTTATTGCATTATAATATTAGAATCAATATTTCTGCTTCATGGAACTTAATATTTTCTTTCATTTA
>NW_011888916.1:2962788-2977191 GCF_000151845.1 Pteropus vampyrus
ATATATTTTGACACTCTGTCATTAGAGGCATTCACATTAAAGACTGTTGTCTTTTGTCATACTTGACCTTTTCATCCTTGATCCCTAATAATTTCTGTTGCTCTGAAATCTATTCTGTCTGAAATTCATGTAGCTATTTCAGTGATCATTTCAGCAGCACATATAATATAGCTACTTCAGCTTTCTTGTGATTGGTTAGTGTGGTATAGCTTTCTTTATTTCTTTACTTTTTAAAAATAAGTAATGTTGGTGTATAATATTATATTAGTTTCAGGTATACAACATAGTGATTCACATCTGTGTACCTTATGAAGTGATCACCACAACAATTCTATTAACCTTCTGTCACCACACAGAGTTATTATGACATTACTGACTATATTCCCTATGATGTACATAAAATCTCCACAACTTATTTATTTTATAACTGGAAATTTGTCTCTCTTCATCTTCATTGTTGCCCATCTGCCCCCCGCCCGCACTGGCAGCTAGCAGTTTGTTCTCTGTTTCTAAATCTGTTTCTGTTTTGTTTTGCTTGCTCATTTATTTTTACCTTTAGATTCTACATATAAATGAAATCATACAGTATTTGTCTTTCTCTGTCTGACTTATTTCACTTAGCATAATACCCTCTAGGTCTAATCATGTTATCACAAATGGCAAAATTTCAATCTTTTTATAGCTGAGTAATATTACATTGTGTCGTATCCAAGAAATTCTTGCCAAGTCCAGTGTTGTGAAGCTTTTGCCCTGTGTTTTCTTCTAAAAGTTTTATTGTTTTAGGTCTTACAATTAGATCCTTGATGCATTTTGAGTAAATTTTTGTATATGGTATTAGGTAAAGGTCCAACTTCATTCTTTAGCATGTGGATGTTTTCTCAGTACTGTTTATTGAAAAGACTGTTCTTTTCCCCATTGAATGATCTTAGCACCATTGTTCAAAAATCATTTGATCACATATGTTAGGGTTTATTTCTTGGCTCTCTGTTCTATTCATATATGGTATATGTCTATCTTTATGCAAATACCACACTGTTTTGATAACCATAGCTTTGTAGTAAGTTTCAAATTAGGAGTGTGAGTCCTCTGGTTTTGTTCTTTTTAAAGATGGTTTTGGCTATTTGAGGTCTCTTAAGAGTCCATATGAGTTTTAGGATGGAATTTTCTATTTATTATCACTATGTATTTTTAAGGATATAATTTTTCCTTTGTTCACTGATTAAATGTCTCATTTATTTTGATAACTAATGCTTTTATTATCTTTTTTTCCAGAAATTCTATAATTTCTGTTTGTATTTTCCTTTCATCCCAAAGATGTTTAATAGAAGGTTTATAAATTTCTAAGTGGAAAGGATTTTTATTTTTTATTTTACAAAAATTCTAGTTTTATTGCATTATAATATTAGAATCAATATTTCTGCTTCATGGAACTTAATATTTTCTTTCATTTAATATATGATCGATTTTTGTAAATATTCCATGTGCTCTTGAGAAGATATATTCTCTTTTATTAGGAATAGTGCATGATATTTCCCCTCATATGTTTTGCCTTATTAATATGTTTAGATCTTTGATATCTTATTTTTGTCTATTTGATCTGCCCTATACTGAAAGTGGTATGCTAAAGACTCCTATTACTAGTGTGATCCTGCCTATTTTTCCTTGCCACTCCTGTAGTTTCTGTTTTATATGGGTACTTCTCTGTTATTTGGTGTGTGTATATGTTCATAACTATTGTGTAGTATGATGTGTCTTCTAGCATTAAAAACCGACCCTGTTTAATGAGTTTTTGTTAAAATATACTTTATCTGATATCGGGATTGCTACCTCTTGTTTCTTATACCAGACATTTCCATTTGTCTGGTATATTCTTGTCCATCCTTTTATTTTCAGCCGTTTTGAATTACTTTTAAGTGTTTTTCTTATATGCAGCACATAGTTGGGTTTTGCTTTATGAACTAATTAAAATTTTTTAAAAATTTAGTAAGCAAGTCATTCCCATTCTTATTTATTGAAATGCTTGATATGTTTGATCTCAACACTGTCATATTATTACATTTTACTGTGTGTATTATAATTACTGTGTGTATTAGTTTCCAAGGGTTGCAATCGCAATTCATCACAGATTGGATAACTTAAAACAACATAAATTTACTCTCTCACAGTTCTGGAGGTTAGAAGTCTAAAATCAAAGTGTTGCAGGTTCATGATCCTTCTTGAAAGCTCCTTCAAGTCTTCTAAGGAAGAACTCTTCCTTGCTTCTTCCTCCCTTCTGGTTGTTGCCAGTAATCCTTGGCATTCCTTGGCTTGTAGCTATATCACTCTAATTTCTTCCTCCGTCTTCACGTGATTGTCTTTCCTCTGCATGTCTACATTATTGCATTTGAACCGCTATCACAGAATACCATAGACTGGGTGGTTAATAAGCAACAAACATTCATTTCTCACAGTTCTGGAGGTTGGAAAGTACAAGATCGAGTCATCAGTAGATTTGGTGTCTGATGTTGGCCTTCTATCAATTCATAGATGGCTGTCTTCTCACTGTGTCCTCACATGGCAGAAGGGGTAAAGGGGCTCCCTTGGGTCCTATGGACGCATCAATCTTATTTATGAGAGCTGTGCCCTCATGACCTAATCACCTCCCAAAGATCCCACCTCAGAATACCATCACATTGGGGATTAGGTTTCAGCACATAAATTTGGAGAGTACACAAACATTCAAATTATAGTAGTGTCTGTGTCCAAATTTTCTTCTTATAAGGATACCAATCATTGAATTAAGGCCCACCTTAATCTAATATATCTTAACTTGATTACATCATTGCAAAAAAAAAAAAAGACCTTATTTGCAGATAAGGCTACATTCACCGGTTCTGGGTAGACATGAATTTTGGGGGACATCATTCAACCCAGTGTACTGTGTTTCTTTCTCTATGTGGTATGTCTTCTTTGCTTTTTAAAAAATAGATTTTTTTTTATATATTTAGGAAGGTTTACATATATTTTTTATGGCTGTCATAGTATTTAGTTAATCTCCTTTTCCTTATTCAAACATTTGCTAACTGGTTGTCAGCATTTTTTATTGTGGTAAAATACGCACAACACAATGTTTATCATCTTCCCCTTTTAAAACCACAGGCAGTGCTATTAAGTACATTTGCATTGTTGTGCAACTATTACCACCATCCATCTCCAGAACTCTTTTCATCTTGCAAAACTGAAACTTTAAACCTATAATAACTCCTCATTTTACTTACCCCTCCTCAGCTCCTGGCAACCACCCTTCCACTTTCTGTCTCTATGAATTTGACTACTCTAGGTACCTCATATATGTGGAATCATAGAGTATTTGTCCTTTTGTGATTGGTTTTAGTTTGTCAGTTTTTAATGGCATCCTTTGATTTTTATTTATACCTATACAACTATTATGATCTTATTCTACTTTCTCCTTTATCCCTCCCTACTCCTTCTACTTTTAGTTGCATTGTTTTCATTTTTAATATTTATGTGTTATTCTTCTGCCTACATCCTTACCTTTATTTTAGTCTGAGATCTAGAATTAAATCTATGAAATACTCTCCTCAGTTCTTTCAGTGAAGTTTTCCCAGCCATCTCTTGGTTGGATGAAGCTCATCCACTATTGATTCCTTAGGAAGTAATCATGTGCATAGTATTTTCTGAGTTTGTGCAACTTTATGTAGACCTGATACTTGAAGGACAATTTTGCTGAATATAAAACACTTATCTCACACTTCGTTTTTGCTCTTATTTTGCCTTGATTTCTTTATTGTTCTTGAGAAATGTGATGCTAGCCTTATTTTATTATCCTTAAAAGTCACTTGATCTTTTTGTCTCGAGTCTCTGAGGATTTTTTTCTCTATCTTCAATGTCAAATAGTTTTGTTAAGGTATATATTAGAATTGGTTATTCTGTTCCAATTTTTCCAGGCATAGGGTAGGCCTTTTAATATGTACATTTAAATTTTCTCTTTATTCCTGAAAGTTTTCTTGGATTATGGCTTTAAATGTTCTGTTCCATATTTTTTCTTTTAGTACCTTCTGTTATATATATATCGATATTTCTTTGCCTGTCTTTCATTTCACTCCATTTCATTTGATAATTCTTCCATGAAAACAAGATATTAGCCTGAAGAAGAAAAGAATGATTGGTCACTTGCACCTAACTTTGAAATCATCTTAATTATATTGCCTACCTAGTTATATTTTTCATCTATTGTGTTTGTCTTTGGAGCTTTGATCAAAGGTTGTCATTTGATGGGAAAACAGATGTCTACGAGAATTAAGTCTGTTCAAATATGATATACTCACTCCAACCTCATGAAATCAGGCAAGATTTGAGGCTATTTATGGGCCATGACTTGCTCTGTAATTTATTTACTGTGATTGTCTTTGCTGTCACATTGGTAATGGGGAACTATTATTCTATCCCAGACCAGATAATCCAAGATAGAAAGAACTCCCTCAAGGATGAGAAGAAGCAGTGTAACACTCAGAAGAAGTACCAGGATTTTCTGGATATTGTCCTTTCTGCCCAGGTAAATCTTTTAAATTTATGAGCCTGCTCATATATCTAGTTAATTGTGAAGGTAGGTGGCTGAATGGGGAAAAACTGATCAACTAAATTTAACAATACTTTTGAATTGATGGGTTGGCTCCATAGGTTTTGAAGTAAAGATAGAATTCTACAACTCTGTCACTAGAGGGAGTCAGATAAGACCAAAATTTTTACTGATTTGACAAAATTTGGTGACTATCATAAAGATACATGGTAGTTCAGGAAAACCAAGAAAAGAGGTCACAGGGTAAGCTGGTAAAATGATGACGAGGAGGAACATCTGGGTAAATCTATCAGGATGATTGGAGGAACTCTTTGCAAACCCTGCTTTCCTTATCTAACTTTAGTCTTTTATGCTCTTAGCAAAGTGTGGCTCATAGTATATATTTGTTGAAATGAATTAAAATTGAACCTGTCATTGGAAACTATATTTTTTTCTAAAATTATTATTTTTATTGGGGCTCCAAACATCTATTAACTGATGCTGAATAAAAATATCTCTATTGTTCTTTTAGGGTGAAAATGGTGACAGCTTCTCAGACACTGAGCTACGGTCTGAGGTGAACACATTCATGGTGGCAGGGCAAGACACCATGGGAGGGAGCATTTCCTGGCTCCTCTACCACCTGGCTCAGAACCCTGAGCATCAGGAGAGATGCCGGGAGGAGATCAGGAGCATCCTGGGGGATGGGTCGTCCATCACCTGGTAAGATCTCCATCCCTAAATATTAATTCTAGTCCTCCTCCTGGGATTTTGTTTTATTCTTTCTTCTGGTACCTTGGTGACTATAGTGCCTCAAGATATGTGTATATGGAAGCAGAAGAGACTGGCTACCATTTTGCTTTTTCTAGCAGGCCCAAAATTATCCCTCTGCCTTTTGCAAAAGAAGTTCGTTCAACCACATGTTATCTACGTCATTGTTTCTCTAACCACAGTGTGTAAAATGTCTTTTTTTTTTTTTAACCCAGGCTTGAGTACGTTAGAAATGGAGACTTGACTCCTAGACTTACATTGAGAGCTTGAATGGTAGGGCTCAGGTAGGGCTTCTTCTCTGAGAGACCTGACAAGCATCTGCATCATTTAAGCCTCAGTGTAGAGATTCTCTCCCATCCCCTTGTTCACTCCTCAGGATTGGCTTTGGACTTTGAACATAGTATGAAAGGATACATACTGAAGTTGAGTTTAGCAAATATAGACTGAGGACATTTTAAGTACTGAGGCACCAAAAATATGTACAAGATTATGTGGGAGTCCTGCCCTCTGTGAGCTTACATCCTAGTATAGGAGACAGATCCCCGTACAGATAGTTATAGAATAACTAGAGAGACATGTGATGCCTACCACAGAGACTTAGAAGACAGGTACCTAACCTGGCCTAGAGAACTCAAGGAGACTTCCTGGGATATCAGACACATAAGCTGCCTCTCTTGGGAAGGGCAGGAATTAGCTAGGTAGAAAACTTCAACCCCACTTTGCTAGACTTTGAGCCTATCTTGCTGTTGATGTAGCCCAGGTCATGACTTTACCCCTTAGACATGCTATTTGCAAAGAACACATGTCCCCACATTCTTCACCTTAGCTATGTATTTCAAATATTGTTGTTTTGCTGGTCAAAGGGATTAGCTCAATTTAACATTTGTAAAGAAACACTTGAATTTATATGGGTATAGTAAAGATCTCACTTTGTATAAGAAAATAATAGACCATAAATGAATGGTCTAATCAATAAAACACAAAATGCAGGGTTGATTAGTCATTTTTTATTCATTCGTTGAATTTGGAAACACTGTATACACCTTCCAACATTAATTAGATATTTTAACATTGATATACAACTCAAATATTATCCTTTCTCATTCTTGTTTGGCTATGTGAAATGTGAGAACAATTAAGAAATTTTTTTCAGGTGAGAAAACAAAGTCCAGAGGATCTCTTTACTACCATTTATTTTAATGAGAAAAATGGCAGTAATATTATAGGGAATAAAATATGGTTTGTTTGTTTTTTGGGGGTGCCGAAACCCAGGAACAAACCATAAAATATATTTTTATTCTATAATATGGCCTTAGAGTTACATATACTGGAATTTGTACATAGCATTTTGAGAATTGATAATTCTTTTAGACAGGTAATAATACTACACTGCAAAAAGCCATTTCTGGAAAACCTAGAAAGTTGTTTAGTGTCTCCATTTGGCTCCTTGTCAGCCCAGTTCTGCACTGGGTTAAAATTTCTCTCTTTTTGTTGCACCAGGGCTGAGATGGACAACACTGTTTTTCTTAAATATGCAAAGTGCCAGACTAAGCACAATGACTTTTTATTCTGGGTTCAAGGAGGAAAGAGTTCAAAATTAAAATTTCACATTATCGAATAGCCAAAGCCCGTATTCAAAATAAGTTATCAGAAAAACAAATAGAAATACAATAAAGCAAATAGACTAAATACTATATGCAATCATCTTATTGAACCAACCTGACTAAGTAAGATGCAAATAAAAAACTTTATTCATCTGCCAACACTTCAAACTTGCTGTGTGGGGCAGATTCTTTTAATCTCCAGGGTGAAATCTTGAATGAATCTCATAGAATGCCTGTCCATTTAAATCACAAGAGCAGTCTCTTTTAAATAATTAAGCTGTCTAATTCAGTGTGATATTAAAAACTTCAAATTTTTATCCACTTGGAGCATCTCCCTTTTTCTTAGCTCAGTACTTCTTTGGTCTGAAAGCCAGTGGTAGGTAAGGGGCTTGTGGTTGGCTTCTTCTTACTGACCAGCTCCTCCCCTACCCTGCTGTTTCTGACCTTCCAGAAATGGTCCCAGGAAGGAGAGAGGATAAGGAGAAAGCAGCTGATACTATTGTGATCCAGACCCCTGAGCTTGGTGGATATTCAGTGCTTCCTTTTACTCTCAATGGGTACATCTGTGGGTTTCTTGGAGATTCTCTCCCTGGGGTTTTGCAATGGTGATTCATGAGGCAAGGGAATTCTTGTCCTTAGAGTTCCATTCAAGCTGGTTCCAGAGCTCTCCCTCTTTCTGGTTTATTGGCCCACAGGACATATGAGAGCATTCCTGCTTTGGCCCTTTGGCCCTGCCTCTCTGTCTGTTCTGATTCACAGCCTTTCTTATCAGTCCTATGCTCTCCGAACTCCAGGGAGCATATGTTAGGTCACTCAAGTGATCCTCTTGAAGCCCCTTTAGCTTAAAGTGAGAGGGAGAGGGTGAGCACCCTTCTCCATTCTCCACAGCATTCCCACGATTCTCTTGAAAGGATTTTTTTTTCCCTCTCAAAACTCTTAAGCCTCCTCTCTTTAATCATAAGCTATTCCTTATCTTTTCTTGATTTATATTATGAGCTAACGGTTGCAAGATTGGTTTTCAGTTATCTCCTTAGCAAATCCTTTACTTTAGCACCTTACTTTATAATAAGGATTTGGGCACCTGTTTGGTTCCTCTTGCTCTGGGACCTCAACTGATCCTGAGGCAGCAAGAGTCTCATTTTAATATTCTCTTACATAAACCAACTGGGAAAATAGCTTTAACCAGAAGATGATATTTACCAGGAATTTACAAAGTGGACATGAAGTCTGAATTCCCTTTCCTCCCTCCTTTGTCCTTGCAGGGACCAGCTGGGTGAGATGTCATACACCACAATGTGTATCAAGGAGTCTCTCCGATTGATCCCTACAGCCTTATCCATTTCCAGAGAACTGAGCAAGCCCATTACCTTCCCAGATGGACACTCCTTGCCTGCAGGTTTTTGCATTCTTTTCCTAAGCAGTTGCTAGAGACTATGGGATCCTGGGGACCCTAGTAAAAAGGCAAGTGGACTTCTCAACTCTTGGAGAAGTCAAAAGACAATTCTTAGAGCAGCTGGCTTAAGATCGGGCACCTATTAAGTAAGAGCTCAGTGAGTAATGCCTTGATCAGATGTGGATTCCAGAGACTTTTCCAAAGGCACATAGCCATTTGCAGCAAAGCTATCCCTACAATCTGTGTCACCAGAATCCAAATCCAGGGTTTCTTCCATTGTGGGACATTATATCTAAGATAATCCTTGTTTGGCTGAGTGTGAAACCCAGATGAGACTTCATGGGAGATGAGCACCATTACCTTTATATAGAAGACCCAAGGAAAGTCTTCAGTTTCATCATCACAATAATATTGCCCCAATAAGGGTGCACTTAAGAGTTTACATAGAGCCTTCAAATATATTATCTCATTTTTCCCCTTGGAACATGATCTTAGCAGACGTTTATATAGCGCTTTGCAGTTTACAAAGCACTTTCAAATACTTTTGGTTTAGCCAAAAACCCACTTGGGGGACCCCGGTGTGCAATGAGCAGAGCCAGAACTCGTGCAGAGATCCCAGTGCTCTTCAGAACAACAGGGGCTTCTGAGCAGGGCAAATGGGAGGCAGGGATCACGTGTGATACCCTTCACTTATCTGCTTCAGCATTCTATTAAGTCTTGCCCTTGGAAACAAGCCAGCAGGATTGCTAATAACAAATGTCAGTAATGTGTCACTTACTGTGACTTTGTTGACAGAATAACAATTAATTTACCAGCATTATTTCTGGTAACCAAATTCCAAAATTCTCTCTCTTGTCTTTTTTTTTTTTTTAATCCCAAAACTGCATGGCTATTTGCCAAAATTTCTCACCCTCTGTATATATAAAATGCACCAACAGAAACCTGTCATTGGATTTGCACTATGGAATTATGGTTCTGTTTTTTTATGTACCCTGTCTTTAGTGGATACTTGATAGTCCACTAATAGATATACGGTAGTTCCCCCTTATCCACAGTTTTGCTTCCTGTGGTTTCAGTTGCCTTCACTCATCTGGGGTCCAAAACCCTTATTTTACTTAATAATGGCCCCAAAGCACAAGAGTAGTCATGCTGGCAATTTGGATATGCCAACAAGAAGCTGTAAAGTGCTTTCATAAAGAGAAAAGGTGGAAGTTCTCAACTTAATAAAGAAAGAGAAAAAAATCATTTGCTGAGTTTGCTAAGATCTGTGGTAAGAATAAATCTTCTATTCATAAAATTGTGAAAAAGGAAAAAGAAATTTGTGCTAGTTTTGCTGTCTCACTTCAAACTGCAAAAGTTATGAGTGTGTGATAAGTGCTTACTTAAGATGGAAAAAAGGCATTAAATGTGTGGGTAGAAGACATAAACAGAAAATATATTCCAATTGACAGCAATTGCACCAGTGCTGTACCAGAAAGCGTGGAGCTTATATGAAGATTTCAGTAAGAGATCCCATGAAATGAGTGCCACCAAAGCATAGGGATGGTTACACAGATTCAGGAATAGGTTTGGCATTTTAGCATCTCATGTCAGTATGAGAAGTGTGAGTACAATACAATAAGATATTTTGAGAAACTACATTCATATAACTTTTTTTACCTTTTAAAAAATTTTTTTAAAGTATACAATACATTGGTTAGACATCTATATAGTTCATTAAACGATCCCCCCAATTGCTCCCTCCCTCTCCTGACCCTCCACCTAGCCAACATATTAATGCTAACTGCATTCCCTATGCCGTGCTCCCCATCCCCGTGACCATCCATCATCTACTAATTTGTACTTCTTTAACCCTTCACCCATTCTCCCAGCCCCACCAAAGGCCCCAACCCTCTGTCTGACACCAAATTGTCTACTACATTTCTGAGTCTGTTTTTGATTAGTTTGTTCTTTTTATTCCTTAGATTCCACATATAATTGAAATCATATAGTGTTTATCTTTTTCTGTCTGACTTCAATACCTTCTGGGTCCATCAAAGCAATATCTTTTCCCATCCCCTTCCTTTTCATATGTAGAGGTCTTATTTTCTTATCCTTTCAGCCACTCTATCTTTTGGTCAGAGCACTTAATTCTTTTCTATTTAAGGTACTTATTGATAGGAATGTAATTGTTACCATTCTTTATTCCTGCTTTTGGTACATGTTTTTTCTTCTTAAAGAAGTTCCTCCAACATTTCCTGCAATACTGGCTTGGTGGCGATAAATTCCTTAAGCTTATTTTCGTCTGGGAAGCTCTTTATCCGTCCTTCAACTCTAAATGATAGCTTTGCTGGATAAATTATTCCTGGGTCTTCCTGTCAAATATTTTTTGCCAAGCCCTTCTGTCCTGCATAGTTTCTTTTGAGAAATCAGCTGCAAGTCTTATGGGTGTTCCCTTATTTGGAATTATTTGTTTTCCTTTTGCTGCTTTTAATATACTTTCTTTGTATTTAACCTTTGACATTTTATTTATGATGTGTCTTGGTGTGGGCCTCTTTGGATCCTTGATTTTTGGAATTCTCTGAGTTTCCTGGGGTTGTATGTCTATTTCCTTCACTAGGTTAGGGAAGTTTTCCATCATTTCTTCAAACAGCTGTTCAACATCTTGATTTTCTTCAGTTATGCCAATCAGATGAATATTTGGAGCTTTGACAGTGTCTCATATCCTCCTTAAACTATTTTTATAGTCCTGGCATCTTTTTTCTTGCCATTCTGATTGAGCGTCCTTGGCTTTCCTGTTCTCTAGATAGGGCATTTGATCCTCTTCTTTATTCCCTTTGTTTATTCCTTTGTTTATTCCATTTAATATACTTCTCATCTCAAATAATGTGTTTTTCATTTCTGACTGGTTCCCTCTTATAATTTCCATTTCCATTTTTATGTTTTTCATCTCTTTGTTGAAGTTCTCACTGAATTTATCTATACTTCCCAGAAGTTCATTGAGCATCTTTATAACCAGTGTTTTGAATTCTGCATCTGTTAGATTATTTGACTCCATTATATCTGGATCTCTGTTCTCTTCTCTCATATGGTTTCTGCTTCTTTGTGTTCCCATTTTGCTGCCTTTCCATGTCTGTTTCTATATACTAAGCAAAGCTCCTAAGTCTCCTGGTCTTATTAGTGCGGATTTGTGAAGTAGATGTCCAGTGGCACAGTCCTAAGAGGGGTTCAGCTGCAGGCCAAACTTAACCCAAGCCTCTACACCTCCTGTTAAGACTCAGCAAGCAATCCACAGATGCTGTGCTTATAGTTGCCTCAAAAGTCCACACCAGAAACTGAGGCCAGCTGCCTCCTCCAGTGTGAGTCCCAGCAAGGAGCACCTGACTCACTGAGGATATAGCTAGATGTGGCTTTGATGGGGCCATGAGCTGGGAGAGGTGCAGTTTCAGGGAATCCTCTGGGAGGAGCGACCTCTGTTTTCCAGTTTGATGGTGTCTGGGCATTGGGAGCAGGGAGGACTGAACAAGGAACAATAGATACCACCGGCACTTCTGTACAGAGCAGGTCTTGCCTCAGCCCTCACTCCGACAATGGCTCCTTGTAAGTCCCTGGTGCCCCCTGCGTGCAGCCGAATCAGCACTGGTGCTCAGAGTGAGCAGGCCCATCACTGCAAAAATCTACTCGTGGACACGGCCCCTTTAAGAGGCGTCTGCCACTACCGCAGCCTCCGTCTCACTCAGCTGCTCGAGACCGGGTAGCCCCACGTCCTCTTGCCGTCCTACCTTCTGCCGTTGCAGGGTGCATTCTTGGACTTTTCCCTAGTTGTATGGCTTATTCATTTAGATCCCAGGCGATTTTTCCTTGCTGCTGCTCCTTGTTTCCATCACAACTTTGATTTGGTCACCAGAGGGATGAACAGAGCCTCTATCTATGCCATTGTTTTTCTCTTCTCATATAACTTTTACTACAGTATATTTTAATTATAATTTTTCTATTTTATTAAATAGAACAATTAGTTGTTGTTAATCTCATACTGTGCCTAACTTGCAAATTAAACTTTATAATATGGATGTATGTATAAGAAAAAACATAGAGTATATATACAGTTTGGTACTATCTGTGGTTTCAGGGTTCCACTGAGACTCTCCCATGGATAAGGGGGGACTACTGTATAAGTAAGTTCCAGAGGTAGCAGAAAGCATAAGCATGAGTTATCATTTTGACATGATACCAATAGCTCTTTAAAATAGGATCATACAACAACAACTACATTCTTGTCAATAAATACCTCAAATGAAAAAGAATTAAGAGCTCCAACTAAAAGATAGAGTGGCTGAAAGGATAAGAAAACAAGATCCCTACATATGAAAAGGAAGGGGACGGGAAAAGATATTGCTTTGATGGACCCAGAAGGTATTAAAGTCAGACAGAGAAAGATAAACACTATATGATTTCAATTATATGTGGAATCTAAGGAATAAAAAGAACAAACCAATCAAAAACAGACTCAGAAATATAGTGGACAATTTGGTGTCAGACAGAGGATTGGGGCCTTTGGCGGGGCTGGGAGAACGGGTGAAGGGTTAAAGAAGTACAAATTAGTAGATGATGGATGGTCATGGGGATGGGGAGCACGGCCTAGGGAATGCAGTTAGCATTAATATGTTGGCTAGGTGGAGGGTCAGGGGAGGGAGGGAGCAATTGGGGGGATCGTTTTATGAACTGTATAGATGTCTAACCAACGTACTGTATACTTGAAACTAATTAAAATAAAATTTTCTGAAAAGATTGAATCATATATTAAATAGATCATTCCTTTGTAAACTAAGATGCCATCAAACCTCACCCTCCCATGAGTCCTTCACTGCAAGCATCAGCTACAGCACACAGAACTCTGCCAGGAGCAAGCTCTTTCCCTTCTAGAAGAAAAGTCCTACTGAAGATTGGTATAGCAGTAGCCCACTGTTTGCTCTTTTTACTATAATCTCTTTTATTTCCTTCCTTTCTCAGGAATAACGGTGGTTCTCAGTATATGGGGTCTTCACCACAACCCTGCCATCTGGGAAAACCCAAAGGTATGATTTTCTTACACATAAATACTTCAAAGAACTAATGCTGTGCAATTCACTTTTTGTTAGCTGTACATGGAAGTGGCAAACAATACACCAAACAAAAATAAACATAAAAATAAAAAAATGTAAAACTTTTCCACAAAAAGAAAACTGTCCTTTCCCCCAATTTCTACTTTATCTTTGCTTTGAATGAACAAATTAGCATAATGCCACACAATCTGCACTAAATTGCTACAGCGACTTACCAAGAGAGAATCCGTAAAGGCAAAAAGATGTGTAGCATACCTGAGTTCCTTGAGTCAATGTTCTCAAAACTCTAAACATACGTACAAGATTTTTGGAAACATGGCGGAGTGAGAGATCTCTCCCCTTGAAACAACAATAAACTAAACAACTAAAACTCAACAAAAAACACCCAAACTGCACACCAGCACATCGGTGCGTGGGATCTGCGCATAAGAGCTACCACAGGTCAGAACCCCAGGTGTCGGGTGGTAGACTGGGAAAAATAAAGAAGCTGCCTCCCACAGCCACTGGAGCTCCCTGCAGAAGGAGAGGAAGAGGAGAAGGAGCAGCGAGTTCCCTGGACAGCTCTGCCTGGGAAAGTTGTGAGCTCCCTGTGGCCAGCTGGTGGCAGGGTCCAGTTATCAAGGCAGAAAGCAGAGAAGCAGCCAGCAGAGAAACAACAGTTAATTTTTACCAGCCATGTTGCAAAACTGAGGCTGAGCTGCAGCCCCCAACCCCCAACCCAGAGGGCCCCTCCCTCCATAGCCTCCAAGACAGAACACCGCGGAGCCCCAGGGGAATCTGAGCAAACACTATCAAAACTGTTGCTAACACTGACAGAGACTGAAACTGAGAGTAGTGAGCATGATTAAATATCTCTCAGAAAATAAAAAGGCATTTTTAAAGCTTTATATAAAGCAGGGATCCAAGAGGCTTAGACGCCACCTACTGGAAACCAAAAGAAAAGCACCTTCTTTGCAACAGGCTAAAGAGAGACCGTTGTATAATAAATCTTTCTGG
>NW_011888916.1:2978396-2989846 GCF_000151845.1 Pteropus vampyrus
TAGGAGTAAAGTGACTATCAGGCAAATAGAAGCAGAGGAGTGCAACCTTCCTAAGAACAGGACATTATAAGCTTAAATAATAAGAGAATTATTATAACAAGATAGTAATGAATATTCAGCATACATAGGGACAAACTGAGATAAAAATGACTGAAAAGGGGGGGATTCTAAGATCCATATTCACGAAAAGGAATGGAGATAAGGCATGTGCAGAAGAAAATGGACGACTGTATATACATACATATATATATATACACACACATATATATGTGCGTATATATGTGTGTGTGTGTGTGTGTGTGTGTGTGTGTGTGTGTGTGTGTATAAACTATCCTTTACATATTCGTAATGGTAACCACACACCAAAGATTCAGAACTGAAGTATGTAACATAAAACAAGAAGAACCAGAGGCAAAACCCACAAAATTCAATCAAAATAAAACAGAAACACAAGGACAAAGAAGCAAAAGATAAAATGGCTGTAAGAAGGCCTCCTATTTCAATAATCACCTTAAATGTAAATGGACTGAACTCACTAATAAAAAGGCACAGAGTTGCAGATTGGATCAAAAAACAAAACCCAACCATATGCTGCCTCCAGGAGACACATCCCAGCTCTAAAGACAAATATAGACTCAAAGTGAAAGGGTGGAAAAAGATATTTCAAGCAAATGGCATTCAGAGAAAAGCGGGAGTAGCAGTACTAATATCAGACAAAATAGACTTCAAAATAAAAAAGGTAAAGAAAGATACTGAGGGACACTTCATAATGATAAAGGGAATCATGCACCAAGAAGACATAACACTTATTAATATCTATGCTCCCAATCAGGGAGCCCCAAAATATGTAAAGTAGTTACTAACAGAACTAAAGGGAGAAACAGACCAAAACACTATCATAGTAGGGGACCTAAATATTCACTGTTGGATATGGACAGATCATCCAAACAGAAAATCTATAAGGAAATAACATCCTTAAACAACATATTAGACCAACTGGACATAATTGACATTTACAGAGCCTTCCATCCCAAAACAACTGCTTATACATTCTTTTCTAGTGCACCTGGAACATTCTCAAGAATCGACCACATACTGGGTGGGACACAGAGATAGCCTCAACAAATATAAAAGGGTTGAAATCATACCAACCATATTCCCTGATCATAATGCTTTGAAACTAGAGATCAACTGCAGAAAGAAATCAGGAAGAACCACAAATACATGGAGATTAAACAACATGTTACAGAAGAATAACTGGGTCAGAGAAAAAATAAAAAGAGAGATCAAGAGATATATAGAAACAAATGACAATGATAGTACAACATATCAAAACTTTTGGGGCATGGCAAAAGCAATCGTAAGAGGAAAATTCATATCATTACAGGCCTATGTCCAAAAACAAGAATAAGCCCAAATAAACAACCTAACGCTTCATCTTATAAAAATAGAAAAGGAAGAACAAATGAAGCCTAAAGTCAGCAGAAGGAAAGAAATCATCAAAATTAGAGCAGAAATAAATGAAATTGAAAACAAAAGAACAATAGAAAAATAAATGCAACAAAGAGTTGGTTCTTTGAGAAGGTTAATAAAATTGACAAACCCCTGGCTAGACTCACTCAAGAAAAAAGAGAAAAGACACAAATAAATAGGGATGAAAGAGGGAAAGTTACGACAGTCACTGTAGAAATACAAAGGATCATACAAGAATACTATGAATAGTCTATGACCATGCCACCCTGAACAAGCCCGATCCCATCTGATCTCGGAAGCTAAGCAGGATCGGGCCTGATTAATACTTGGATGGGAGACCACCTAGGAAGACCAGGTGCTGTAGGCGTAAAAAATAAAAAATAAGGGATTGTAAGTTGACAAGGTCCTTGCAATCTGTGAGGTCAACCAAAGGTTGCCATGCCTAAAAAATAAAAAAATAATAAAAAATGTACTATGAAAAAGTATTTAACACCAGATTTAATAACCTAGAAGGAATGGACCAGTACTTAGAAAAATACAACCTTCCTAGACTGAATCAAGAAGAACTAGAAAATCTAAATAGACCGATCAGCAGTATGGAAATTAAAACAATCATGAAAAACCTACCAAAAAGTAAAAGTCCAGGACCAGAAGGCTTCACCAGTGAATTCTACCTAACATTCAAAGATTTAATACCTATTCTCCTCAAACCCTTCCAAAAAGTCAAAGAGGAGGCAATACTTCCCAACTCATTTTATGAGGCCGATATTACTCCGATACCAAAACCTGGTAAGGATAACACAAAAAAAGAAAACTATAGACCAATATCTTTCATTAACACAGATGCAAAAATCCTAAATAAGATACTAGTGAACCAAATACAGCAACATATTAAAGAGATTATACACCACGATCAACTGGGCTTTGTCCCAGGGGCACAGGGATGGTTCAACATACACGAATCAATGAATGTGACACACCACATAAACAAATTAAAAAATAAGAATCATATGATCATATCAATAGATGCAGAAAAAGCCTTCCACAGATACAGCATCCATTTATGATCAAAACACTTAACAAAATCAGTAACAATGAAAGTACCTTAACATAATAAAGGCCATCTATGACAAACCCTCAGCCAACATTATACTTGATGGTGAAAAAATAAAAACCTTCTCTTTAAGATTAGGAACAAGGCAAGGCTGTCCACTATTGCCACTGTTATTCAATATAACATTGGAGGTTCTAGAAAGTGCAATTAGAGAAAAGAGAAAGATATAAAAGGCATCCAAATAGGAAATGAAGAATTTAAACTGTCACTATTTGCGGATGACATGATTCTCTATATAGAAAACCCTAAAGAAGCCACAAGAACACTACTAGAAACAATAAGCAAATACAGTAAACTCTCTAGATACAAAAATCCATAGCATTCTTATACTCTAATAACAAAGTGTCAGAAAAAGAAGTAAAAAAAAATCATTTCTTTTGCAATTTCAACAAAAAGAATAAAATACCTAGGAATAAATTGAACGAAACAAGTGAAGGACTTATATAATAAAAACTATAAGACCCTATTAAAAGAAATCGAAGAAGATACAAAGAAATGGAAAGAGATTCTGTGTTCTTGGATTGGAAGAATCAACATAGTTAAAATGACCTTATGGCCTAAAGCATTATACACATTTAATACAATCCCTATCAAAATCTCATTGGCATTTTTTAAAGAAATAGAACAAAAAATCATCAGATTTGTATGGAAACACAAAAGACCCCAAATTGCCAAAGCCAACCTGAGAAAAAAAAGAACAAGACTGGAGGCATCACTCTGCCCCACTTCAAATTATATTACAAAGTGACAGTAATCAAAATGGCATGGTATTGGCAGCAAAACAGACACACAGACCAGTGGAACAGAATCGAGAGTCCAGAAGTAACTCATATTTACATGGGCAAATAATTTTCGACCAAAAAAGCCAAAAACATACAGTAGAGAAAAGAAAGCCTCTTCAATAAATGATGATGGGAAAACTGGAAAGCCACCCGCAAAAGAATGAAACTAGACTGTTGTCTATCACCGCACACCAAAATTAACTCAAAATGGATTAAGGACCTGAATATAAGACCTGAAACAATAAAATGCATAGAAGAAAACATAAGAACTAAACCCAACGACCTTGGGCTTAAAGAGGATTTTATGAATTTGACCTCAAAGGCAAGAGAAGTAAAAGCTAAAATAAATGAATGAGACTACGTCAAACTAAAAAGCTTCTGCTAAGCAAAAGCAATCATCAACAAGATAAAGAGAGAACCATCTGAATGGGAAAATAGATTTGCAAGCAACACCTCCGATAAGTGCCTAATATCCAAAGTATACAAAGAACTCATACGACTCAATAACAACAAAAAAACAAACGATCCAATCAAAAAATGGGCAGAGGACCTGAACAGACACTTCTCCCTACAGGACATACAAATGGCCAACAAATATATGAAAAGATGCTCAACATCACTAGCTATTAGGGAAATGCAAATCAAAACCACAATGAGATACCATTTCACATCTGTTAGAATAGCTATAATCAACAGGACAAGTAATAACAAATGTTGGAGAGGATGTGGAGAAAATGGAACCCTTATATATTGCTGATGGGACTGCAAATTGGTACAGCCACTATATAAAACAGTATGGAGTTTCCTCAAAAAACTAGGAATTGATCTACCATATGATCCAGCAATTCCTCCACTGGGTATTTACCCCAAAGATTTTAAATCCCATATCCAAAAAGATATTTGCACACCGATGTTCATAGCAGCATTATTCACGGTGGCCAGGACATGGAAGCAACCAAAGTGTCCTACAATAGATGGTTGGCTAAAGAAGCTGTGGTATATATATACAATGAAATATTACTCAGCCATAAGAAGAGATGAAATACTGCCATTTGTGACAACATGGATGGACCTCTAGATAATCATGCTAAGTGAAATAAGCCAGACAGAAAAAGTAGAAAATCACATGATATCACTTATATGTGGGATGTAAACCTAAAAGCAACAAATGAGCAGGACAAACAAACAGAGACTCATGGACATGGACCATAGACTAGTGTTTAACAGAGGGTAGGGGATGGGGGAGGAGTGGGGAGGTAGATGGGATAAAGGGAGTGAACTATAGGGGATAGGGGGAGGGTGAAGTGGGTAAAGGGGATCAAATATATGGTAGCTGAAGGAAACTGGATTTTGAGTGGTAAACACACAATAGAATATACAGATGTCAAATTAAAATATACACCTGAAAATTATGTAATTGTATTAACCAATGGTACCCCAATAAACTTAATTTTAAAAATTCAAAAATAAATTTAAAAAAATAAACATGTGTACAAACACTTCCTTTTACATAAATTGCTAAGGTGTATGATCTGTTACATGTAATGGGAATTTGTACTATATGTCTCAGGAAGCACTGATTATGTAATCATTTTGCCTTGACTTCTAAGTAAATGCACTTTTACCTCCAAAGTGAAAATAATACCACTGGTCATAGTATTTCTGCTTTCCCCTTAGTCTGGGTAGTCCACTGGTCTATTGAGAGACCAGACGAGGTCTCAGGACTAGAGCTGCACTGTCCAGGGCAGTAACCATCAGCCACAAGTGGCTGCTGTGCACTTGAAATGTAACTAGTCAGAATTGAGATGTGCTGGAAATATAAAATACACACTGGGTTTTGAAGATGTAGTACCGAAAAATGTGAAATATTTTCTTAATAATTATTTACATTGAGTAGATGTTGGAATAATAATATTTTCTATTAATTTCTATTATTAAAAATCATTTCATCTTTTTAAAATGTGACTACTAGGACATTTGAAATTACATATGTGGCCCACAGTATATTTCTGTTGATCAGTGCTAAGCAGTAGCCCTCTCATTTCAGGTCTTTGACCCCTTGAGGTTCTCTCAAGAGAATGCTAATCAGAGACACTCCCACTCCTTCTTACCATTCTCAGCTGGACCAAGGTGAGGACAACTTGAACTTGTTGAAAATACACAAAAATGTTTACTCGGGGACAGTTTTTTTCCTTTAGCACCTCAGCTCCATAAATTCTTTCAGGGAACCCTATCTTCTCACCTGACCCTGAGGTAGATCTTGCTGTCTATTCAAGCCTCTGAGAGGGCCAGTTAGTTTCACAAGAGACAACGCCCTTCTTTATCACATCCTATACAGCTGTGCCTCAGAATGCCATCCCATGATCCAAGCTGTTGCTCATAGGCTCAATGCTGTCCACCCCCAATGCAGGTGGGCTGCATTGATTTTCCTCTAAAAATAGAAAAAATTCTTTTTTTTTTAATTTCAGCTTTATTGAGGTATTAAATTGTAAGATCTTTAAAGTGTACGTTGTGATGATTTGCTATACATATACATCGTGAAATGATTCCTCCCTATCTAGTTAATTAACACATCCTTCACCTCACATATTTATCTTTGTGTGTATGTGTGTGAAAGAGAAATTCAAGTTCTACTTTCTTAGCAAATTACAATTATACAATACAGGTTAGCAACTATAGTCACCATGTTTTACATCATATCCTCCCAGGAGAAACAATTTTATGAGCAACTCCAAGTGCCACCTTGTTTAGGGAGGGCATAAGGCTGGGGCCTTCCAGCTCACATTCTTGCAGGGAACAATGTAAATACAAAGTACAAAATTTTGTATGACATTGAGAATGAAACTGTTGCTTTGCTGTGAACGTCAGACTTGTTATTCTAGTATCTTATTAAAGAGTCAGAAGAAACACCATTTCTTCAAGTATTTTTTATTTTCTCTTGGTGTCTGCAGGAACTGCATCGGGCAGCACTTTGCCATGATTAAGTTAAAGGTGACCATCGCTTTGATTTTGCTTCGCTTCAGGTTGACTCCAGACCCCACCAGGCCTCTTTCCCTCTTGCCCCAGGTTATCCTCAAACCCAAGAATGGGGTCCACTTATACCTGAAAAAGCTTTCCTAATATTAGAGCCCGTGGTACAACGATTATATATTTTTTGTTTTTAAAGTTAAATTACAACTAATAGTCCAAGAAAATGAAGAGGAATCAAAGCATGGTGGGAGGATTAGGAGTACATGGGATGGGGGTCTCTGTAGAACTGCATATTATTCAAAAACATTTCTAGGGGACCTAGATCTGTGTCACCTCGACCTGTTTCAGTATGACTTTGGGAGATTTTCAGATCTTTTCTCTTTGATTTTGGCTACTATTAACGCTATATACCAAGAAGTTTGCTAGGTGATTTCCATATATGTCCTGTTGTTTTTAACAATGCTTTTCAGAATTACACAGCAGTAGGTGAATGTATTCTCAGTAGAAAAGATTTCTAATGCTAGGAAAGCATGCAGAGTAAAAGGTAAAAATCTCATTTCATGTAGCACAGCCCTCCCTGCCCTGACCAATCATACTGCTTTTCCTAAAAGCAAAGTAGTTTGGTGTGCATTCTTTCAGACTTTTTCGTGTATGTTTCATATGTATATATGTATGTATTTGTTCTTAGCAAATTACAATTATACAACACAGTGTTATCAACTATAGTCGCCATATGTTACATCGTATCCTCATAGCAGAAACAATTCTGTGAGCAACTCCACATATCCATATGGATGTGGATCATTTCAATATTGTTCTAGCTTTTTTCACTTATAAAAATACATCTCGACAGTCCACAACTGACCACCATTGAGCAGATCAGATTCACTCCTCGCTGCCTTGCTCCACTTCCTCTGCAACCATGTCTGACACACCCGATATGGCTGAGATTGAGAAATTTGATAAGTCGCAAGAAAAGAACCCACGACCATCAAAAGAAATGACTGAACAGGAGAAGCATGCAAGCGAATCGTGATGAGGCACGCTCTGCCAATATGCACTGTACATTCCACAAGCATTGCCTTCTTATTTTATTTCTTTTAGCTGTTTAACTTTGTAGGATGCAAAGAGGTTGGATCAGGTTTAAATGATTGTGCTGCCCCTTTTTCACATCCAAGAACTACTGACAACGAAGGTCGCACCTGCCTCTCCCACCTGCCTGTCTGGCTGGCAGAGAAGGAAAAGAACTTGTTGGGGAAGGCAGAAGCTGGTGGGATAACACTGAAATCTGGAGTGAAAAACCAAGCTGGTCCAAGGTGTCCTGCAGGCTGTAAAATGCAGTTTAATGCAGTTAAATCAGAGTGCCAATTTTTTCGTTCAAATGATTTTAATTATTGGAATGTACATTTTTTTAAATAGTCAAATAAAAAGTTTTAAAACCTTAAAAAAAAAATTCTCATTCCTAATCATGGCTTCATGACATTCTGTAATATGAGTGTACTATAATTTATTTAACTATTTTCCTGTTATTGGATATTTATTTATAATTTTAAAAACATGCTTATTGGCCATTTGTGTTTATCTTTATTTTGTTCTCTATGATTTTTACATCATCTATGTTTCTTTTTCTATGTAGTTGTCTTTTTCTTATTGATTCATAGAAGTTCTTTATATTATGGATAACAATCCTTGATTGTAACTTTATAATTTTCCCCATTCTCTCACTTTTTAAAAATAATATTTATGGTGTTGGTTACCATATGAAACTTCTAAGTTTTTGTGAAGTAAAATATATTAACTTTTCTTTATGGTTTCTGGGCTTTGAGTCTTGGCTAAGAAGGCCTTCCTTTGGAATGTTGTCAAGATATTTTACATATTTTCCTCGTGCTAACAACTCTTGTGAAGCCTTAATGACAATTTCTTAATGATTTTCAGATTCATCATCATTTGATGTTTAAGTGCCTACTTAATGTCAGATTTTTTGATAAGCATTAGCGTCAGTGGATTAGTAGACATGGAGCTGGTATTCTGAAGTGGAAGATAAAATTGTACTAAGTGTCATGAAGGAAATGACTGGACTGAGCTAGATAGTAATCAAGGAGAACTTACTTTAAATTGGGCTGTCTAGAAAATCCTCTTTAAGAAGGTAACATATAAGCTGAGACCTAAATGATGGTAATGGAACCTACCCCTGCCTTTTCTCATGGGCCTCCTAGCAGCAATATCAAGGCACTTTGAATGAGCAGGGGTGAAACTGTGTGTCACCATTACACAACTAAGAGGGAGAAATTGACTGGGAAGCTGGGGATCAATGGCAAATTCATTTCGCACGTCATATAGGAGGTGCCTGGTGAACTTCAACAGAACAGAGACCCAGGAGGCAGTGGAAACCCACCCACAAGAAAGACCTGGACTGGAGAAGGTGTTACCAGGTTACTTAATGATGCCACTGTCAATGTTGCTGTGAATACTTCAAACAAATACCTTTATGACCTTGTTTGAATATGTTGTAAAATAAATCTCGAAGTAGGATTTCCGAATTCAAAGTTATGAGGGCCATTGCCTGAATCTTCGATATAAGAATATGAAATTACAGGTTAGACTTCTTTGTGCTCCAAAGGCAGATCAAACTTATCCCCCTCCTCTCAACACAAAAACATGGCTATCAAATAATGAAGGCTCTTGGGAAAAACAGAGAGTCGGCAATCTTGTGTTATGTTGTCATCTAACCAGATGTCCCCAAATAGTTTTCATTAATGGTGGCAGTGATAATGGTTAACCATTAGTAACCAGGCACTGACGAAGGTAAGCTCTTTGCCTTTGTAATCCCACTTAATTTCTGCAACATCCCAATGAAGAGGGAGCCACTAATTATTCATTAACATATTTAAATAACTGAATGATATTCTATCTTACCATATAGTGTTGAACATTTTGTTTGCTTTAAATATTTCCTTTTATACCAATTTTGCTTATAATTACAGATATAGGTCACTACATACCAATATACAAATTTCATTTATGAATACAGATGTATATACACACAGATACACCCACACATGTACACACATACACACCATTATGAATTATATTTTATCTCAGGAATGCAATAATTGTTCAAAATTAATTAGCAGATTAAAGGATAAAAGACAAAAGGTAATACTAATATATGCTAGGACACACTGGATAAGAATCAACATCTATTCTCGAGTTCAAACCGCTTTAGGAGCTAGTGATTGGAGAAATTTTTCTAAATTTTATAATTTAGAACCCTAGAAACTTATGGCCTTCATATTTAACAGTGACTATCTCAAAGCATGCCCTCATGGTCAGGACTGTGGCAAGAATGTTCTGGATACCACCAAAGGCTTTAAGAAAAGAAAATGAAGAGACAAATATTTGAAAGGAAGAACAAAAACTCATTATTAAAGCCAGGAGGGAGTAAGTGGAATTAAAGTGTGCTAAAATACATGTATCTTGTGAGAGGCAGGAGAGTTAAGATACCACATAATTTTAGACTTTGTCAAGCATGTGAAATAAAAATTTCAAGCATAGCCGCTAAAGAGCAGAAATAAAATGTATAAATTGTAAATTTGTAGAGGAAAGTATAGAATAGGAAAAAATTGAATATTAATAAAAACTCTATACATTCCACTCCCCAAACCCCCGATCTCCCTAAAATTGCAAGAAGGGTGGGAAAAAAGAGCACAGGAAAGGAAGGACAAACAAACCACAAAGATGATAGGAACATATGCAAATGTCCCAAACATCTAACTTCCAGCCAGACCAATCTCTACTAGGACCACCCCCACATCTCCCCAGGGGTCTCATCAATGCCCACTCCACTCTGCCCCTCCGCGGTGACAGACTCCTCTGTCTACACAAGAAAAAGAGGGTTGCTGGACCACCATCGATCTTCCCAGGGACTGTGCAAGATCTGCCATCTGGTGGCTATTCAAGATATTGCGAGCAATAGAGAGGATAAAGAACAGGAATAGTCGTTTGGAAACCAAAAAGAGAGCGCTATACTTCATGAACGACCTTCGAAAGTGTCTGGCCTTAAAGCAAACTGGAATCCACTGCCGCCCCCCGCCCCGTTTACATTGTGGTGTAATTGATTAAATGTAAATGGATTCGACCCTTAGGGAAATCAATAGTGAGCATGTACCTTACAAGAGCCTCAGAGATGCTCATATTCTTTCCTAGGAGTTTGTCCTAAAGAGGGGTCATTGTTTCAGGGCTTTGATGGAAGAGGCACAATGAATAGGGTCAACCAGATAGAGGCAGTGTCAGAGTGCAGAGATCCATGATGACCTTCGGCCGGACCCCAGACTGAGCTGGGACATCAGGAACTGGGGTGTATGGAGAAAAGAGGGATTAGGAGTGCAGTCATCCAAGAGGATGGGAAGCTGACGTTGTGCTTTCCAGGCAAACGGAAGCCCACTGGGCTCAGCCGATCCATCAACGAAGCTTAGGTCCACCCAGCCCAGCCGGCTTGCAGACTAATCCCAGACCCTACTCAGTAAAGAAGGACCTTTGGGAAGAGGTAAAACCATTTTTAATGCTCTCGACTGGGCCAGGTGACAGGAGTGAGTCTAGGGCAATAGCTGGTTGACGATGGGGATGGGCCGTGGTTGGTGGGCAGGTGGCTGAGCATGGTTGCCCTGGGTCTGCAGCATGCCAGGTCTTATGCCAGGGCTTTTACACTGGACTCTCACCACAAATGTGAAGTAGGTCCTCTTTCGAATGTCCATTTAAGAAAAGAAAACTGAGACCCAGAAAGTTTAAGTGGTTTGCCCAAGATCACACAGCTGATTTAAGTGACTGAGCTGGACCTGGCTGAGATGTATTCCTTCAACAAATACTAAGTACTTTTTCAATGCAGGGACTATGCCAGACGTCTTGGGGATGGTCTGCCCTCCAAGAGGTTACAAACACAGAGCATAGTCCATCCAGTGATCGTGGAAAGGGAAAGAGGAGTCAGAGAAACATCCTGAAGGAGATGGGGATGGCAGAAGGAAAAATCATGAGCCCTGAGATATGAAACAGCTTGGGAGGGGAGGGAGGAGTGGGAGGAGAGGTTGGAGTAGGCGGAGTCACAGAAGGCCTCC
>NW_011888916.1:2991076-2997161 GCF_000151845.1 Pteropus vampyrus
AGTAGAATTAGCCATGGTTTAAAATCAAAAGACCACAGTCCAATGCCACTAACCGGCTGTGTAAGTCACCTGAGCAAGTCACCTCCCTCTCTGAGGTTGCATTTTCCCCTCAAGACAATGGGCCCAATTATACAACCCGGTAGGATGAGAATGGGGCTGTAGCCGGAAAGCATCCTGGCAGCCATACAGCAGCCCTCACCTTCTGTGTAAAAACCACCACCACCACTGTCACTGTGCTTAGGTTTAAGGGAAGGCCCTTCCCAGTCTCTTGTTTCAGCTCATTAGCTCTTGGGGCCCAGAAGAGTCTTCCAGCAGTTTCTTCCCACTCCTCTCTCTCCTTTTTCTCTCTGCCCCCTGGAGTTCTCCTCCCTGACCCTTTCTCCACTTTTCCAGCATTTGTCCTCACCACCTCCATCCCACGCCCCCGAACTCACAGCCAGAACAAGTCAAGGGTGCTGTTATTCATTTGCAGAGTCCATGTACAAAACTGTACCGGCTTCAACAATGCAGAACGAACCTGGGCAACCCACCCCATTGTGGTGGTGCCTCCAGAGGCCCAGGAGGGCAGCTGGGCCCAGCATGTTCTGTACCCTCCAGCCATGCTGAGCCTACCTCTCACCCTGACTGTTACATGACTTGGGCAGGTGCCACCACTCTCCCCCCAACCCCCACTTCCAACCCTGCTCCACCTTGGGCTTCAGATTCCACAATGCCATATTAGTAAATTGGGCTTAAGGATTTTGCTAGCTCTGAGACACTGTGGCCTTGCTTCCAACTCGGTTCATCCTGTAATAATAATGAAAATTAAAAAAAAAAAAAAGCTAACATTTATTGTGCACTGTGTGTTAGGCACTATTCTACATGTTTTTCTGCATTGTTTCTTTTCATCTATTAGATAGATACCATTTACTGCCCCCAACTTACAGATGACTAAACCAAAGTTCCTAAAGTGGAGCTGATTTATCCAAGGTCACAGATATTAAGTGTCGGGACGGCACTGTATCAGGGCTGCCCGACTCAGATCTGGGCTCTTAACCTCCCAGTGGGCATCCAACTTGAAGGCAAAATCTCTGGCTCAACTAGTAACTGCTCAACTGAGCTTCAGGTCTGAGCTGTGCACCCAAACGTCCTCCTCCATTCCCTAAAGATACCACACAGGTTGCTAAACACCACATGTCCATAAATGTATCATTACTCCACACATACTCCTGCTTATCCACGAGCACCTGCCATTCTCAGTGCCATTCACTAGCCTATATGGGGCTTTTGTGAGAATAAGGAAAAGGTGCCCCTCCCCAGAGGCTGCTGCAAGCCCATGACAGCTCGTAGAGGCACAGTCTGCATAACCCAGTACAGTGTCCCTGGATCCACCTTGCTCAGAATGATACTGGGACTCATCCTTGATACCTCCCCTACCTCTCTCTCTCAGTCTCTCTCTGTCTCTATGTTTCTGTCTCTGTCTCTATCTCTGTCTCTCTCTTTCCTGCTTCTCCAAGGGGTTAAAGTCTCCAGGGAATGTGGTTCCAGAAATGTGGTCATCCCTTACCCCATGAAATAACACCCATGGCAGAAGCCACTGGATTCCCAGACCATTTCTGAGAGAAAGGGAAGTGTGTCAATAGGACCAGGATGACTGAATTCCCAAGAGCCTGGCCCCTCTAGTAGTATTTGGAACCTTAGATATTCACGAACTTGACTTCTGAGGCCACAAGGAGGCACTGGAGGCCTGGCTGCCCTTGAAGCCTACAGGAAGACTGAGCAAGGAGCTGGCACAACCTATGAGGGTCCCTAGGGACATGCTATGGGAAGGCCTCTGATCCCAGTGCTTAAGTGGGGGAAGGGCCACACCTGAAGCTCAAGTTCAAAGGCTCTGCTGAAATCTGCTCTTCCTATTGGGTGTGCAGCCACCAGATGGCAGCCAAGGTTGCAGGCTGAAGGAGGGAGAGCAGCACTCCTCCACCTTCCAGAAACAAACCGAAGGCCAGATGGAGCAGCGATGTTCAGGGGGATTTGTCACTGATCCCAGGACCTTCAACCAGAGAGAGAGAATGAGTGCATGTGTGTGGGTGTGCCCACATGTGTGTCTGCGCCTGTGGGGCTTAGGGGTGTAGAAGGATTTACAGCTGGACTGAGGTCTAGTCCCTTCCTTTGGGTCTCTTCCCTTCCCCTGAATCCAGCCCTGTCCTGGGTACTGGCGACACAGAAAGGAAGTGACCCCATTCCTGACCTCAAGGGAGCTCCCGGGCCTGACTAGAGCAGGACACAATCAAGTAAACAGACAACAAGATAGGATGAACACAGACATGGCTGGAATAGCTCCGAGGAAGCATCTAACCCAGTGGGGACTCTTCCCGGAGGAAGTGGCATCTAAGCTGAGCCTAGATGACCTTCTGGCAAGTCTCAGGTGTGATTATAACATACATTATCTTTCCTCCCAGCAGTCCTGCAAGGAAGACAGGACAGAACCAATTTTACTGGCAAGCGAACGGAGCATTTGAATGGTCCCACGAGCAGACACACATCTGGAATTTGAACCAGAGTCTGCACAATTCTCAAGATCAAACTCTTAGCCACTGTATGTACTTCTGGGAACTGAAAATTGGGAGGAGAGCAGAGTTAGGAAGTCCAGGCCCCAGACCAGATCTGGAAGGGAGGCAGGTGCCTCCTGCCCTGGTCCCAGAACAAGTCTGACAGCTCCAGCCGTTTGACTCACCTGTGAGACTGGTCCCCAGGAACAGGGCAGAGTGTGTGTGAGTTGGGTCACACCCCCTCTCAGTGACGCTCTGTATCCTCCACCCCACCCCACCTCTCTACCCTGGGCTGGAAGAGACTGCCCGGCAGCAGTCTCCATCTGATGGCTCCTTGAAGCACAATAAGCAAGCAGTATTTCTGCTCACGATACTCTGAGTATGAGTAAAATAATCTTGAAAATCATCTTGACCACCTGGCACTCTGTCCTATCACAGGTGATGCTCAGAATAGAACTCCACACCCTTTTTTAAAAATCAACTTCAGGCTGGAAGTTCCTCTTCAAGTCTAACTGAAGTAAGCTATTCTGCAACCTAAGTCAACTCTGCAGTTCCTGGGCGGAGCCTTCGGTGCCAGAGTTTAGGTGTCACCTGCAATGCAAACCTGTGACATCCGTACGTTTTAGGTAGGGGAGGGGGAAAAAAGGTGAAAGTCCTGTTCCAGGAAGTAGGAGGAGCAAGAATGTCCTAAGAGAAGTTCCTGGTCCTTGAGACAGGGCCTGGACAACCTGAGCGGTTCTGCCCCGAGAGCAGGCGGAGGGATCAGGGCACTTCCCCGGCCAAGGGCAGCGTCAAGGCAGCTTGGACAGGTGCGAAGAGCTGGGGAAGGGCCAACGGGGAGAACCATCTGGAAACAGATAAAAGATGCAAGGGGAGAGAGGGACGGTGAGCACTGAGCTCACGGGGAGGGAGGAAAAGGGGGGACGGTACAGAGACAAGGAGATGGAGACAAAAACAGGCCAAGAGCCGGCACTCACAAAGACAGAAACAGAAAGACGGAGATCTGAAATCGATAAAGGCTGGGAGAGCCCGAGAGGAGACCGGGACTGGGTGGGGGAAGTCCCGAATGGGGAGAAAAGGGTGGGGAGGGAGCCGGAAGGCGTGAAGGAGCACCCGCCATTTGGGGTTCCTGCCGGCCCAGCCCACCATTCTGCCTGCCCTGTTCCTCCCCCTCATCTGTCACCTCAGAATCGCCTATCCCCGCCCCCTGGCCAGGGGCGGAGAGCTCACCTCCTTCAGGGTCCCAGCCCAGAGGCTCCCCCTCCCCAGGCCCCCTGAGCGCTGCCCCCTCGGGACTGGCTGTGCGGCCCCGATAGATGATGGGGGCCCAGCTGGTGCGTTATCAGCCTCCTCCAGGAGCAAGCCCGAGCTACTCAGCGGCTGCCAGCCTGAGATTAGGCCCCGGGAGGGTCATTAAGCGCCGCCCTGGCCCGGGCCCAGCCTCCTTTCCCTCCCTCATCTGGCCAGGCGGGCAGGTGGGAACTAGTGATAAGGATTGGGGGCTCCGTCATTCTGGGGTCGGCAGCTCCATGCCTCATGCCCCCTGCCCCCTGTCAGGGCAGGAAACATGGAGTAGGGGGAGGAAGGTCAGTGCCAGCCCAGTCCCTTTCAGGATCCCCAGGATTCCCTCCATCCTGGTCCTGCTAGCATGGGTAGGGGGCTGAGGAGGCCCCGGGCAGGGTGCTGGGGGACCTGCCCCAGGAACCAGGGCAGGACAGCAGCTGCCCCAGGCTCTTGCTGGTAAAACCTCACAGGGAAGAAGGGCTGGCTTCTCCTGCTGCAGAGACACAGAGGAATGGTGGCTCTGCCTTCAGGCAGGCAGGCTGGTGGGGGTACCACCCCCTTCTCAATGAATGCTGGGGGCAGCAGTGGGAGGGAATGTAGCTTTATGCAAGGAGAATCAGATCCAGGCAGCCAAAAGGCCCAGACCAGGAGACTTGAGCGGAAGAAGGGGGTGTCTGCTGAGTGAGAGGCTGGGCTGCTTGGTCCCCTGACTCTGCCCTCTGGTCTAATCAAGAAAGACTTTCTAGAAGACGGGGAACCTTGGCTAGGCCAAGAAAAAGAAATATGCAGAGTTTAAACTAGCAGAGGTGTATGAGAAGACATCAACCCACATGAGCGAAAAGCCGAGAGTGGGACTCACAAGAGCTACAACCTCAAGTCACTGAGCCGAAGCTCAGAGGGCGGAGGAGACTTGCCCCCAGGTTACACCGCAGGACAGGGACAGGCCTCAGGCAAAGCCCCTGCCATCCCTCTGCTCAGGGCTCTCCTCACTGCTGCAGGTGGCAAACTAGACCCAGTTATTAGAAAAGGAGTAATTCAGATTTCAGATGGGTCTCCCCCAGAGGTATTGGAGAGAAGCCTTAGAACAACAAAGGAATGGCTGCAACGGCAAAGTGAGGGGGCTGCGACAGGTTGAGACAGGCGGGGAGAGGGAGATCTCGAAGACAAGGGGGACTGTCTCCTACTCTCTAGCCCCACTCCCCTGCCTCTGAGAGTGCTTCCAGGCGAGTCTGTCTCAGGTTGTCACCCCAGACGAAAACAACAGTCACGGGCCTCCAGGGTCAGCCAGCCCCTCAGTCATGCCTCTTCTCTCCCTTCCTTCCTTCTTCATTCCCGCTAGAACCCGGTACCCTGACTCTGCCCCCACCCAGAACTGGGAGTCAGTGGCATCGGTGAGGACCATTCCACTCTGGCTCTGTGGTGAGACTGGCCAAACCCCCCACAGAGAGAAAACTGAGCTCAGAGAGGATGGTGACTCTCCCAAGGTCACACAGCAAGCCAGCAAGGGACCCGGGACTCAAATCTGGGTTTCCTGAGTCCTAGCCAAAGACTACTTCCTGGTGCTTTCTATGCACAAAGCCTTCCCAGAGAGACTATGGGGAGGGGGACAGAGCTAGGTGGATGAGAAATGAATGAGCCCACCACAATGCCAGGCAGTATGGAGGCAGGAGCGGGAGAAGGTTGGTGCTGCCTAGAATAAAGGTAGAGTGGGTGATCCCCCTGGTCCCAGGGCACCTCCCAGGGAGGGCTTCCTGGGTAATCCTCCAAAGCCACCATGACAACGGCTTTGGAGGTGATTGGCATAATCCAGAAAGCAAGATCAGGGCTCGATGGAAGCCTGAGGGGCTGTTTCTAAGGCTTTCAAGCCTCAGCCTCAGAAGTACAAAAGTCTTTATTTCACAGAAATAAGGGCTATTTCCACAGTTGCGGGGAGGAAATGTGAAACAGGACGGGAGGTGCTGAGCTGTCTCCAGAAGAGTCTTCTGAATCCAATTGGGTAGGAGACCCCAGGGCCACAGCCGAATCTCAATCCAGACAGTCTGAATTCTGACCTTGGCTGGGACAAGTCAGGGGAGGGTGGGGAGATGTGGGCTTGGAGGAGTCAGCCCCTTACTGAAGATTCCTGCACAGAGGAGTGGCACCAATCACAGGTGCCCGGGATCAGCGCTGGGGGCCATGGGCAAGCGCGGTCACATGGGGGTGCTCCGCATCCTGCCCTCCTCCTCAGGGACATTCTCATAGGCATTCTCATGCTCACTGGACCTGGAAGAGGA
>NW_011888916.1:2999931-3026830 GCF_000151845.1 Pteropus vampyrus
GCCTGGGCCCCAGGGACCAAAGGGCAGCCCCCTGGACAGCCAGCCTAGGTCCTGCCAACAGGGGGTGGCTCCCTTCTTCCTTGGCTCCCAGCAGGCTGGGGCAGCCTAGAGCTGATCAGACTGGGCTGGCATCTGGAAGATCCTGTTCCGTAACAAGAGGCTTCTTTGGTGCCGGTAGGGTGTGGGAGTGCGACAGGCTGGACTGCTCAGCTAGGGCTGCCAGCGTACCCAGAGAGAGGGGCGGGACACGACGTCTTTGGAAGGCAACACAGAGGGGCTCTCCTCTGGATCTTGGGGGCCGGGAAGGAAGCTTCAAAACCTGGCCCCTTTCAGCTCCTCTGGCTGAGTGCCCAGAGGGCTAGGCCAGAGACCAGGTCGAGACCCCCATTCATGCACAGTCTCTGCCTTTTGACCCTTAATCCTTGACACCACTTCTAACACTCAAGGTTTCCTTAGAAGTCTCTGCCCTCAGCCACTGGCAGCCCCAAAGGGCTCTTCGCTCCCAGGGCATCGCTGTGCTCCTAGCAGTTATGGGGAAGGAGGGAGGGGTGTCAGAAGTTTCTGGCCTATGGCAGGGTCAGATCTTGCTTCTCTCCTTCAGTGATAAAACTAACACAGTGTAGTTACCCCGAGTGCTACCCTTGCCGAAAAGCAATGTTTTAGACTCATTGTTTCCCCAAGAAACAATAGTTTAGACCCATTGCTTCCTCAGGTCAGTGATTGCTCAAGGATTGGGAGTTAGGGCTCAAGTCCTGGGCGGCCCCTCCCTGCAGCCAAGTCCCTCCAGACACACCAGGGACCACAGTCCCGGATCCTCCTTTTATGCAGCTCCGGGGTGAGCACACAGTGCAAAGAGCAGAGTGTGAGGTAGGAGAGAGGTGATCTGCGCTCTGTCACTTATTACTCTGCTACGTGATCCACACGAGTTACTCAACCCCTCCAATCTTCAGTTTCCAAGAAGGTCTGAGACCTGGGAGACAGACTTGGAGCAGATGTGCATGAGAGCTCAGGACACCTACAAAGGAAGGGTGCTCTGGAAGCATCTTTGTCAGCACCCTCTGGACCTAAATCCCACCTGCAGAGTCCCCAGACTTTGGCTGCAGATGTGGCCTCACAATGCAGGGCAGATTCCAGATCTTGGGGTGTGGTGCTTCACTGGTGCCAAGCCCTTCCACACCCCTGACATGGCAGCCACTCTGGGAGGTGGGCAGGGCAGGCTAATTATCCTCATTTTATGGATGAGAAAAGTGAGTCTCAGAGAGAGGCAATGATTTGTTCAAGGCCGCACAGCAAGACAGAGGCAGAGCTGGACAAAGAGCTCAGGTGTGTGGTGAGGCCACACTGGGGGGTACCATCCCTACCAAAGCCCAGGAAACTGAAACGACGAGGATATAGGCCAAAGCCATAGGCAAACTAGTCACAGCTCTGGCCCTTCCCTAGTATAAATGGCTCAGGCTCCACTCCCACCCTCCTTGTAGCCCCTGACTCCTGTCCTCAGGACCCAGCTACCTTTGGGGCAATTTCTGCTCCTGGAGCTTGGGTCTCAACTCCTCTCCCCAATCCTAGTCCTGACGTTTCCCATGCCACACACATTTCTCACTCATGGAAAACAAGTCACAGACAGGAGCCTGGCTCTGAGGTTTCTGCCTTTGGTGGTGGTTCCTCCAAACCCCTGCTCCTCACTCCAGCTACAGGTGTACAGGGTAGTGAAAGAGGCCAGAACCACGCGCCCCCCACCCGCCCCGCCGCAATCCATCTACACCTGGGTTGTCAGCACCCAGCCCAGCCCTCCTCACCACGGCAACCTTGTGGGCCCAGTTCTATGCTACCTTGTTGACAGCTGGCAGGTGGCACTGCTGTGAGCAGGCCCAGAATGACCAGGCTGAGGGTTGACATGGCTTGAGGCAGCTCCCGAGCCTTCCCTCCGGCTGCTATTCTCTGGGCTCCTGGAGCAGCAGTGGGGTCTGTCGGTGTGTGCTGAGATCAGCCTGAGCTCAGTCTGGTCCTGGAGGAGAGGAGCTGGTAAGGAAGAAGGTGAGGGAGGAAGGAGGAGGGAAGGTGGAGAGAAACTGCCCTCCCTCCCATGGTAATGAGCTGCCAGGACTGGCCTCCCTGGCTGGTGCCCAGCCCACTCGATCTGGCATTTGAGGTCACCTTTCAAAGGCTGGCTAAGGAAGTGGGTCTTTGGACAGGGAGAACTTGGGGAGAATTAGGGCATAACCTCCAAGCCCCTGGAGTTTTTGCCTCCAAAAACTTCCTGGCAGTGGGGCTGGGCTCTGGGGAACAGAGTGACATATTATTTGTTCCTGCCATGAATGAGTCTAGTGGGTGGGGCTTCTTGGAAGGCTGACAGTGGGATTAAGAAATTTGCTGACTGACTTGGGGATGAGAGGGGAAAACCTCAGAGGCTAGGGAAAGGTCAAATCTGCCCCCTCCCACACAGCCCGGTCTATTTTCTGTTCTCTCCTCACCTGCCCATACTCAGCCAACTCTCACTCCTGGGACACGGCCCTGAGACACGGCCCTGACTTCTATTCATTCCTCTACCCCCAGCCCAGCTCAACAGTTCTCTAAATCTACCCTCTCCCATGGGGGTCATGACGGAGGTTCTGAAGTCCCCGGTTCCCAGCCTTCCCTACCCACCCGAACTGATCTGGCTTAGTTTGGCTCTTCCTCTTGGCCCCAGATATGGTTCCTGGAAGCTGGGTAGAGCTTTCCTGGGACAAGATATGGGCTCCGTCAGAAGTCTCTACACATACCTCTGATCCATCTCTACCCCACACAGGGAAAGAAGTTGGGGAGCACAGCCCCGCTGTGGAGGGCAAAGGAAGGATACTCTTAGGTGGCAAGGTCCGATCTGGGGCCATCACCCCCAGGATCATATGGAGTCTGTCAGGCCCTCCAGCTCTGGAACAGCATGACCAAGGGTCATGCTGAGTCTCCTCACCCAAACCCTCCCCGGAAGTACTTGAAGCCAGAGATGCTGATAATCTAGCTCCATAGACACCAGGAAAGAAGAAGCCAGCAGACTGGGGCAAAGTTTTAGAGATGGAGGGTCCCCAGAAGCCAGGGCATGAGCTGAAAGCCCATCCACAGCCTCCATGGCCAGAAGCAACCAAACTGTGGCTCACAGAACCTCCAAGGCAGCTCTTTCTACTACAGGACAGGTCTTCCAGGAGCAGCACGCAGACACAGCATATTGTCCCTGCTTCCCACATGTGTGTGGATGTGTGGGTGCACATGCCAGTGTCGCGGGCCCAGTACCATCCAAAGATGGGGTGTCTCAAGGTGATCGAGGGGAACTTGGCTTGGAGTTGAGTGGTGCCTCCCATATATGTATGTCCTGTTCTCCCTCCCTATCCCAACTTGGTGTCCTCAGAATCTTCTGGCACAAAGTTTGCCTAGAGTAGGCACCATGCGTGTTAATGAACAACCACAGAATCACTGTCCGGAATGCTAGGAATGGGGTTGAATTGAACAAACATCCACGATGCCTTCTTCAAGGGGTTTAAGCTGAGGGTCGCATAGTCAGGTTTGCAGTTGAGAAAACACCTCTGGACAGAGTGGAACATGGAAGGGGAGTGCCAGGACAGCAGGAAGGGAGACCATGGAGAGGCTGCTACGAACACCACACAAGCAGGGCTACAGCCTGCACCAGGGGAGTGGCCGAGGGAATGGATTTGATCCCCACTTAGGAGAATAGGCAGGGAGCGATCGGATCGCAAGAACACAGTGACTAACAGGGAGAAAGGCAGGGAGGAGCTGAGGGCGACTGCCAGTTTCTGGCTTGGGCAGCTGGAGAATGGCGGTGCCTACAACAGAGAGGGCTGAAGCAAGTTTCAGGATGTGGGGAGGAATGATGAGCTACAGGCTTAGATGTATTGTGCTTGTGGTGCCTGTTTATCCCCCAGAGGGAAACGTCCAGAAAGCAGCAGGATCCCTGGAGTAGAGAGAGCTAGATCTGGGAGCCGTCTGTGGCACAGCATTGGTAACTGAGGCATGGGAGTGCATGGCCTCCTCAGGGTGTGTGTGTGTGTGTGTGTGTGTGTGTGTGTGACCAGGACACAGCTCCAACATGAAAGCGTCTTTCATCGAAGAAGAGTGAGGATAGAGCAAGAGGAAGAAATCCCAGAAGAGGGGGCATCCCAGAAACCCAGGAAAGAGAGATCCAAGAAGATAAGACATGAGCAGAGAAGTCACTGCTGTGACACCCCCTCCAGCTGGTGACCCCAAGGGCATCCCAGCTTCTCTTATTAGTCCCCAAGTCCCAGGTCTTGCTTCCCTCACCCAAGTGTCAAGCTCCCCGCTCCTTCCCTAAAGAAGCTGGGGAAGGACAGGGACACCCTAGGCCATGCTTTGGGGGTGGTGGGGGAGGGAGATGAGCAGGAAGGACATCAGGTGACCAACAGGAGGAAAACACATCTCCCAGGTCAAAGTCCCAAGCTTTAGAGCAAAACAAATTGTTCCGGAAAAGGGGGTGTGGGTGGACACCCGCTTTGAGGCTGATCCCTGCTCTCTGAGTGTCCTCATCCAGCTGAGGGGTGTCATCTCCCCAGCTGTATGGACACAGCCCCAGGTCCCCATGGCAACAAATTAGGTCCCTGCAGGTCTGGCTTGGAACCAAGATCTGGACTCAGGCCTCAGCAGCTCCAGGGGCTGGACTCTGTGTCCTCATCTCTAAGCTGCTGTTCCATTAATATTCAGTTTCTCCCTCCTGTTCCCAGCCCAGCTCTGCCACCCTGAATCATTGGGCCACCTTAGACAGGCCCTCCATCGAACTAGACCTTGTGTGATTACCCCGTAGAAAAGCTAAGAAGGGCCTAGACTGTTTGCAGGAATCATCTTTCTGCCCATCCCATCCTGCTTGCCATTCCAGTTATTGCCAGCAAGTGGCAGAGTCCAGCTCCAATCCCAGACTAGTTGGGGAGGGTAGAGAGGAGGGCCAGGTTGCTGCTGAACATTCTGCAACTTCTCCTCCCTCCAGCTCCCCCTCATCCCCCCCCACCCTGCTTCTGCCCTCTTCCATGGGTAGTCTGGAGGAGGGAGGGTGGACACTGACATGTAAACAGTCAGGGATACTGTGAACAGTGCACATAGCATGCTCAGGGCTGTGCTTGTAGGGAAGCGTGAATGACTAAATTGTTCAGGAAGGTGTCCTGGAAAAAGTTAGCTGAATTGTTGGACCGACGGAGCAGAAAGGCAGCTGGGTGAAGGCATCCGGGCAGAGAGCTCAGCCTGAAGAAAATCAGGGAGATACATTCAAGAAGGGTGTTTAGAGCATAAAAATAAAAGCTTTTTCACTCATTCTTATGATATTTCATCTTGTTAATGTCTTTGCTGCAAGCCTCGGCGCTCCTGGAGACTTTCTTTTATTCATTCAAACACATCCCTGTGTAAACCCCTTAAGAGCTTCCAGTAGCCCTTAAGATAATATGCAAATTTTTCAGCATTTGAAGGCTTAAAGACCCCACAATATGCCCTTACCTTCCTCTCCAGTCTCTTCTGGCTCCAGTGTCCCCCATCAATCCTAACAGTGGCCAAGCTCTTTCCCAGATCAGGACCTCCTCCATAGCTGCTCTTCCCTCTGCCTGCACTGCCCTTCCGGTCTCATTTGCCTTGCAGATCTAATGAATCCTCTAAGTCTTGCCTTCGGTGTCACATTCTCTAAGGGGCTTTCTTTTATTTCCCCTCTCCCACATCTGACGTCCCTCTTTCCAAGTCTCCCCTGCCATTATCACAAATTGCAATTACGTATGGATTTCCACGTTTACTCACTTAATGTCTGTCTTCCCAGAGGGAAAGCATCATGTCCTGTCACCCATAGCACCTAATACTGAGCACCACGCCTGAGCTCATACCCAGCAAATACTTTACGAAAGTAAGTCTCAGTATATCCAGTGCCAAACTCTAGACTGGCGGAAAGCAGACGCTCAGAAAATGAGAGTTGAATAAAATAGGCATTTTAGCTCTAGTTGGGTCCTTCTCTTTCTCTATCCTCTAGCTGTGGGGACAGAGCCTGGCTTTGATTCATCTCTGTGTGTCACCGTTGCTCAGAGAAGCTGGAGCTGTCCAGTCCTGGAATGAGAGTGAGCTCCCCATCTCTAGATGTGTGCAAGCAGAAGCCAAGAGCCAGATCACCCAATGGGGGTGTCTGAGGAAGGGGTTCTGGTCCTTCCAGCTCTGGAAGCCTGTGATTCTGTGACTCCATTAACAGATCATGATAGATTCTCATGTTTTAATCAGGTTCTGAGGAAGTGGGCTGGTGAGGCCTGTGTCTCCTCTCAGATAGCATTTCACTCACCTGGCTCCCATTCACTTAGCACTCCCTTCACAGGGGCCCATGGGCAGAACTCAGGGCTTCATGAACTCACATGGGGAATGCATTACATCTGTATCTCAGTAACCTCTAACTGAAATTTACCACTTTCTCCCATTAGGAATGAAGGCAAGAAACCACAGAGCCTCTGTGATATTTTCACATCACCATACGGTGGTGGCAGATATCTGGAGATATCGTTTATGCTCATCACTATGGAAGTGTAACAGTCATTGGACTTTTTGTTTTTTACTACATTATAAAGATACACATAACTTACTATATTGCAAACTTATGTTTTTAACGTTTCCATAACAGTATTTCAATATAATTGGTTTCCTTTACAATGCTACACATTTTTTGGTATGCATTTAAAACCATTACTCCAAGAAGGGGTCCCTAGGCTTCCTGAGACTCCTCAAGGCACAAAAAAGGTTAAGAAGTCTTGACTCATGGAGAGTCTGGAGCAGGTCTGTTCAAAAAATGTCATATGATCTCAAGGTCAGACCTGGAGAAAGACTGGCACTTTCTGGACAGAGGATTCCTGGGACTCAGAGCTAGGAGCTATGTTCAGATTGAATGGGTGCTCACCCCCATAGGGGGCCCTGTGTCTGGGCACTGAAAGGGACAGAAAGTGCCCCTCAGAGCCAGCCAAGCCAAGGAATGTACTAGCTGTGACTCCTGGGTCCTAGGCGACCCCACTGGGCCGATGAGATTTACGGCCAGGACCACTCAGTAGAGGAAGATCAATCACCTCTTCCTGCTGCCCACTCGCTCAGCCAAAAAACTACAGTGCCAAGAGCCCAGCCTGCCAGCAGGGGTCCCAAGGCCAAATCTTTGCCCAACGGTTTCTGCACAGCCCTGCCCACTGCCCAGGGCTACAGGATGGCTGGGGTGTTGGTTTCTAGAATCACAGTCTCTCCTGGCCTAAAGGCTCATCCTGAGTGGCATGGCCTTGCTCCTCATTTTTCAGCTGGGATTACTGTGACTGTCACTAACTGAAGACCATGCAGTAAGTTAGTAGGAGAGATAAGGCTAAACCTGAGCTACGCTTAGCCCAGGGCTCAATTCCTCCGTCAGGCACCTACTTGTTGGTCATTTTCCCATATAACATTCTGACTTGTGCTCATTCATTCACTCAACACATGTATCGCGTTTACCCTGGAACCGGAAGGGGTAGCGAACAAGACAAAGCTCACGTTGTATAATTATCTAATTACAGTTACACCAAATGTTTCAAAAGAGGTGGAAGGGTGCTATAAGTATATAAATGGAGATGCCATCTAGCCTAGGAAATCAAGAACAAGTAGTCGTAAGTCTAAAGTTCATTCATTCATTCAACAAATATTTATTGAATGCCTCCTGTGAACCGGGCACTGTTCAAGATGCCAGGGATATAGCAATAAACAAAACAAAGTCTCTGCCTTCTCAGAGCTTACATTCTAGTGGGGTCAGCCAGGAAGCAAGCAAATAAATAGATAAAATAGGTCATGTGGCAATATGGGAAAGACAAGACTGAACCAGGGGAATGGGGTCCTGGCAGGGTGGGAGGTGCTATTTTACATAGATTCACCAGTGAAGGCCCCTCTAAGAGGCGACAGTTGAGCAGAGAGCTCAAAGCGAGGAAGCGAGATGTTCACTGTCGGAGAGGAGAGGATCGAGGGCAAAGAACAAACAGCAAGCGAAAGGCCCTGAGGAAGAACCCGGGAGGGAGTGCGAGTGGGGCTGAGAGGAGAGGGCAGGGGAGGAAATTTGAAAGGCTGCATGAGGCCCACTTATTTGGGGCCTCATGAGTGACTTTAAGGAATTTGGCTTCTAATCAGACTGAGAAAAGAAGCTATTGGAGGGCTTGGAGCACAAAAGCCAGGATCTAGCGGCTGTGTTGATAGGAGACCACAGAGAGCAAGAACAGCAGAAGCAGGAGAGCAGCTAGGAGGCTACTGCAATGGTCCAGCCAAGAGGTGACCGCAGCTCAAGTCAGGGTGGCAGCTGCGAACTGGGGATTTGTGACCTGCATCTAGAGGTCTTTTGAGGGTAAAGCCCACATAATTTGGAATGTGAGAGAAAAAGAGAAGCCAAGGATGGTTTCGAGGTTTCGGATGTGCCAGGTTAGAAGAGACTGAGATGGGACCGTTCAGGAGGATCTAGAGTCACAGGTTTGCCTTGGAGATGGGTATGTGGCTCTGGAATTAAGAGGCGAGGTCCAGGCAGAAGATGTACATTTGGGAGATGTCAGGCAGTAATGGAGGAGCTCCTGCAGGACCCAGAGAGACCTGAAGTGCTGGGCTTGGGCGGGGGTGCAGAGAGCACTTCCGGGGGGAGCCGGGGAGAACACATGGGGAGGTGTGCAAGGCAGCGGAGCTGATGGGAGACCAGCCTGGCTGGAGAGCAGCGCGTGGTGAGGTAGGGTGTCTTGAGGGCCCTGCAGGACTGTGAAGAGGTTTGGTCTTTACTTTACAGATAAGCTGAGTCATCATAGGGTTTTAGGCAAGGACGGGACATGGGCGGTCTCACATTTCAGCAAAATCTCCCCAACCACAGCTTGAAGAATGGGTTAGACGAGGCAATGAGCACTGAGTGAGCTGGGCTTTTTTGGAGGGTAGGGAGTCCAAGAGAGAGGTGATGGGGCTGGGGTTAGAACAGTGCATGGAGAGAAGTGGGAGAACAACTTAAGGGGTACAACGGGCCGGCTAAGGATGTGGGGAAGCGAAGGACTCAGAAGAATAGAGTCAAGGTGCCACCTAGATTCCCCATCTTGGACAACACTTGGATGCTGGCGCTGTTTTTGTTTTTCGTTTTTTGTTTTTCACTGGCGAATACTAGAAGAGCAGCAGGTTGGGGGTAAGGAGAGAGCACATATTCATTCATTTCACAAAACTTCTCGAAGTGTCTGTTCTGGGTCAGCCACTGTTCTGAGCACTATAGCTCCACGGCTCTGCCCTAGGGGAACACACATGTTAGTGGATGAGACAAACAGTGAGCAATGAGCCAAACAATGGGTTCTAGTGGAGGAGGGCTGAGTTCACTGACAGCTCAGTGTGTCAGTTTGGGGTTCCTGGGAGACATCTGAGCTGTAAATAGAGGCTTAGGATTCAGCAGCTTGTGGATGGTGACTGAGGCCTTAGACAGGGATAATATGGCCTGGCATAGGGAAGGATGAGAAATGGGGCTAGGACCCAGCCCTAAGAAATGCCTACTTAAATGGACTGAAAGTGGATCTCCATCTGAACTGAAGAGAAAATAAAGGAGCAACACATCACCTTTATGCCACTATGATCAAACTACAAGCATCAGGCATGCCTCACATTTTAGTCTTTGGTGTCAGATAACTGATTTCATTTCAACCTAATTGAAACTGTCTTCTTCCCTTGTTACTAATTTTGTCATTAGTGCATTAAATATTAATTTGGAGAAGTTGAGATTTTCAGCCTGAAAAGGAATAGCCTTGTGGTTCCCATCTCCAAATATCTGCAAGGCTGTCCCAGATCAGAGAGAAGGATTGTGCTCTGTGCCCTCTGAGCACAGACCTGGGGACAATGAAGGGAGTCAGTGAAAGGCTGGATCTGGTTCAGTGAAAGGCCTATCTGAAAAAGCCGTCTAGTGATGGCAGAGATGCTCCTGAAAGGTAGTGAGCTCCCCATCACTAGAGGTGTGCAAGTAGGAGCCGTGAGCTTGCAGAGGGAGGTAGAGCACAGCAAAGGGGAGGGACGGGGCGCATGGACTCAATGCTGGAGTCCCTGGGGCCCAGGAGAGGGAAGCTGGGGTCAAGAGCCTCACCCACCACTAGCTGTGTGACCTGAGCAAGTCTCTTCACTTCTCTGAGCCTCTGTTTCTCAGGAATGTTGCACTGACTTGATTGGACAATAATGCATCTGAATGCCTTGCAGCCGTGAGAACTTGGTAACTGTTAAGAGCACCCAGATTTAAATAGGGCATCAAGCCACACTGCCCTGTTCCAAACCAGTCCTTTTTCAGAGCAGAAGCCTCAGCGGGGCAGTGAGAGGCATCACAGGCTACATAAGTTCACCACCTTGAACTCAGTCTAGAAGCTACACCCAAACCAAGTGACCATTTCACTCTTGGAGCTTTGACCTGAAAGCCCAGACTTTGACCTTCAAAAATAAAAAAGACTCTAAAAGGCTGGGGCTGCAACCTTATAAAGTTAAACAAAATGCAAATAATTTCCCAGTTGGGAAAAAAACATAATTTTTTTTTTTCCTAAAAGGAAGGAAATACAACAAAACATTAATTGGTGACCTGTGCTATGTTTGTGATTTTTTGTTTGTTTCTTTTCTCTTTCTGTTCTTTAAATAATTTCTATAGTGCAGAATGTTTGTTGGGGTGGAGGGCAGGAACCTCATAGTTTAAAAATAAACAAAATAAATGTGCATTAAAAGGCAAAATCGAGTCACTTTTCCACATATCTACTAGTGCTCTTAAATAGCCCCAAACTGAACTCGGACCCTCTCTTTGCCAAAGAATCTGTCCCTGGCCAGGCAGGGCCACTAGGGCTCTGTGGCAGAGCCCAGTCTGCCTATTTTCTGGCTCATTGGAGGCTGCCCCACCACATTTTTCTAGAAGGCCTCCCAAGTGCCAGGACACACATAGGAAGCATCTGAGTCCTGCCCTCCAGCTCAAATCATGGTGACAGAGACATGTAACTTCAGTCATGCTACCATTTCTTGAAGTAATGCTTACCGTGTACCAGGCACTGTGCTAGGCACTTGGGATTCATAACTCCGTTCATCCTCACAACAATATGAGGTGAGTGCTACATCCCCACTTTACTGAAAAGAACGCTGAGGTTCAGAGAAATTAAACTTGGTAAGTGGATCCAGTATTCGAATCCACTTCTCTTGGATTCTAAAGCTCTTAAGCATTACATTATACTTCCTCCTCACATTAAAAAAAATTACTCAATTACTAAAAAGCAATCAGTGCTGTGGAAGTGTGTACAATTGGAACCCCAAGGAAGGAGCCATTAAAATCCCCTGGGGGAAGGAAAGATCAGGAAAGGCTTCCAGGAAGAGGCGATATTCGAGTTGAGATTTGCAAGATGACTAAGAATTTACCAGAATATAGCACACAACCTGACAGCGGATATTCAGTAGATATTTTTAATTAAATCAACTAATCAAGATTTTAACTAAATGTATAAATGAAACAACATGATATTTGAGATTTGCTTCATATAATCCATTTTGAGGATAGGGAGTGTGGAGAAGGATGGAGGTATAGATGAAATGAGATTACTCATGTGACTGGTCGTTGAAGTTGGTGATGGATTCATGTCATTTATTATATTTTCCTCTTTCTCTCTCTTTCTCTCGCTCTCACTCTCACTCTTGCTCTCGCTCGCTCTCGCTCTCCATTTATATATATTTGGAAACGTCCATAAATACAATAAAGGTAATGACCCATTTCTGCCCACTCACCCTGAGGGTCTGATAAAGTAATTCAGTAAATATACTGAGTATCTCCTGCGTGCATCCACCCATACTGGGCATGATGAAGCCACTAGTGACCAGTGACACACTGTCCCAGCACTGACCAGCTCACAGACAAAAGGGACATGAGGACAGGACTCAAATACTGGCAGATGTCAAGCAGCAGCCGGATATGGTTCAAAGGCCTCTGTGAGTTCAGAAATAGGAGAGATTCCCATCCACAGGGGGAACCAGCAGATGCAGCATCTGCGATACAGTTTAATACAGAGAATTATTACTGTGATGGGAATCTGCAGGGAGGTGCTTCAGGTATGCAAAGGCTTAGAGGTGAGAAATTAAGAGATGATGGATGTGGAACACTTCGGGAGCTCAATGACCCCTTAAGAGAGGATGGAGGAGAGAAAATGGGGCAATATTTTTCACTCTGATCTTGAACTAGCATGAATTTTTTAGGACATGCCCTGGAAAATGCAAGGAGGGGCGCAGAACCAAGCTTGCTTCCCCTCCCTTCCCCAGTCTCTGTCCACACCCCCAGAGCACTGAGAGCCATCAAAGTGAGTGACGGCAGGCTAATCAGGGCCACTTGGGTCTGAAGAGGGCCCCTTGTCTCTCTCTGAGGACCTTCCAGCAAGGACAAGTGCAGGACAAAAGCAGCACCTCCCCCTCTTTGCCTGCCACTGCCCTCATTAGCATCATACAGAAAGCCTGCCAGCCAGGCTCCAAGCCTCACTGCAGCCGGCAGCCGAGCAACTGGACAGGCCGGCCTAGCTTTGGCAGAGCCCCAACTGAGCAGATGTGGACCCTGAAGGGGCCTGTGGCCAACCCTGCCCTCCTCCCCCCAAAATAACCAAGCGAGGCAACCACCATCCTGTCCTGCGCGCCCCATAGCCTCTGCTTGTATTGCAGGTGGCAAAGCCAAAGGGAGCAGGAGAAGCCACAATCTGTGAATGAGGACTGCATTCGTAGGGTGATAGAATCTGAGGGTCTCAGAGACCCCAACTTTTCCCTGTCATTAAACCCATGAAATCAAATTTTAGCATCACAGACCAGGTGTTGGCCCCTCGTTTAGACTACTGCTTTAGAATATGCCATTGCCAAAAACAACAGAATTGCAGCCTCCCAGGACTTGAGTCTTGAGCACAGTCAGGCAGATAACACATCAGAGCTATGAGGTCCCAGGCTGTCCTGGGAGAGATTGCTTGGGGGCTTAGGGCTGGGAGTGCCTGTGTCTGTCTGGATCCCACCTATTCAGGGGTAATGGAGAGGGGGCGTGAGAGTGATGGGGAAGCCTGATAGCCCATTGAAACTTAGCTCCCAGGGGACTGCTGGAGAGAAAGGAGGAGCGCTGGGAGCAGGAACCACTGCCAGCCTGTGTGGGAACTGCCAGAGGGCAGAAGGGCCTGCCCCCCGAGATCCTTCAGAGCCTGGGACCCAGGAACACTGCAGGTCCCAGGCTGCAAAGGGTGAGCGGGAAGGGCCGAGGACTCTGGGCTCTGGGGTCTCAGCTGGCTGAGCTGTCACCAGGCATGGGGTGGGAAGATTTTCTACCCTGGTCCCCTGGCTCCACTGGGTCTCAGAAAGGCAGGGGTCTTGGGGGTGCTTAGTTACAGGATGGTCAGGGGGCAGGGGCTGGGCAGAAAATAAGGATGTTATCTTCAGATCTCTACATAACTGATATTGAGTCTGGAAGGATTTGTGTCTTCTCCAAGAATCAGGGAACTCACAAAATAACAAATAACCAAACCTCCCTCCCACAATGTATGGGGGTTCCTCTGATTTTCCCTTAGAGTGGTCCTATCCTAACACTCTGGGACTGTGTGGTCCTTCTCTGCAGTGATCCTGACAGAGTCCAGGGCTTCACCTGAGGGAACTGGCTCCACAAATGAGCTGGGTCAGATTCCCAGCTGGGCTTCTCTCTTAGTCTCTTGACCTTGGGCAAATTGCTTATCATCTCTGACTTCAGTGTTTCCTCACCTGTACAATGGGAGTGACTGTCCCCTCGCACTAGGTTCTTGGGAGGTGCGGGAGGCGAGACGGCAAAGCTGAACGCACAGCCCTTCCGTATAAGCTGCGGACACTGAGCAGCTCTGCCAGATCCCACTCTTCGCAGAGGGTCTGTGTGACATCTCTCCACTCTGGCAGATCAGGGCTTCCATGTCACTGTTCCTTGGAGGAGGGATTTTATAGGTCTATATTTAAGTTAATTCTAATTAAACAATATGAAAATTTCAGTTCCTCGGTTGCGCTAGCCACTTTTCAAGTGCTTAATGGCTGCCTGTGGTTGGTGGCTAACGCACGGGACAGGGCCGATAATAGCACATGTCCATCATTGCAGAGAGTTCTATCAGACAGCGCTGGCCTGAAGGGGTGAGAGATCCTAGTTCATGTTGAGTTTAGACAAATCCCTTTGCTTCTTAGAGGCTCAGTTTCCCCATCTGTGTAACCTATCACTCACCCTGTGCAAGGCAGAGCATAGTCAGTGCTTGACAAGGACCTTTTGATGGATTCTGTTACCCCACTGCCTTGGGTCAGGCCCATGTGGACCTGGGGAAACAGGTAGTTGGGTGGAGCCCTTCTGATGTGGAGGCTGAAGGACCCGCCTGTCACTCCCAGGCTCCAGCAACTCCAGAAAATACCGTGGAACCCAGAGCTTGTTGGGCAACCTTCCCAGAGTCTCAGTATCTCTGAAAATTTATTCTAGGCAGCAAAGCTAGAGCCAGGCAGGCAGGCCCTACAGAGAGTCAGTGTGTATACCTCTCCATGGCCTTACACATGCCTGAATGCAGCCTGAAGATCCCACACTCATCCTTCCTGAACCCAGAAAGAGGCCTAGGCAGGGCTTTGGGGAGTAGGCAGCCTCAGGGGCTGGTCCAAAGAGGAGGGGAGGCGTGGAGAGCGGAGAGTCAGAACTGCGCTATCAGCACTGCCGTCCTCCCCACTTCCTCTCTTCGAACGGATCACATCCTGTTATTGTGTGGACAGAGAAAGCCAGGAGTTGGGGGGGGGGTGGCGGAGCGGGGAGGCAGGGCTCGGACTGAGCTGAGTGGGGAGAGAAAGGAGGAGCCGGAAAGAATGTCACAGTGGGCACTGGGTAGCTGCAACAGCCCAGCCCTGCCTGACCCCAGGAGTAGGGCAGGAGTAGGGCACCCAGGAAGAAGGACCAGTATCCCTGGAGCAGCTCACATCTGCCATTGAGAGAGGATGCTGGGGCTCAGGACAGGCTGTGCCTCCCTGCAAAGGCATCTGAAAGAAAGGAAATAGCATCTCCTCTAGGAAGCCTTTCCCAGCATCCTCCTCAAGCTCCTACAACTCAGCAAACATTTACTCTGGGCCTCCACTGCAGGAGCCACATCTCCCACAGCCACTGGTCCTCTGTCTCACAGCACTTGCCTCTAGGGTTGTAATGCTCTGTATTCATTCTGTACACCCCACTCCACTTCCACCCAGCCTGCGAGTCCCCTGCGGACAGGGACAGGGAAGGTCCCTTGCTGGCTCCCCAGCATTGCCCAGCACGGGGCAGGCCCAGAGGAATTCCTGCTGCTGTGTATGATTGGCGTTCCTACTTCTCCCTCTGCCCTCTTTTTCTCCTCTGCCATTCCCAAGCACAGCCCTATCCCAACCCCATTCCAGCAATGGGGTTTAAAAGGCTGTTTCTATAAAACACAAGCACTTTACATATATTATTTTGAAATCCTGTAAATGGAAGTTAGCATCTTCATTTAACAGATGAAGAAACTGAAGCTCAGCGAGTTTAACGATTTACCCAAAGTCACAAAGCAGGTACGTTAAGTGGCAGTTCTGGGTCTTCAACCCAGGTAAGCCTGACCCCAAAGGCCTGGGTCTTTCTGTGGCCCAGCTGCTTTCCTTCCTCAATCCCACCCATGCTCTGGCCTCTCCTTCCTGGAGCTGACACCACATCTGTTGTCCCACTGCCCACAAGCCTGTCTTCAAGTCGAGCCTGCTGCTATTGGCGAGCTCTCTAAAGCCCACATTGACTGGCCCTGGGCAGATGGCTGGACAAGCTAAGCTGCTGTCTCCCCCACAGCACAGTGCAGGCCTACCTGCTCTAAGAATACCAGCTCCCCACTAGCTGTTTCTTCTTCCTCTCCTGAGGGGCAGTGAGCCCTCAGACCTGAGGCTCCAGACTCAGACCTAAGTTCAAATCCTGGGTCCCTTCGGTGAAGCCCATCCCCTCACTAGCCGTCATTTTCTCCTTTGGACAATGGAGAGGATGCCCTGAGTGATCTGACTTACATCTTCCCTTACTCTGACTCATGATGGCTGAGCCTCTACCACTGGACACTGTGCCCAGCACCATGGCCTGTCCCTAGCAGGCTGGTCAGAGGTGCTTGCCTGGCTCAAACAGAGGGGGTGCACTGGATGCTGGGGAACACTTCACTGTTTTTTTACAAGTAGAAAGGTGGGTAACATGAGGAGGCAAGGTTGCTATGAGCAGACCAGATAAACAGCCTCTTGATCTTCATCACCCTCCACCTCACCCCACCCAGGTCCAGTACGATAACCAGGCTGCTGGGGCCCAAACCAAAAAAGCTCATACCTCGCCTCCTTTTTCCTCCCACCAACAAAAGCAGCCTAAGGCCCTCTGCCAGCCCAAATGGTAAAGCATCTACCAGCCCCTTACCATGCCAGGCTCATGGCGTTAGGTAGGGGCCATTGGAGCAGGCGTCTTTGTAAACGATCCTGTCTGTCACCCATCCATCCCCTTCCACCTTTTCAAAACTACGCTAGAAGATTCTATACAGGGGAACCTCTTCGTTCAGCAAATGTTGAAAGGGACCTGTGCCAGGGCTGACGTAGGACACCAGAGGCAAAGAGACAAATCAGACAAGGTGTCACCCTCAAGGAGCTTGTGTCTGAGTCAGGAAGCAGACAAGTAGACAAACAATAGACAGCACAGGGGGAGGAAGGCTTGTAGGAACACAAAGGAGGCAGCTGACCTCATAGAGTTGGGACAGTCTCCTGGATGCTGAGGACAAGTTAACCAGATGAAAGGAGGGAGCAGAGGATAAGTAGTAACAAAAAGTACAAAAACTTGAGTTATAAAGAGAAAAAAAAATTGCAGCCTGGCACAGAAAGGACAGTATGACAGGAGCAAAGAGTAAGGGGCGGAGTGGTGAGAAGTGAGGCTGGAGAGATCAGCAAGCCATCCAGGCAAGGCCCCAGGGCGTGGTCCCTTCTTTGTGGTGGACACAGGTTGTCCTGGGAGGCAGGAGGCTTGGCCCTGCCCTGCCTGCCACGACTGTCACTGTTCATGGGACATGTAGCCCTGGGAAGGCTCCTTTCCTCTCTGGGCCTCCATCTCCCCGTCTGGAGATGCAGACAGAAGCCCAGACAATCCCCAGGGCTTGGCCAGTCTGCTATTAGATAGTCTCATAGGCTCTGCCTTGGTGGCCACAGAGCTGATGGATCTCTTCCTGACCTCTCCGGACATGGAAGGGCTCGCCCTCTCCTGGGAAAGGACTTTCTGGAAATGGGTGCTCCTCACTCCTCATTCTCTGTCCGTGACTGTCAGGCCGCTGCCTCTACCCCTCCATGACACTGTTCTCACCAAAGTCGTCAGTGACTTCCATGTGGCCAAATCCAGTCAACACTTCAGTCCTTCTCTTGCTTGACCTCTCAGCGGCGTTGGGCTCAGCTAACCACTTCCTCTACCCCAAACACCATTTGCTTTAGCCTCTGAAACACATCCTCCCCGTTGTTCTCCCACCTCTCCGACTGCCGCATCTCAGCCTCTGTCTCTCTCATCTGTTCACCATGCTGCCCCTTAAGCCTGCGAGCACAGGCCAGGTGCTGGGTCCAGGGCCCACCCCACCCCCCAAGACTCCACTCATCTCCCCATCCCAGGGCTGTCTCACCACCCCAGCTGCCCAAGGAACTCTTTGCCCTGGGCCAGGAAGAGGTGCACAGTGTTCCAAAAGCCAAAGAGCTTCTTTACAGGCCAGAGCAGAAGCCCAAGCGGTCCTCCTAGCCACAGCTGGAAGCTCCCAGGTCAGGGGCAGCCAAGACCAGAGCCTGGTGGGATAAGCAAGGCTCATCCAGAAGAGCCAGAGGTATCTGTGGGCCCCTCGAGTTCCCTTCTCGGCACACCTTTTTCTCATAATACTAATCGCCTTCCAACTTACTATATAATCAGCACATTTATAATAGTTGTATGTGTCTGTGTTTACTGTCTCCCTGGTAGAATTTAAGCAACGCAAGAAAAGGGATCTTCGTTTTCTTCACTGCGAGATCCCCGGGACCTAGAACAATACCTGGCCCACTCTAGGTGCTCAATAAACTATTCGTTAAATGAACCAAAGGAGGATTGATACTCTGTTGGAAATGCCTGTCTGATCTACTCAGGTCCCCGAAGATCCAACAGTCCACATGCAGAGGCCTCCCCAGAACCCACAGTCCCCATCTCTGAATGGCAGTCCACTCACTACCCCCAAAGCATCATTTTCCATTCCTGAGCCCCAGATGAGACCTGCACCCCTCAGTCCTCAAGAGCCAAGCATAAGAGCTGAGTCATTGGGAACTTGGGAGCCTCCTCTTGCAAGACCCCAATCTGTTCCGAACCTATAATAAAAGCAACTGCCCCAGTCATGAGAGCTGAACCCTATACAGAGGAAAATATTTGCAGGGCAGCCCCGAGCAGAAAGCACTGGTACATGATGCTGAGAAGAGGTCCTGTCTGTGAGGCCCGGCAGAGGAAAGAGAATGGAAATCCTAAGGGGGAAGCCTCAGAGTAGGGGGTGGGATCCCACTCTCAGAGGACAGCTGAGTCCTGGAGGACCCCATTTTAGGGAGACAGGTTCTTGCCATGCCTTCCAACCCCCCAACTCTCAGGCCTAGGGGTACAATATGCAAGCAGAGTCCAGCCCCCTTTGTAAAACTTTTATTTAGAAATCTTCCCAATATATCCTTATATATATATACACACATCATCACCACATGGGTTTTGTTGCTAAAGAGTCACACGCCCACAGTGTTGGCCTCTGGGCTGTACAAAGGTCAAGGTACCTGGAGCGATCACTCCTCTTCTGCAGAAAAATGCAGAGACCAACGCTATTCATCAATTCATCACGTACAGTACAACATTGACGGAAAGTGCTGGGCCCGCCCACAGGAACACTGCGTTATGTACATGGGCAGGGGGCAAGCCTTCGGCAGGGGCCATGTACCACTGACATCATGAGTACGACCAGATCACCCCCAAGGCCGAGTAGTTGTCAGCTGACTATAGACACTGTGCCCTTGGTTTTGTCTTCAGAAAAAGATAAAGGTTGTACCATCTCATCGTTTGCCACTACAAATAAAATATGATTTTTTTCTTGAAAGATGGGAGGCTCTCCTGTTGTTAAGAGTCATCTTTGTTCTCATGGCTTTTTTTTTTTTTTTTAAACATTTTCCCTTTTGTACAGATATTATTCTTGGAATGTTGCCATTTCTTCATGGGTGAGGAGGAGGCAAAGGAAGGAGAAAGGTATGGTGTTGGGGAAAGATGTTGGAAATGAGAATAAAAAGTATGGATCTTCTCTAGTTCTTACAAAGACCTGGAGCTTTGTGCTTCCCTATCCAGACCCATTTTGGGTAGCTGCACTACATTTTACATATTCTGCCCATGTTCCCATATCTCTTTTCCATTCTCACTCCTGTACCTTGCCTTAGAATAAGGCAGAAATGAGGTCAATCTGGAGAAATGAGGACAATCTAGATAACTCAGGCAAAAGTGGTTTAGAACCTAAGTTACCGAAATGCTGTGCAGTCGGGCAAACTGGCCCACTGGACTCAGGGTGGGAAACCCCACTGCAGGATTGCTATTAAGGGCAACAGAGTTCTTTATGGTCTCAGAATGCTTCCACTTTCATGATTCCACTCAGTTCACACCACAGCCCTAGGAGACAGGCAAGCCAGAGTATTGATGACACAGTGACAGAAAGATCATTTGTTCAGGTCACACAGGGAGTCTGAGAGAAGAGGGAGCCAGAAGCTTGAGTTCCTGATGGAATGTGCGATCCATCTCCTAACACCCATCCAACCACTCACACGGTGGCCGCTTTTCACTCCCAAGTCAAACTAATCCAATGGGAAGCAACACAGCCTTAGGACCCAGGACAGATGCTGCATCTTCAGACAGATGAGACTTCTAACAAGGCTTCCAAGCACTGGAGAGGAACCCATCATCATGTTCATCAAAGTATAATTTTGAGGGCTGACACGGGATGGAGAGTCACAGCACTACAAGGGTTAACCATATTGCTCCCATCCCTATGAACTGGACCTCAAATTTAAAAGGGGAGAGGATCAGGGAGCATTCCCTGTCTGCACACAGCTGTATTCGAGGTCGAGGCCCCGTCGTAGCAAGGGCAAGCCCTGGGCTGAAACCCAAAGTGTGTAGGGGTATTTCCAAATAGCCACAGTGCTGGTTCTTCCATGTCACCATGGACAGGAAAGGGCCACATGTTCGCACCCCTCTGACCTCGAAGGCAGAGCCTGGGGGGAGATGGCTGGGGTGACTTGAGCTTATGATAACAGGTAGGACTTCTGTGCAGCTTGTTCCATGGGCTTGAAACGCAGTTCACAGGTGGGCCTAGCCTTAAGAAAACCACGTCCCACCATCTGGATTGACACAGGAGATCAACGAGGGGGCAATGGTCCACTCTACAAAAGGATTCTTCACTTACAAAAGGACTTGTAGTAATATTTCTTTAAAAGATGAAGAATAAGGATTTGATTTACAAAAGTGTCATGTACAACTTTTGGAGGGGGGTGCTTCTATTGCTTTAAGCCAGCCTCCCACACATACCCGTGATGACGGAAAGCTGCACAATTGAGAGGTGTTTAAGATTCTGCTAAGTGAATGTGCGTATGTTTGGGTCTCAGCCAGGGCCTGGTCTCTGAGTGGATTCCCCATGTCCTAGGATTGGGGCTGGATCCTGGGTCATATCAAAACCTAAAGATCCCACCAATCACTGTAGTCAAGCAAAAATCCCAGTGCCAGGGGGAAAAAAAATCCCAAGTGCCAGGAATTCCTAGGTCAGAGTTTGTGCTCAGTTCAGTTCAGAACACAGACTAGAACATCAGCAAACAGACATCCTGTAGCAGGGAGGTCTCTCTGAGCATCTAGGAGAATGCACAGATGGGGCTCGCATCCACACTCAGAACCAACACGTGCCCATCAGCACACTGGCATTTGCTCACCACATGGACAGTGATGTGTAGCTAAAAATATAGGCAGGTAGCTCTGAGACACCACCAGAATTTGAATCCCATGTGCCCCAAATAGCTCTTGCTCAATTTCCTCTAATCATTTTTCCTTTCTCTGCCTTCACACAAAGCCCAAAGGGCAAGCTCACAGCTGTAGACTTGGTCCCCACAACCACAAGGATTAGGAAGGCAAGTTTCAGTGAAGAGAAAGAAGAGTTTCGATCTCCAGGGCAAGAAATAAGAGCTACTGTGTTTTCCAACCCTCTGACCCAGCTAGTCAGGAGCAGGTGGTCCACTGGCCATCTCCTTCAGCCAGGCCCTGAAGAAGGCACCTCAAGGCTTGTGACTCTGCAGCAGCTGGCAAGCTGGATGGACCAACATGGGCCTGGATGAAGATGGGGCTCATGAAACGGGCAGCTATTGGGTACCTATATATTGGGACAGAGTGGCCACAAAAGCCACCCCAGCCAGTTTGGGAGAGGCTAAAGGCAATGCAGAGGCTGCTGAAAGCCTCAGGTGAGAGCTGACAACCCTAGGTCTCAGCCAAAACAGGGCTCCCAAGCTCCAGGCCAAAAGCAGCGCCACTAGAGCCTCTTAAGAAGTCTTAGGGATTTGGGGAAGGGGGAAGACCGTGCCGTCTTCATAAAAAGTACCTACCACTTTGCTCCATTTTTCTGTTCTCCTACTGAGGCAGGAAACGAGAAAGCCAGCCCCAGGGGTAGTTTGGGCTTCCCAAAGTTCAGCCATCAAAGAAAGCTCATCGAGTCCATTGCCTTGCTTCAGAGTTGCCCAATCTTCGCCTGCCTGCCCTGAAGCCCGTAGTCCCAGAGGCTTAGAAGTGCCCTCCTAGCTGGTCCATGATGGTCCCAGACCCATCACCGAGGGCCGGCTCCATCAGTGGCAGGCAGCATAGCAGGATGAAGGCTGCGGGCCGTGTGTTTGGGTGCAGGCTCTTCTGTGTAGCTGTCTGGGCTGGCTGCCCCATCTAGAGAGCTGCCACAACTGGAGTTGGGGGACAGCACATCCTGCAGGAGGTCATCTGGAGGCGCACCGCCCCCTCCTCCACCACCCCCTCCACCAGCCCCCACCACAGGGTCCTTGCCAGGCTTGGCCCGCTGGGTGCCCTCCTCCTCCTGATCATTGAGCAGCTTGGCCAGGAAGTTGATGTACTTCATGGCCAGGCGGAGGATCTCATTTTTGCTGAGCTTCTTGTCTGGGGGGTGTGTGGGAATCAGCTTGCGGAGCTCAGCAAAGGCCCCGTTCACATTCTGCTGCCGCCATCTCTCCCGGCTGTTGGTGAAGATGCGCCTTACGACTTTGGTGTGGGGACCTAGAGGGCAGGAGGACAAGGGTTAGGAGAGTGGGCTGGAGATCTCCTAAGGCATCTTCTCTTGTGGGGAAGGAGACAAACCACCTATTGAGAAACTTGGGAAACCTAGAATGCCTTCTTTCCTTTTACTTAGAAAACTCTTACTCATCCTTTAAAACCCAGTTCATCTGTTTCCTTCTTGCTAAGGACTTCCCTCAACCCCTCCAGAGATCTAACCAGCCACTATGGCCTTGTAATCCCTGGGTCGCCATCACTCTTGATCACTGCCGTATGCTTCTATGTTTGTCTCTCTCTCTGGGCTGGGAGACATTTGAGGACAGGGACCACAAACCATTCATTTATTCACTCACTCACTTGTACTAAGGGGCCAGATAACACTAGTTATGAAGACAAACTCTGGAGCCAGACTTCCTGGGATCAATTTCTGACTATTACTCATAGTGACTCTGGGCAAGTTACTTAAACTCTCTCTTCCTTAGTTTCATCATATGTAAAATGGAGATAATACCAGTCACTCAAGTCATAAGATTATCACATGGGTCTGACAACTAACACTGGCAAAGTCCTTAAGACAATACCTGCCTCAGATTAAACATTCATTCAATAAATGTTAGCTATTATTATCCATTCACCAGTTATTTCCTAACAACCAGGCACTGTGCTAGGCACAAAAGAATAATGGTGAACAAAACAGACAAAATGCCTGCCCTTATGGAGCTTACATTTTAACGAGGATGACAGATTATGAACAAGTGGCAAACGATAACAGACAGGAGGCCGAACATAAATTAAAAATGGAAAGGAGCCACCAGGTTTAGCTAAGGTGGTTGGGAACTGCCTTTTGGAGGAGATGACATCTGTAAGGTAAGAATTTAAGGACGAAGAAGGGAAGAAAGAACAGCATGTGCAAAGGCCCTGAGCTGGAAAATGGCTGAAGCCAGCCTGGCTGGATTAGTGTGGGTGAGAGCAGGGTAGGCTCTGCAGTAAAATGTGGAGATTTTATTCTAAGGGTGACAGAATGCACAGAATAAGGGTTTAGTACATGTTTGCTGACTGACCATGCTGACAGGTGGGGACATGGAGGAGAGAGCAGAGACCGGAGGGGAAAGGACTTATACAGTGAGCGATCCCCCTCTAGGATAGGAATAGAGAGAGAGAGCTATGCACAGGCTCGGCCTGAAGCTCTAGGCAGGCATCTGACGGCTGCAACAGTCTAAATGCCCAAGCCTGACCCAGGACTCCCAAAGCCAAAGACGACAGAGATGGGCCCTGCTAGTGCTCCTGAGCTCCTGGGCTGGGGTGGTCGCTTCTCCCCTCAACTGAAGCACAGAGCCGGGCTCCCAGTAGTCCTTGGGAAGTCCTGCACACTAAAAGGACTGCCAGTCCTGGCATATTTGTTTGCTTTCTTCTGCTGACTCCTGAAACCCAGAATTGAACCCAGAATGTGGAAACTTGGGCAGGGGAGAAGAGGAAAGGAGTCAAGGCATCACCTTAGATCCACTGCTCATGTCACAGCTCAGGAGACTGAGGCCAGGACAGAGGCAGACCTTGCCTCTGAAGTCATTCTATGACCCAACTAATCCGTGCTGACACTTTCTGCTTGATTGTCTTTCTCTCCCCTACATGTGTGCATACACACATGCATGCGCGTGCACACACACACACACACACACGCACATGCACACACCATGGTTTCCTGGGAGGATCACTCATCCTCTGCACTGTCTTTCCAAACCCCAGCAGGCCCCAGCCCAGCTGACTCTTTGCCAAAGGCCAGACCTAGGCTGGGAAACATACAGCACACCTGCTGCGCAGTCCTACCCCGGGTGCCTCAGAGGAAATAACTTGCTGTTCTCTGGCCTCCAGGCCAGACAGGGGGAGTCCTTCAGCTGTGACACAGGGAGAACCAGCCCCAGCTCCAAGACTAATGCTAACTGATCCCAAGAGAACGCTAGGTGAGAAGAGCGCTGTGTCTGCTGTCACAGCTAGAGCTAGACAGGCGTCAGAAGCAGCACCAACCCCAAGCCAGGCCCCAAAAACACTTTACCCCAGTGAAAATTTTTCAGCTATCTGTGAGGAAGCTATTATTCTCTCCCCTTCACAAATGAGGAAACTGAGGCCCAGAGAAGTACAGCAACAGTAACCGTATCAAGTCCTGACTTTAGACCTTGCATTAGTTCCACTTCTATGCACTCTTTTTGGTTAAATTTCTGATTTCGAAGTCCACAGACTTATCCTGTACCCTCACATCCTCACCTTCACCCCAGTTTCTGTCTATTCCTCTCTGGCTCCTTCCCGGAGAACTACCCACCTCTCTGCACCTTCTTCTTTCCTGAGTCTGCCCATCCCTCTACATCCTCTGTCTCTTTCTAGTCTATCACTGAGTAGATGCTCAGTAAATATTGGTAACATGATGGGTAATGGCTTCCTTATCCTCCTGCATTCCCCGCAAGCCTTCGCCCCCTTCCCATCTCCTCCTTTCTCTCCTCTGTGCCTGATTTCCATTGCTTCTGCCTTTTGTAGAAAATGCCTCTTCCCTGGGGATCTTCAGGGCTGGTCCTGCCTACTTCCTGTTTGGTACACCCATCTCCCTTCTCTAACCTAGCAACGCTGATACCCCATCACGTTTCCCTCTGTGTCCCAGGCTGGCTGGGTCTTTTGAGGTCTGTTCCTTGTCCAGACCCCAGCCCCTCTTCTCTCCAGCGGACCACAGAGTCCCAGAAGATCTAGCTCAATACACATCCCTCCCATCTGCCCCTTGCATAAGTCCCAGCCTGGCTCCAAGGCCTCAGGCACCTTTACTTCAGGAGCCCAGGCCCCAGTCAGGCTGAGAACTGCCAGCTCCAGGGATTTACTCCATATCCCTCAGTTCTGAAGAGCCTGCTCTCCTGCCCCACTGGTGCTGGGCCCCATCTGCTAAATCGGGTCAACCTTGGGAAAAGGGGAGTCTTCCAAATTTCCCACTCATCCAACCCTTTCCCCCAAGTTCAGGGCCTAAAACTACTCAGGCAGTTTGTAACAGCAGGGCTAAGGCCCGGCTGGGGGAAGTGAAAGGGCAGGGCAGAATCTATGATGTCAGGAAGGGAACTCTAGGTCTCAGCCCTGAGTGTGGAACATGGGAGAAGAAGGCCCACTATGTAGAGACTTGGGAGAAGACCCTCAAAGGTGCAGTTCCAGGCAGGGAGCAGACTCCAGACTCCAAAGAGGACTTGGAAGGAAATGCAGGGAATTCCTGAGGGTTAGTGCTTAGAGGAGGGGTACCTTGTATTTCTGCCCTCCCCCAGGATCCTTGCCAACTATAGAAATGGAGATACAGTGGGAACAGCAACTGACTATAGAGGTCTCAGCTAAGCACCGCAGTGTGTCTTCAGCCCCATGTCCCCTCCTCCCTAGTCCCCTGGGGCTCAGCAGCAGGGCAAGAACTTTGGTGGTTTGGGGTTCCAAGGTAGCCCGCCCATCCATGTGAGACACCTCGGAGTAGCCCCATGATCTCTCCTTCAGGGGGATCTAACAAGCATGAGGAACAATAACAAAGGTGGGGGTAGGTAGACTCACCATCGGTAATTTCCATCTCATAAGGGGAGGGTCTCCTCTTCACTCGGTTGTTGGTGGCAAACATAGGGAAGGCATCATGCTCCCCGAAGAACCCACTGTGGGAGGAAGAAGGCAGATTACATGATCATGTGTAGGATGGAGGTGAGACACACACTCCTTAGGGATCCTCCTGTGTGTTCTTGAGCCCCCATCCCTGGAAAAACAAGGGCAACCCTGGTCCCTTAACAGCTGAATCGAGGACAGAAGGAGCATGAAACACACGCTCATACGCACAAACGTACACAGAATGCCCCCCCCTCGCTCTGTGGTGAAACAAGCAAGGAGAGGAGGGGTCCCATACCCATGCACCCCTCCACACAGAATGGAACAAACACAAAAATGAACACACACACACCCCTAAAGACATATTGCTCTACCCCAACACAAGCACGCAATCCACAGACAATTTATACTCCCAACAGGTACTCGCACAGACAGACATGGCCTTCACACCTGCTGGTGTGCAACTCCAATGCCACAAAAGGGCACACTGTCCCCTCCCCCCAACCTCACCCCACCTTTACACTAGCCCCATGGGGCCCTGTGGACAGACAGCAAACAGGAAACCCTGACTCACCACTGCTGACATGCCTCCCCCCACTCCCATCACCAACTCTGGGCTCTCTACAACTTCTTTCTCAAGCCTCCTGCAGACTCGCTAACTGCCCCACATTGTGTATCCCTTCCCCACTGCCTGTCCCCAACTCAACCCTGCCTCCATCTCTACAACATCTCAGTGGCCTCAGCAAGGAAATGGGCACCCTCACAAGGTGAGGAAAGGCTTGAGGCCACAGACCACAGCTAGGGTCAGAGGGGCTGTAGAGAGGAGAAAAGGACCCACTCCACAGGCGGGCCCTCCAGCAGACATTCAGATGCAGAAGAGGGGGCCCACAGCAACCACCCTCAGATCCTTATCTCTTACCTGTCCACAGATGGCTGAAGCTTCCAAAAGAACTTCACAACCAGCGCACCTAGCCACACTCTTGCCTGACACATTCACGG
>NW_011888916.1:3027945-3038136 GCF_000151845.1 Pteropus vampyrus
GAGGGTGCCTGGAAGACACAGAGATGGAGAGCCAAAAGGACAGAGATGGAGAAAGACCATAGAGACATTGTAAGGAAAGGAATACAGCCAGCGAAAGAAAAACAGAAGGGAAAAAAAGGAGGAAGGAAATGTAGAAAGAGGCGAGAAAGAAATATCACCCCGTCCCCCTTCTCAGGCCGCAAGGGAAGAGGAGGGAACAAATCCCCCCGCCGAGTTCTTCCCGCCCCTCTTTTGATTTTGGCGGGGAATTTGTACCGCGGAGGTAGGGTGCTTTTTGAACCTTCACCTCCCAGCAATATCTGTCCCCCGCCTACTGCTACACACATACACTCGGAAACCTGGTGAGATGCAAGTAGGGAGTTTAGGGAATGGAGGCTACAGGGCCTGGGGTCCACTCTGCCGAAGCTGCCAGAGAATTATCCCGAGGAACCAGCACCTGCGTTCAGCATGTATTTACTCCCTGCGGGGGTGTCTGTCTACACTAATCAAATCCACTGTGTAGTCTATACAGCTGCTGGAAACCTCAGCGGCCCTCTACTCTCACCAGACCAGAGGTGAGACATCAGGAAGGGACGATGATCCCGGACCTACCTCCCTGCACACTCCACCTCCTTCTGCTCAACTCGACTCAGGAGTGAGGTGGGGTCTGGAAGGGAGGCCTGGCTGAGGCAGTATGGAGACTCCACATTCAAAGGCCACCCCTGAGGCTTATTGGGGTCTGGGCTCCAATCCAGACACAGGAAGGAGTGATATGAAAGCCCTTAAACTCTTCCAGCACTACTCCATCCTCATTCAGCCTCAGTGTGTCCTCTGGGAAATGGGAAGAATACCTCCTTTACATATTTAAAAAGCACTGAGCAAATGGTCTAGTAAACATTATTGCTGACATGGAGACTGGGCCACAAAAGGAGACTGCTGCCTTGCCCAAGTCACACACACCGATTCACAGCAGAGCAGGACCAGAACTCCGATCTGGCTCTGTCTGCACTATCCTCCATATGTACCCCTCCATATATACCCCCGGAGTTAAGGACACTCCTCTCCTTCACAATCGTACTCCAGGATAACCAGAGGCTCCACTCCCCAGGAGAGTCTGCTCAGGTTCTTTCAATACCCTGCTTCGTTGCTGATGGAGCCCAGCCCCATCAAGAACTGAAACAAAACCATGAGACTCTGGGTCCAGAGACTGGGGATGCTTGTAAGTTGCTTTATTTTTAAAACAAACGAAAATATAGTCAACTCGACAGGCTTCATAAGATGTTCAAAATAAGGTTTCTGCTCTCAGATTATATAACTGGGGTATTTTATAGCAGAAAATAAATACACGAAAATCCAATTCAGCCCCAAGCGGAGTCCATCTAGTCATTCACGGCAGCCATTGAACTCCCATTCTGCCACTGCACCACTCAGGACCAGAAGGGAGACCTGGGCACCGTCTTCCCACCCCAGAAAAGAGATTGGACTTTCTGAGACCTCCTCCGGAGCTCAGCTCAGTTGCAACCCGACACACAAACCGATGGGGAATCCCCATTTAGATTGTGCTTTTTTCCGAGTGTGCCAGCCTTGTGGTCCTGCCGGAAACAACAAAATTCCCCGAGACCGAGACCTGGTGTACAGGAGCTGCAAACGCAGTGGGTCCCGCAATGCTTCACTGGAAGCAAGTTTACAAGGATGGTGGAAACAATAGATCTGTATCCACAGAATGGGATAGCCAAGACACTTTGGCCCCAAGAAATGCACCCAAGGTACACCAGTCGGGGCCTCCTGGCTCCCCTGAAGCAGTGAAATGCACCAGAAATATACCATCCCATGGCAAAATACACAAGCCCCAAGGTGCTGGTTCCCTACCTTACTGTCCTAATTTGTGGTAAGCCCAATGACATGTGCTTCAGCCCCAGTTTCTAACCGAGTGACAAACGGTGTGCACTGCATTTGCCGGACTGAGCTCAGGCTCTCCTCATGACACATTAATACCCTCTGATTAATTCCATGGTGCCCGGCTTGGCGTAGGAGCAGATCCCTGAGGGGCAAGGGGAGCACATATTCCAGATGAGTTGACCATGGCCCCAAACGCTCTCTCCAGATGCCTATAAATATCTATATCTCCAAGGCTTTCTGTAGGAAACCTACAATTGGTCCCCAGGGTGTGTGGCCCACCACTTCCCGCCCCTCCCGGCACCTCAGGAAAACCCCAGGGGACTCTTCTGCAACCAGGATCACCCAGGCCAGGGGTCCAAGCTCCGGAGGAAGCCACCGGGGGACCCACAAACACCTTTGGTTGTTGTTGTTGGTTTTTTTTTGTTGTTGTTGTTGGTGGTGGTTTTTTTGGTTTTTTTTTTTTTTTAGCAACTAAAGCCCATTTCTTGGCTTGGATTAAGATTACTAAAAGGAAAGCCTGAGTAATTTGTGTTTGTTTATTTGTTTTTATTTGGGGAAGATGAAGGAGGAGGTTTCAAACTGAATGGCACTAGAATATTCGACCATTACAATCCTCTTTGTGTGGCCAAGCCCAGCTCACAGCCCCCAACACCGGATTCTCATCTGTTGCCAAAGGCCAGAACATTTCCGTGTGTGCCTGAACAAGACAGGGGATCCGGGGAGTTCCTGGGAGGGCAGGCACCAGGTCTCAGGCGGCTCCCAATTCCAAAATGGAGAATTTCTTCTATAAAAATTCTCTGCCATGCCAGGGGGCTAGAGCCACCGCCTTAGACCAGGCCTCCTGTCTTCACACAGCACGCACACCAGCAAGACACCCTGGGGGAGCCCCAAGCATAGGCGAAAACCAACATCTCCAGTGAAGAGAACCCCTTCTCGGCTGCCACTGGAGTGGAGGGGGTTCCAGCGCGGCCACGCCCTAGGCCTTAGGTCCCAGTCCTGTCCCACCCGAGTTGGGGCTGCGCTAGCTAAGCGGGATGGCCGCCGCCTTCTCCCTGCTGCCGGAGGCCCTGGCTCAGGCAACCTGCACCACCCGGATACAGACGCACCGGAGTTAGGAACCTTGGAAAACTTCACAGAACCAGGACAGACGGGGCAGCCTGGGGACTAAGTCCAACTAGCTGTTTTTACCCAGGAAAAGGCCCTGCTGGAAACCACAGAATAGAGGCACAGAGGCCACATTCAGCGACAGAGTCAGATCCCAGATTCCCAGCTCTGGTTCGCCCTCTCTTCCCCCTCCATCTGAGACTGGGCTGTCCTCTGTCCTGAGCCTTCTCGACCCTGGACCAGAATCCAAGGCCTTCCTGGACACTGTTTCCACCGATACCCGTTTCCCCCAAACTCACCTGGGGCATATTTAGAGAGACCGCCCCCTCTGATTAGGATCTCCACTCCTCCGCCGGAGAGGGGCGGGAGCCGAGGTCCAGGTCGTGGACGGGGGTCTTTGCTTCCCCCTCTCTCCCTGAGAAACCAGCAGTTAGGCCGTAGCGTGGTCCTGGGCGGTCTGCCGCGCCCAGAGCGAGTTTCCAGGAAAAAATGGGGGTGGAGAGAAAGAGGGAGGGCGAGAGGAAGGGAGAGAGAGAAATGGGGGTCAATGGCTAGGAATTACCTCACGTCCTCGCCAACCAGCCCAGGGAATCACGAACAGCTTTCCACCCCCAATCTGCAGGTGTCTGAAGCCTCCCCCTACCCCATAAAAAAAAAAGAACCATACACCTGACCAATCAGGAATAACTATTTAGTCCAGCACCACCGACAACAGCCCCACCGCAGACTGCCCGGAACATTTTCGGACCCTCCAACCGGGATGTCTGATTCTGTGTGGCCGAGTGTGTTTTCTAAGCACTGACGTGTCTACGCGGTTGGCTCTGGAACCAGGTCAGGCCAGAGCTGAGGCCACGGCGCGGAGTCGTCCACAGCCTGGCCTGGGCGGGTGCAGGGATGTGTGTTCGAAAAGGGGAATCCAGCTTTCAGACCCTAATGCGTGCGGCAGAACCTCTGAGCCTCTCATTCTCTCCATGGCCCTCACCTGCCCACCTCCAGCCCAAAGCGAAACCAGAACCCAACTGAAAGGCTGCTTTCCCGCAAGAATGAAGTCGGAATGCGCGGATCCGAAGATGGGGCGGGCGGGTATCTGATCAATCCAGATCCCGTTTTCTTCCCAGTGATTAAGAAAAAAAGGAGAAAGAAAAAGAAGGAAGGAAGGTGGGGGGAGAGAGACAGAGAGAGAGAGAGGAAGGGAGAAGAGAGAAAGAAGCCCCTGTCTTCCCCTCAACCGTCCCCACACAACGATTTTCGATTTTTTGGTGTTCAGACCAGCAGAAAAGGGGAGAATTCTAATTATTCCCCGCAGCAATAAACAAGGCAAAGGGAGGGAGGGTAAAATCAAACGCACTACTGCTTCCCAGGATGTAGCGGTATCGAGATTTAGGTTGCCTTTTTTTCTTCCGGAGGTTTTTTAAAATTTGTTTTGCCTAAATCATCTAATTTATGATCACGCATGGAAGTCTTGAATTAATTGCATACGCCTCCTTCTTTTTGCCCAGACTTTGGTGGAAATGTAGGAATAATTCTTCCCTCCAGTTTCAATTCAATGCAGATTTTCTTTCTCCTCTTCTAATCCACACGGGGGGAGGGGTGGAAAGAAGAGAAATCCACTTATACCCGATGTTAATTTTTGCCGTATGATCGAGTCTCTGTGTCTGTCCCTCTCACCATTTTATCTCCCTACTCTAAACCAGCAACAACAAAAAAAAACAAAAAACAAAAAACAAACAAACAAAAAACCACATATACTGCTAGTCGGGGGGAAGCCGCGCTGCTTTGTTAAGGATCCAAAGAAGCTGAAAGGGAAAAGCCGCTTTGCTCCTGGACGATTCTTTTAACTAAAATAAGATGATGACGATGATGATGATATTAACAACTATAATAACTGACAAAACAAAATCCTTTCTTCCTGAGCTAGGGCAGCATTGACCCCGTTCCTCGGAACCGGCCCCGGTCACCGATGCGACGGGTACCGGATCCACGCGGGAATCTTGCTCACCCGGCAAGGGGGTGGAAAAATGTTTCTTGGAGATGAGCCCGAGGATCCCCACCCCAAGGTGCGAGACCAGGAGAATGCGCCCATTGTCTTGTCCGGGCCTCTCCCGCAGAACCCCCGCGGCCTTACCCGCGAAACTGACCAGAAACGGACGAAGCCCGAGTGCGGCGGGGACCGAAGCTGGCGGCTACACGCTGGAAGGCGCGGGCCTCGACGAGCACAATTCAGCTTGGAGCCTGTAAGAGCCTGCCATTCACTAGCAAATTCCTGAAACACCGAGGCGCAGACTGGCCTCGGGACAGAGCAGCCGCGGATCGGGCTCCGTCTGCCCAACCGAACCAACATTGGCTTCCGAATACATCATAATTTGGAATAAAAAGTGAAATCCCTCTCTCCGCCCCCAAGCCGCCTCCTCAACTTGCGCCTCCATCTCCCGCTCTCCCTCCCCTCCACCCCCCAGTGATGTGCAAATGCACTTCTAAAGGACACAAGCACACAAGCACACAACCCAGGAGACAGGACCACACACGGTCCGGCCCCATGGAAAGGAAGCAGAGTAAACAGAACCCGACTCTGCCCCACACACCGACTTGGTCAGCCCGCACATTGTCCAACATGACGCAACGAAATCAGTCAAACGCAATCGTTCGTGGACACACAATCCCATGTAGTCAAGAGCACACAGGCCCAACACAACAATGGAACCTCACAAACGCAATTGCAAAGGCCACACAACCCCCTACAGAGAACCAGACCCATGTCAAGAAGGCAAACTAACATACGCAACGACGAAAACGCAGAAGGGCCGCCAAGAACGCAAATGAACACACCCAGACAGCGCAGACACCATCCCACTCGGAGCCACAACCGATCGCCAAGACCACACACGGGAGAAGTCGACACTGCCCACCGCTCACGCACGCACTCTCACAATCCCACCGCATGCACACAACCACGAAGAAGAAATGAAAACCAACCACCGCCTCGCGCATTTCTGTATATTGCGTAAGGAAAAAGGGGAAGGAAGGAAGAGAGTCTCTGAGGCGGGAGGGGCGGCGGCGGCGAGCTTGACGGCGTCCGTGGAAAATGCCCCCTATTCAAAGGAGCCGAGGGAAAAGGAGCGAAGAGCTCCGCTGAGAGCATAGGGAGAAAGCGGGAGGACATGGATGGGGAAGTCTGTGGAAGGCGCAGGTTGCTTCCCCCTAGAAAAAGGCCAAAATTGCTCACGTTTCGCCGCTACGGGGGGCCGCGTGTGGCCATATTGAGGCCCGGTCGGTGGTGCGGTGGCCCTCCCCCGCCCGCGGTGCCCCGCCCGCGCGCGCCCACCGGCTCCTGCACCAGCGCGCTCTAATCCCGCTCACGTTCCAGGCCTAGTTAGCATGGGCCCAGGCGCGCCGGGGCCGTGTGCGCCGCGGAGATAAGGCGCTGCCGCGGGTCCGCTCGCCCCCGATAAGCGCCTCGGCCATTACGGGCCAAATGATTCATTTTAATTTGGCAATTTCACCGGAGGGAGCGGGGAACTGGTTGCGCGGCGCCGGGACCGGCTCCGGAATGCGCCAAGCAGTGAGTTCGGAGCGCTGTCTAGGACCGGCCGAGTCCAGCCCCATTTCTGAGCCCGAGGTCTCTCCGGAACCCCGGCTCCCCGCCACCTCAGTCCCTCCCTTGGCCTTCCAGATACCTTTTTTCAGCGACTCTCATCGCAGCACTCTGTCCCTGCCTCTGAAGACCAGACACAAAAACCATCACTATCCCCCCAAACCTACCCCCATTTATTCTTTCTCCAGTGTTCAGAACTCCCGGATTTCAATGAACAGTTCCTCTTATCCCAGAAAACTCCCTGGCTCCTCCCAGATCCCCCACCTCTTTCAGCCTTGGCTCTTCCCTGCTCTAAAATGGAGCCTGTTTGCCTGGAATGTCACGGACTGAGCAACAGCAGGGGCCCTATGGAGGCACAACCAGTGTCAGTGGAGAGATTAAAATGTCCATTCTTTCTTTAAAAAAATTTTTTTTTCTATTACAGTTGACATACAATGTTATATTAGTTTTAGGTGTAAAACATAGTGATTAGACGTTTATATAACTTACGAAGTGATCACCCAGATAAATCTAGTACCCATCCGACACCATGCATAGTTATTACAATATTATCCTTATGCTATCCTTTACATCCCCATGACTATTTTGTAACTACCAACCTGTTCTTCTTAATTCCTTCCCCTTCTTCGCTCATCCTCCCAGCACCCCCATTCCATCTGGCAACCATCAAACTATTCTCTGCATCTGAGTTTGTTGTTTCTGTTTATTTTGTTTTTTAGATTCCACATATAAGTCAAATCATATGGTATGATACCTGTCTTTCTCTGTATGATACCTGGTCCATCCATGTTGTCGCAAATGGCAAGATTTCATTCTTTCATGGCTGAGTAATATTCCATTGTATATATGTGCCACATTTTCTTTATCCATTCATCTATTGATGGACACTTGGGTTGCTTCCACATTTCGGCTATTGTGAATAATGCTGCAATGAACGTAGGGATGAATATATCTTTTAGGATCACTGTAAAATGTCCATTCTACTGTGCTTCAGGCTGAACCAAGAGTCCAGGAACATCTTTCCTCCCATAATAGTTTAAATGTTTTAATCTTGCTACTAAAACACTGTTTTAAACACTCTACAAATATTAACTCAATTCTCATAAGTAATCCTAGGAGGTTGGTGCTATTATTACCCTCAATGTATAAATGAGGAAACTGAGGCACAGAGGATAAAAGTAACTTTTCCAGTGTTACATATCTAGTGAGTGGTAGAACCTGGGTTTTAACTAAATTTAGCACCAGAGTCCTCTCTGAAAGCCCAGCTGTTGAAGAAGGGTAGCTAGAGCCTAGGCTTGAAGGAGGGATCTGGGCTCAACTCACTGCAGGGAACAAGAAGAAATCTGAGTTCAGGAAGAGGTGAGAGACTTGAGCTCGGCCCATGAAGGGAATCTGGTTTTATTTTTACAGTGGAGTGGAAATAGCATAGGTTCAAATCTTACAAGTCACTTAGCTCTGAACCTCAGTTTTCTCATCTGTAAAATGGGGGGATAATACCTACCTCACAAAATTGTTGTGAAGATTAAATAAAATGATCTTTAAAAGATGGTGGCGAGGATGATAATCTATGAAACCTCACCCAGCTCAGAGCCCTATATCATATCATATGCACTTGCATAGGGGGTTCTGGTTATGATTATAGAGAAAGAAATTAAGTCATGGAGAGATGTGACTTGGTCAAAGCTTACAGTGACCTAGAGGAAAAGCCGAGACCCAAACTCAAGTATCCAGGTTCCAAGCCCTCAGCTTTACCCACCGTGCCAGGCTGCTTTGTCCTTCCAGCATCTCTGTCTGGTTTTGAGCTCCTCTTGGAACCTGAGAATTAGGAGAAAAGCCCCTTGGCTAGTCACAGACCAAGTCCTAGTCAAGGACTGAGCCCAGTGTGTGACTGCAGTCTGAGTCCTGGCCCCTCTTTGGCCATCAAGACAACTCACTGTAAAGATATGGTCAATTCAGCACAACCTGTCCCCTCTGTTCCTTTTGAGCTCTCTGGTGGGAGTCAGGATGCCATGTGGATACAGGTAACTTTTACAGAATCCTCCATGGGAGAGGGGCCATCCATGTCCTTAGAAAGAGTCCTAGACTTGCCACAGGCTTCCCCTGGCCCAGCTACACCAAATGCTCAGCAGAGACCCTGAGTAGGGGGTCTCTGTGTTCTGCTCAGCTCCATCTCTCACTCTCTCCACATGGCTCCAGGCCCACTTCACCCACTGATATCATGTCAAACTCTCCCTCCATTGAGCCTGAGCTGCTGCTGCTCCTTCTGCCTTATTGTCCTCCTCCTCTCAACCTTTCTGCCACTTCTGCCTGAAGCCTCAGTGCCAGGGGTTAGTTTTCATCTCTCCCTCCTCTGGTCCTCATTGCCTTTGCTTGGCTGCATCACGTAATAGGAAGGGTGGGAGTCATATAATTCTGAGTTCGAAGCCCAGCTCTGCCACCCTTGGGCTGTAGCACTGATGGGCAAGTCATTTCATATTTCCCAGCCCCTGCGAAAAAAGATCTGGCTTTCCCATAGCAGAGAGCCCAGACGGAACGCTTCCCTGGGAAAATGTGGCCTGAATTCAGCTCTCCGAGTGGGATCTGAGGGATGGGAAGATGCGTGAGCATGGAGAGCCTTTTTGGGTGGGTCAAGGGCTAAAGCAAAAGGGCTTCAGGTTCATGAAAGGAACAGAAAAGAGTCTGGTTATGGCTGGAGCAAGCCCATGGACAATTCAAAGGATGGGGAGTGGGGGAGTGGAGTGAGGGAACCACTTTATTTAGTTGGTTTGAGGGTGGGCATAGTATCCTATAAGTCAGGGATCCCCAACCCCTGGGCCTGAGACCGGTACTGTCAGTGGCCATTTAGGAACCAGGCCACACAGCAGGTGAGGGGCTGGCCAGCAAGCGAAGCTTCATCTGTATTTGCAGCCGCTCCTCAGCGCTAGCATCACTGCCTCAGCTCCACCTCGGATCATCAGGCATTAGATTCTCATAGGAGCACTAGTCCCTGGTGCCAAAAAGATTGGAGACCGCTGCTATAAAGGATCAGATTTGCATTTCTAGAAGGTTCTTTGGCTGCAAGGTGGCAAAGAGGTGTGTGTGGGTGGGTGAGTGGGATGGATATGGGGAGGCTAGTTCTGAGGCTGATGCAGTAGTCTGAGGAGAGAGATTGGAGCGTGGACTGGGGTGCCGGCAGAAGAGATAGCAAGAGACAGATGAAGATGACCTGTATTTAGGATATAAAATCTGTTTGTAAGAATTTGGGGGACGAAGGGGAAGGAGAAATCCAGGAACCCTGGGCAGGCAGGAAACCTGTAGCTCCAGGAACCCTCTGGATTTCTGGCTCTCCTTTGCTCAGGTAGTAGCCTGAAGGTCAAGGGACAGAGGGAAGGGTCTGAATGTGGTTTTGAATTCCTCGACTTTAGGTGCCTTTGAGCTATCTACAGACTGTTGTCTTATGTTACAGGGCAATGACCCTGCCCAAGGGCTGTGGGGGAAGAAACAGGGACGCAAGGCTTTAGCCAGCCCTGCTGCAGTGTGCCCAGGCTTCTGTTCACCGGTTAGGGGAGGTGATGTTCACCATCTCCCTCCATTAGCTTCTGCCAACCGTTCCTGACCTGTCCCCATCCCCCCTAAAC
>NW_011888916.1:3038186-3052093 GCF_000151845.1 Pteropus vampyrus
TTTCCCATAGCAGAGAGCCCAGACGGAACGCTTCCCTGGGAAAATGTGGCCTGAATTCAGCTCTCCGAGTGGGATCTGAGGGATGGGAAGATGCGTGAGCATGGAGAGCCTTTTTGGGTGGGTCAAGGGCTAAAGCAAAAGGGCTTCAGGTTCATGAAAGGAACAGAAAAGAGTCTGGTTATGGCTGGAGCAAGCCCATGGACAATTCAAAGGATGGGGAGTGGGGGAGTGGAGTGAGGGAACCACTTTATTTAGTTGGTTTGAGGGTGGGCATAGTATCCTATAAGTCAGGGATCCCCAACCCCTGGGCCTGAGACCGGTACTGTCAGTGGCCATTTAGGAACCAGGCCACACAGCAGGTGAGGGGCTGGCCAGCAAGCGAAGCTTCATCTGTATTTGCAGCCGCTCCTCAGCGCTAGCATCACCGCCTCAGCTCCACCTCGGATCATCAGGCATTAGATTCTCATAGGAGCACTAGTCCCTGGTGCCAAAAAGATTGGAGACCGCTGCTATAAAGGATCAGATTTGCATTTCTAGAAGGTTCTTTGGCTGCAAGGTGGCAAAGAGGTGTGTGTGGGTGGGTGAGTGGGATGGATATGGGGAGGCTAGTTCTGAGGCTGATGCAGTAGTCTGAGGAGAGAGATTGGAGCGTGGACTGGGGTGCCGGCAGAAGAGATAGCAAGAGACAGATGAAGATGACCTGTATTTAGGATATAAAATCTGTTTGTAAGAATTTGGGGGACGAAGGGGAAGGAGAAATCCAGGAACCCTGGGCAGGCAGGAAACCTGTAGCTCCAGGAACCCTCTGGATTTCTGGCTCTCCTTTGCTCAGGTAGTAGCCTGAAGGTCAAGGGACAGAGGGAAGGGTCTGAATTTGGTTTTGAATTCCTCGACTTTAGGTGCCTTTGAGCTATCTACAGACTGTTGTCTTATGTTACAGGGCAATGACCCTGCCCAAGGGCTGTGGGGGAAGAAACAGGGACGCAAGGCTTTAGCCAGCCCTGCTGCAGTGTGCCCAGGCTTCTGTTCACCGGTTAGGGGAGGTGATGTTCACCATCTCCCTCCATTAGCTTCTGCCAACCGTTCCTGACCTGTCCCCATCCCCCCTAAACCCTCCCCAACCCCCGTTTCCGACAGTCCATGGAAAAAACGGAAACTGCGCGCTGAGCGGGGCGCCGCCCGAAATAGCATCTGGTGCCTGTCGGTCATCGCTGTCAGAGCGTCCAAGAGCCGGTGACGCCGTCCGCAGCCCTGCCAGGAAATGCCACCCCTCCTCCACCCACCCCATGCAGAGGCCTCTGCAGGAAACCGGTGGAGCTCCTGTATTGGGGGTGTCGAGGGGAAGAGGGGGTTGAGACCCAGACTGGTCAGTCTGGAGTCTGGTCCTGGAGTGGAGCAGCCTGTAGAGAACAGCCTAGACAGGCTTAGAGCCTGAGGCAATGTCGCCACTCTAAGACCTGACCCCCCACTCCCACCAAAGGTTGAGTTCTCTCTAAACCCCAAATTTGAGGCTTTTAGGTGTTTCTGCCTACCTCAACTGTGGGTAATAGAGGATCTCTGAGCTTTCTCCCCTGAGCTTGCCCTCTGGAGGGATGCATCTGTGGGCACTCTGGTGGGCAGCCAGGTTTATTTTAAATACGTACATTTATATGGCAGTACTATGTGCCAGGTACTGACCTAACCACTTCATAAATACTAATTCAGTTAATTCTTAAAACAGCTTCATGCAGGAGAGACTACCAGTTCCTCCATTTTGTAGGGAGCCAACTAAAGCACAGAGAGGTTGAGCAACTTGCATGCAGAGAACACCCAGCTGGCGAAGCGGTGGCACCAGAATTCACACCTAGGGCAGTCAGGCTTTGCTGCTACAGGGCAGCAGAACAGGTACAATACTCAGGCAGTCCTAGTTCCCATCCCTGCTCCCACTCTTGCCAACTGTATGTTTCTAGGAAACTTACTTAATCTCTGAGTTTCACTTTCCTCATCTGTAGACAGGAGATGATAATTGTTGGTCTATCATAATGTTTTTAGGATTATTTTTAGTGGTAAAAACTCCGATCTGAGGAGATGTCATTGTTTCTCCTTCTACTTGCATTTGACCATTGTCTCCATTTTTGTCCTCATTCTTTGCCCTGGAAAAACACTTGCCCCATCAGTAAGCAGGCATGAGCCCAGAATTCCAAGCTTAAATGTGGGGAGAGTCAGCTCTGTGCTTCCACACTCAAGCGCTGCCATCGTGATTATCAGAGATGGAAAGGATTTCATTCTAATTCAGTGGTTCTCAAAGAAGACCATTAATCTCACCTGGGAACTTGTTGGAAGAGCCAATTCTCCAGCCCCACCCAGGCCTGCAAATCAGAAACTCTGCGAATGAGGCCTGGAAATCTGATGTCCATATTTCTGATGCACACAAAAATCTGAGAGCTAGTGCTCTACTTTACAATCCTCTGTAGCAAAGGCCAGTGTAAAATAAACGAATGTATTAAGAAAGCATTGTGTTTCCTAATGTTTTAAAGCTGTCTCCTAACCCATGCTTCTTAGAAAAGCATACGGAAGACCGAAGTTGCTCCCCACACTTATGGAAGAGAGTGCCTAAGCTCGTCTGTCCTCATAAGCAGAGAAGCCCAGACAGCTCTGCCTCAATGGTCTTGCTCCCAGACAGCTCCCAGAGCTGTCAGAAAAGGACAGAACATGTGTGTGGCCACCAGCCCTCTGGCTAGCAAATAGTTGCTGGTGGTCATTCAGACAGGGCCCTGGCCCTTGTGTACATGTAAATACTTGTGGGTGAGACCCTGGATCGCTGAGGGGCTATATGTACTGAGCACCTGCTGTGTGTGCCTGCACTGCTCCCTGCTCTGTTCTGTCATTTCATCCTCCACAATAACCCTGCCAGGTTGCTAGTGTGGCCCTAACTTTACAGTTGGGCAAAGAGGCTCAGCTCACTCGAGGTCACTCAGCTGGTTGGCACCCACATCAGCTTGGACCCAATGTCTTCCCCATTCCTGCAGACTATAATATTTGCTATGTTGGAAAAACCACTTCAAAGTCTTGGACACTTTGGATAGCACAGAGATATGTCCTGGTTTAAATCCCTTGTGACTCTGTAGGAGCTAAACAAACAGACAAAAGTCTTATGAAAAGATGCTCAAACTTGCATTAGGAAATGCAAATTAAAACTTCGATAACTGTAACACACCCATTAAAATGGTTTAAACTTAAAAGACTAATGAAACCAAGTTTTGGTGAGGATGCGGAGTAACTGGGATTCTCATATGCTATTGAAGGGAATGCAAAAAATGACGCAACCACTTTGAAGAACTCTTTGGAAGTTCCTTATAAACATACAGTTTATAAATATATACTTACTTGGGAGAATTGAAAAATATATACCCACAAGAGCTCTTGTATACAAATGTTCATAGCAGCTTTATTCATAATAGCCCAAAACTAGAAACAATCCAAATGCCCATCAACAGGTGAATAAACAAATTGTAGTATATTCATGCAACACTCAGAATAATACTCAGCAATAAAAAAGAACCAAACTACTGATATAAAAATAGGGAATAATCTCAAAAACATGCTCAGTGAAAGAGTACAGAGAACTTTCAGTAGAACAGAAGGTCCTGCCTCTGGTTCCTTCTCCTGTATCCCTTAAATATCCGTCCAGCATGGTGCCAAACACACACAGCTGGGTGTCTGTGCACCCCACAGAACCCCTCCCAGACAGGGACCATGTCTGGTTTGTTAATACCCCAGCATATTGCAGAGATAGTAGAAGCACCACACATGTATGCTGAAGAAAGAAGAATGACAAAGAAAGAGCTGGAGAAAGAAATTGAGAGAGAGGAACACCACCCAGCAGGAAACTGGGGCATGAACTTAGAGGAAGCAGAACTGGCCAGCCCTCTTGGTCCTAGAATTCAGCCACAGAGAATGTTCAAGTGCATCCCATAAGGCCTCTCTAGGAGAGAGAAATGGTTCCATGATGATACAAGTTGTGAGTGGCACTCCTTCCTGGGGTGGCTCAGGAAATGCAGGTCTTGATGGGGGTGGTAGACTTTATCTCCACAGATATTTTCCGTGCTGGGTGGGGAGCACAGGCAAGGGGCTTGAAGAGTCACAGCACCAGGTCCCTCTAGGATGATTCTGGGGGGTTGGAGCAAGTCATTCATCAGGAATGACTCAGCTATGATCTGTGTACCTGCTCCTCTTCCAACCAGTGTCTGTGACCTGGTATCACTTTACCAAGGCAGGAATATTGGGCTTTAGGGAACTGAAACACATTCTTACCTCAGGAGGAAGAGAAAAAGGAGGAGAAAATATGGGCTCTGAGGTCAGTCAGACCTGAGTTCACCTGTGCGACCTCGGACACATCTCTTTACCACTGAGTCTCCATTTCCTCTCAGGGATAAACCTAACATAATGCTCAGGTTAAGAGCAAGGGCTCTGGAGCGAGACTGCCAGGGTTTGAATACTGATTCTTCATATTGGCTGTGGGACCTTGGGGAAAATTACTTAACCTCTCTGTTCCTAGTTTCTACTCCATAAAATGAAGGATAATAAAAGTATCTACCATATATGTTGTTGTGAAGAGTAAGTTAACTAATGTACAGGGCTTAGAACATAGCAGATGTGCTCAGTAAATGTTAACTAGTGTTATTACTTCACTGAGTTGTTATAATGATTAGATAAGAGAACAGATGTAATAGTGCTTTCTCCTGTGAGCCTAATGATCCACCATGCAGTAAGCAAACAGTACTGGCTCCATAACAGGTCGTTTCTGACCTTCAAAAAGATCTGGAAGCATAATCTCATCTTCCTTTCTCCCATCTTTCCTCATTCTGCTGTCCCAAACCAGGATCCTGTCACTCGTGGCAGGTCTTTTCATCTGCTTCTGTCTCGAATCTCCATGGTTGTATGAGTGTTTGCAGTGAAAGTGCGTGTTTGCTTCCGTTACTTCACAGGGTTACTGTGAGATCTAAATGAGATTCTGAATAGGACTTTGAGAAATGCTAGATGGGTGTGGTTCTGCAAATACGTGTCTGTGCGTGCATAAATGGATTTTTACAACAGCAGGTTCTAACAGTGCCTTCTCTTTCTTTGTTATGTTCTCCTGAGTCTAGGGCAAAGCCCCAGACATAGCTGACACATTCAGCAGACCTTGTCCCTGTGACTCCTCCTTGTATGAGGGGAGCATACATAGTCTGTCTCCTTGAGTTGCTCCCAGCCATGCCTACACATAACCAACTGGTTACAAACTGGTTGTAATAAATCTGAAAGAGGATGAGAAGAGGACCGGAGAGGGTTATGGAAAGTCAAAGGAGAAAATATCGCTTCCATAAGAGGATTCTGGGATGGTTTCTTGCGGGATGGGAAGGGAATGAGGGTGGGGTTTGCCTTTAAGCTGGGTTTTGAAGGGTAAACAAGGCTTTGAACCCATGGAGGGTTTGGAGGCAAAGGAGCCATGAGAGCAAAGCGAGGCTGAGAAGTGTATGTGTGTGCGTGTGTGGGCACGCACGTGCACATGCACACACCGCCTTTATTTCCCCCTTATGGTGTAAAAGGGAATCAGGTGAGCCTGGGTTTGATTGTTTAATACCTAACTTACTGACTTAAATACCGCGACATATGATAGTATGTTCTGGGAGGATAAAGTCCTGAGTTCTGGGCCCCAGTTCTGTGCTTACTAAGCTATGTGAACTTGAGCAAGTCTCTCTTCTTTGGGTCCCAGTGTCCTCACTTGCACGACGAGAACCAAGTGACTTTTGAGGGCCTTGCGGCTTGGATACCTGACGTCATCTTTTCCATTATGTTTTTAATTAGTTCCTTTTGCCCTCCTGGTCCCAGACCTCCTGTGAAGAGACAGGACACAGGGCTCTCCCTTAATCCGTCCTTTTCCTGGAGTTCAGCCTCTGACCAGGAAGTGGGAAAGCAGGATTTCCTCTGAGGATGTTCTCTGTGACCCAGACAGTTCCGGTTTAGGAAGCAGAGAGGAGATAAAGAACATCACCCAAACCCTAAAGCCCCTTTCCATGGGTTTGATGTTTTCTTCCATACTGGACTTTGAGCTCCTTAAAAACAGGGAACATATAATCCGGAGCTAGAGAAAAACTTGTTATCCTTTCGAAAAGATTTTATTACTCAACATTTTGGTGGGGAAAATTGGATTCTTTTTCTTTTTAAATTATGAAATATATTAAACATTAAAAAAGTAGGAAAAATCCAATTTTTCTCATTTATGCCTGTGGAAAATCCTTCAAGGCCCAGCTCCAATGCTAAATTTTTCTCTCCTATGGACTTGTAAACCACTCCTCGCAACCTATTTCTGCATCATTGTTCATACAATCAAAGATACATGGCTAACGTCTTCACTTCAAATAATGGGAAACTAAAGTCTAGTGATATGAGGTGACTTGCCCAATATCACAGAATTCAGGGCAGTGACAAGACGAACCCAGCTGTTGCTAACTTCTAATTCAATGTTTTAGTTGTTTATTTTATCCTTTTCCTATCTTTAGTTTCCTGCCCACAACCCCCTTTTCCAGTGCTGTACCTATACATACCTCCACGCTTTCCAACAAGCTGTTCCCTCTATCAGAAATATCACCTCTTCCCATCTTTTCCCTATCGCTCCTACAAGATTCTGGAAAAATCTAGAACATTCTCAGAATAGCCCTCCTCCCACTTTCTCTTAATATAGTCTCCCATGTTATATAGTTTTATTATAGGCACTGATGTCTCTGTATTGCTAATGTTTACATGTATCTCCCCCATTAGATCAGGTTCCTACAGGGCAGGTTTGTCTTATTCATCTTGTGCTCAGCACCTAGCTCAGTGCCCAGCATATTAGTTACCTGTTGTCACAGCACAGGGCAGAGAGTGGAAGGAGCGATTGCTGCTGGGTTAGGACACTAGGTTATTAACTATAAATGTGTGACTTTGGCCTAGTTACATCTTCTTATTTGTGTCTGTCTCATCATTTGAAAAAAAGGATTGATGATGCTGTCATACATACTTCAGTCAGGTTTTGGTTTAAGTATTATATGAGGAAATATGTGGGAAAGCATACTTTGAAAAGTGTGAAGCAGTCTGCCAACCTAAGACATTATCATTAATCTTGCAGGCATAGAGCCCTCAGTTCAACTAGGAGGCTAGGAAAGGTTCTGACCTTATGAGTAATGTCTACAAAACAAGGGCACAGAAAAACCTTTTGTTCTTCTAATTTCCTGGAGCCCTTACAGTAGACTCAGTAGGAGGCGACCACAATGAAAATTATTAAAGTAAACCCTTTAACATTAACATAGGTAGCTGGGGCTGCCTACTTCAGACTCGGGTAAAAGTCATTTCTGGTCCTGGTTAAAGGGCAAGGGGACACCTTCTTGGGGGAAAATATGGCAGGGCAGCTTGGAGGATAGTATATTTGAAGACAGTATTGATTGTAGTATTCAAAATAATTCAGCCGAAGATGTTTCTCGTAGGAAGAACCTTGAATTCCTCAGGCCTCAGAGAAGTTGTATTTCTCAGTGGCTTAATAAGAACTTAAGATCTGGAGTTATACTTGAGCTTGACTCTCTGGTAGCAACTTGGGTAAATTATTTCCCTAAGGCCGTTTCTCATCTATGAGAATGACAATCACCAGCTGGGATTAGCCAGAAGGCTTAAATGAACTAATGCATATGATGTGCTCTGCACAGCGCCCTGTGAGCACCTAGTGAGCCCTGAAAAGATGGAAACTATCATGATTACACTGCTGTGGCTCCTTACAGTCCGGATCACTCATTTTGGCTTTTTATCACATACTGGTCTGTGACTATTTTCCAGGGAGTATCTGTTCCCTAGTCTTTACAGCTGACAAAAGGGCAAGACTTATGTCTTAACATGTCTACATCCAAATCTGCAGGGCTGTAGCACAGGTAGGGTGAGGCAGAGGACAAATGAGCATGGAGTAATTAGCCAGCAAGGGGCTCAGAGGTTGAGGGGAAGTTTGATGAGGGAGTGGGGTGCCAATTGCCTAGGACTCAGACTAAGGGGTATTTCCCCCCAGAAGCTGGATAATAGAAGTTCCATCATTTCCTTGTTCCATTTGAAGTAGCACCCATGTATCTGTCAACAGTAGTTGGAGGGCTGGATGAAAGTAAAATTCAGATAAATGTCATTTGAGGCGATCATCTCCGAAGTCTTTTAATCCAATTTCCCCAGTACTAATGCTTTTTCCAAAGATGCCTAAAAGCTATCATAGTAACTAATTTGCCAAATAATTTCCCATAGTAAAACACTCTTCTTAGGGAACTTTCTAGAATAGGCTTTAGTGCTGGTCCCTCTTCTCTGGACATGTATTTAGTAGAGATATGTTTTGTTGAATTAATCTGCAGTCGAAATTCAGTCTCCAAAACTGCTTAAACATCTTATTAGAGGCCTTAAATTAGATGTAGTAACAGACATGATGGAATTAGATTTTGCCTAAAAAGCCTCAGGTTCGGTTTTTATTGTTCAGATAGAAAGCTTCTTGTTTGGTGTGGAAATTACAGGGTTCTCAGTGATAATGGTATGGTTAATGAGGCTGTCAGTTAATTCACTAACATTCTGTTTTTTATGTGTAATATAAATTGTACCTACGCTCGCTTCTTTGATGAAACACTGAGGGTTAAAGTTAAACAGAGCACACTGGCATTGACAATTCCGTTAAAAATTTATTCCAGTGAGATCTGTAAGTGGACTTTTATGCTATTTGTTAAAATAACTAAAGCCCCAAAGCCTATGAAAACAAAGAGAAACACAGAGAATCATCATCATTGCCATTAACTCATCTTAATTTTAACTTGAAAGAGCAACAACGCAAGGAAAAATTCAGAAATGGGTCCCTGGCTCCAGTGGGGAACAGCAGAGAGCTACCACCATGTGACTACACTTGGTCTTGCTAACTATAAATTGTTTTAGCAACTTATTACCTCAGAAAGCCCCAGCTGGGTTAGGAAGTAGTTAGAGATCTAAAGTACATTTCTTTCCAGTTTATATATCAAACTTTAATGTAAGGCAATGACATCTTATTTTAACTTCAGCAGAAGTTTTCTCTCTCAGTTGAATGAGGATTTTTTTTTTTTCATTTATATTCAGAAATAACAATTTAAAACTTAGTATTTAAGAAGGTGGGGAAAAGGGAAGCAACTATGGATACACTCAACAACTTGGATGGAACTCAAAGACATTATGCTGAGTGAAAACCAATTTCAAAAAGTTACGTACTATGATCCCATTTATGTCAACATTCTCAAAATGACAAAATTGCAGTGATGGAGAACAGACCATTGGTTCGTTAAGGGTTAGGGTTAGAGGAAGGGTAGCAATAGAGAGTTTCTTTGTGGTGCTGGAACAGTTTTGTATGCTGACTGTGGTGGTGGTTATGCAAATCTATAAGTAATAAAATTTCACAGAACTATACACCAGAAAGTAAATAAATGAGTTCGTGTAAAACTTGTGACACCTGAAGGTCTGTGGTTTAGTTACTAATATTGTACCCAATGTCAGTTTCTTGGTTTTGATCATTTACTATGGTTATGTAAGATGTTATCACTGGGGGTCACTCGGTGAAGTGTACACCCGAATAATAATTTAACTTGTTGAGAGTCTAAAAAGTTCTTTTTAAAAAATACAGAAGGATATGCTCTAACAGAGGGCAATGGAAAACAGTCAATCTAAACATTTTTATTAAATTTAAGACATTTTAGTTCTATTAAAAAATTAAAATGTTTGAAAAATTCACCAAGTTTATAAAACACACTCATAACCAATAATTTTCTTATTCTGTGATAATTAGTGCTATATGTTGAAAATGTTACATTAACATCAACCCACATTGCAAAAGTTTTACTTCCACAGACTAACAAATGAGCATCTTAATTTAAGAGGACATATACACTCCTTATATAAAAGATCTTCAATTATTTAAAAAAAATAAAAATTTCCCCTTAAATTCACTAAGGGTTGATTTAGCTAATTTAGTCAGGGTCATGATAACTTTATGTTCTTTCAGGTGATACTGGATAGATGCAGAGATGCAACATGCTAGGAAAACAGACTTATCTTTCAAAATGTACAGTATAAAAGAACAGTTCAGATTTAGAGTTGGATAGTGTCTGTTTACCTAAATTTGCTGAAATTACTGATCTCAGGTTTTTTTTTTTTTTAAAAGGTTTCAGTGATGTTGAATAGTTTGATTGGAACAGAGAACTTAACTTAGCTCTCCTACTAGCCAGCCATCTCATAGACAAATCAGGCCACTTGTTCAGCTCTTCGCAATCAGCTGCTACCAAGAAACAGGGTGACCCTTAGAATGATTAGAAATCTCAAAACTACCAAAAAGCTGCGACTTCTCTAAGCATCTTCAGAAGATACGTGTCCTCATATCGAAAGGGCAAGAAGTTAAAGGTTTAAAATAATTTTGGCAACTGTCTGAGACGCTTTACATCTAAGAAGGTGCCTACAGAATTCATACTATTCATTTGCTTCAAAGTTTCAGAAGGTTTCAAACTTTCAGAAAAAATTGGACTGTCCCTTTCGTTTTCTTTCTCAGGATGTTGGGTAAACTCTGCTTTTCCAGTTCTGAGGTTCATTGCAGGACTTGGTTTAAGGTTCTTTAATAAGAAAGCTGGATTTTCATTCAATCGCTGTGTTGCTTTTGAATTGACAATTTCATTTGTAATATTTCTCAATACTGGCGTATCTGTGTGGGTGCTCATGGATTCGCCGTTGTGACAATTAATGATTTCACAGGTATTCCTAGGAGACTCCTTCCGACAATCAAGTTTCTCAGGTATGGATGTGAGGTTCTGACTCAGTAAATGTTCACTCTTGCTATCTATGTTGTTTGGAGGCTCCTCTTCATCTTCACTATTGTCACTGCTTTGTATGAGTCCATATCTCTTCATATATTTTTTGGTTGCAAATGACATGTTGTTTGGTGAAATTAAACTAAGCCCCACTGTGCTTCTGTCTGTATTAATATGTAGAAAGCTAAAAGATGAGTCACAGTTATTTTGGTTTGATCGAGAGACAGACAGTTGTGATAACTGATTTTCATTTAAATATTTCAGAGCTATAGCATTTGCCTCCATGCTCAAATCCACACCATTGGGGCTTAAGCCACTCATGCCGACATTAGCAAATGACATGTAGTTTAATCCAGAGATCACTGCTTCAGGACTGATGCATGCCAACACACTGAAAGACACAACAAAGTAGGCCATTTATCTTGAGTACTAAATAGTGCTATTCTAAATAGTGTCATTCTATACAAGTAACAAAAGGTCTTCAGCTTTAAACCTCATGGTGCTTTTTATCTGAGTGCTCGAACATCTAATTCTTGATGATCCAGATATATTCAAGAGATAAATGTGATAACCTAGAAAGTAATCCATGATTCCTGGACTGAAAGTAGGAATGCAAATTAATTTTCCTAAATCTATACATCAGTCATGGTTTTAAGACAAAATACAAGGCCCTATAATGTAAAAGTCATTCAATATTGGTAAAATAAAACAACAATAAGATCAAACAGGAAACACATTTAATAATAGAACATTACAAGCTTTAGTGAGTAGCTCACTTCCTTGAGAAAATTATCTTATATGAAATTAAAATCCTACCTATGAATCCCTTTCTATGAATTTTTCAACTCACAGAGATAAGCAAATTTTAAAAATGGGTATAGCCCAAGTATTAAATGAAAATAGCTATTTTATAATGTTAAGCAAAAAAAATAAAAACAAAATTGTATATATAGTAAAACTGCAACTATGTTTCCTAAAGTGCCAATTTTCTTTGGGTCTTATTAGTTCACTTTACATTTTCTTCATTTTTAAAAATTCCAATCCCGAGCATGTATTATTTTTATATTATGAATTTAAAATATAAATTGTCATTTAAATTAAGAGCAGAACAATCTTGATTAAAACAATTTGACTATCCCACACTGATATACCAAAAAGGCTTTACTTTCCATTTCATTCTAGGCCTTAAAAAATGAATTGGTTTCATTATACACTAAAATGTGTTAATTTCAATGTTTCTCACTAGAGACATTAAAATAGGATGGCTACTGTGAAGAAATACATTACCTAAAAACTATTCCTCAAAGGCAGCCAACCAAAACGTAAGGGTTCCACATAGACAGCAGGATGATCTGTGCAATCCAACAGATGTTTATATAGCCTCTCTCACAGGACTAAAATAAAACCTTCAAAAATGCTAGTCTTAACAGAGACACATGGACATGGACAATAAATAGACTAGTGGTTACCAGAGGGTAGGCGGAAGTGGGGAGGTAAATGGGGTAAAGGGTGTCAAATATGTGGTGACAGAAAGAAACCTAACTATGGGAAGTGAACACAGAGTGTAAATATATATATGCCTTACCGTTAAAGTGTACAGCTGAAACTTATTGGATTTTGTTAACCAATGTCACCATTAAAAAAATTTAAAAAAAAAAATTAAAAAAAAAAAAAAAGCTCGTCTTACCTCCTACATTGTTGGGAGGAATATAAACTGGTACATCTATTTTGGGCAATGGCAACATCTACCAAAGCCCTACCTGCACATATCCTTTGATCCTGCCTACTTGTAGGAATCTATCCTGCAAAGAGACCTGTACAAGTACCTGTAGAATGATGTTCACTTAGTATTGTTTTAGACAAGAAATAAGAGATTGAGCCTAAAAGGCCATTAATAGAGGACTAGGATTCACTATGTTACAGTAATGGGTGCAACAGAACATTATGCACCTGTGTAAATGCATAAGAACTGCATATACCTATAAAGAAAAGTAAGCTATAATGTTAAGCAAAAAAACTCAAAGCACACTTATCACACATACATACTTGAACATTTCAAGAAGAATATAAAAGAATCAAGAAGTAACCTTGGAGGAGTCAGACTAAAGAGTTTGGGGAGTAGGTGCTTTTGTATTTATCTGATACTCATGTATTATTTGATTTTTTTTTTAAATCATGAGACTGTATTACTTTTGTAACTAGAAAACAACAACAAAAATAATTAACAGATAACATGCTAACAGTAATATAATTTCCAGATTTATCCCCTTTAAAAACAAGTATGTGCTAAGGTAATATCTGAATAAGAGGAATGTGAACAGAAGAACATGGCCAATTAGAACTGGTAAACAATAAATAAGGTTCATGTAACTACATTCTTCGAAACATATTTCTAGAAAAAAAAATGTCTTTGCCTTTTAGATGGCACAACTATATAACCATACATCCAGGGGTTGGTGCAGATGCTGTCACCTCCAGGAACACTTTCCAGAAATGAATAAAACCTCATTTTTCTTTCCCAAAGACTCCCAGAGTATTTCATTGGCATCTTTACCCAGGAGACATCACATAATCTCTCTCTAATTACTTATGTATATAACCCTCTCTCCTACCAAAATGAAGAATCTACAGGGTAGAGATGATTTCTTATTCATCATACATCTAGCAGATGTGGAATGAATGATTAATCAATTGAACTGAGTGGCAAGCTTATACCCGTTCTCATGAAACTACTGCAATATATCTAAAATTTATTCATCTTTTAAAACAAAATTTAAAGTTACCTAGCATGATCCACTTTATGTGCATTTTTCTTCACTTTAGTGGGAGAATCAATTTTTACTCCAAGGCTTCTTAGTTGCTTAAGGGTTGCATTAAGAACAAAATCTTTGTCCACCAGTCCTGAATCATGTTTATTTTTCTTTGTATGGTAAACATTTTTGGTTCTGGTGCATTCATGGCTGATAATTACTGCCTTGGTAGATGGTTGTTCAGTTTCTTTAGAAGCGTTATTTAAAAGGTGGTTCACTTGACCCTGATGAAAAGAAAAAGGACATATTTGAAAAATCACTGTTAACA
>NW_011888916.1:3052143-3061363 GCF_000151845.1 Pteropus vampyrus
TTCAAAAATGCTAGTCTTAACAGAGACACATGGACATGGACAATAAATAGACTAGTGGTTACCAGAGGGTAGGCGGAAGTGGGGAGGTAAATGGGGTAAAGGGTGTCAAATATGTGGTGACAGAAAGAAACCTAACTATGGGAAGTGAACACAGAGTGTAAATATATATATGCCTTACCGTTAAAGTGTACAGCTGAAACTTATTGGATTTTGTTAACCAATGTCACCATTAAAAAAATTTAAAAAAAAAAATTAAAAAAAAAAAAAAAGCTCGTCTTACCTCCTACATTGTTGGGAGGAATATAAACTGGTACATCTATTTTGGGCAATGGCAACATCTACCAAAGCCCTACCTGCACATATCCTTTGATCCTGCCTACTTGTAGGAATCTATCCTGCAAAGAGACCTGTACAAGTACCTGTAGAATGATGTTCACTTAGTATTGTTTTAGACAAGAAATAAGAGATTGAGCCTAAAAGGCCATTAATAGAGGACTAGGATTCACTATGTTACAGTAATGGGTGCAACAGAACATTATGCACCTGTGTAAATGCATAAGAACTGCATATACCTATAAAGAAAAGTAAGCTATAATGTTAAGCAAAAAAACTCAAAGCACACTTATCACACATACATACTTGAACATTTCAAGAAGAATATAAAAGAATCAAGAAGTAACCTTGGAGGAGTCAGACTAAAGAGTTTGGGGAGTAGGTGCTTTTGTATTTATCTGATACTCATGTATTATTTGATTTTTTTTTTAAATCATGAGACTGTATTACTTTTGTAACTAGAAAACAACAACAAAAATAATTAACAGATAACATGCTAACAGTAATATAATTTCCAGATTTATCCCCTTTAAAAACAAGTATGTGCTAAGGTAATATCTGAATAAGAGGAATGTGAACAGAAGAACATGGCCAATTAGAACTGGTAAACAATAAATAAGGTTCATGTAACTACATTCTTCGAAACATATTTCTAGAAAAAAAAATGTCTTTGCCTTTTAGATGGCACAACTATATAACCATACATCCAGGGGTTGGTGCAGATGCTGTCACCTCCAGGAACACTTTCCAGAAATGAATAAAACCTCATTTTTCTTTCCCAAAGACTCCCAGAGTATTTCATTGGCATCTTTACCCAGGAGACATCACATAATCTCTCTCTAATTACTTATGTATATAACCCTCTCTCCTACCAAAATGAAGAATCTACAGGGTAGAGATGATTTCTTATTCATCATACATCTAGCAGATGTGGAATGAATGATTAATCAATTGAACTGAGTGGCAAGCTTATACCCGTTCTCATGAAACTACTGCAATATATCTAAAATTTATTCATCTTTTAAAACAAAATTTAAAGTTACCTAGCATGATCCACTTTATGTGCATTTTTCTTCACTTTAGTGGGAGAATCAATTTTTACTCCAAGGCTTCTTAGTTGCTTAAGGGTTGCATTAAGAACAAAATCTTTGTCCACCAGTCCTGAATCATGTTTATTTTTCTTTGTATGGTAAACATTTTTGGTTCTGGTGCATTCATGGCTGATAATTACTGCCTTGGTAGATGGTTGTTCAGTTTCTTTAGAAGCGTTATTTAAAAGGTGGTTCACTTGACCCTGATGAAAAGAAAAAGGACATATTTGAAAAATCACTGTTAACAATCTTAGGAAACAAAAATGTAAATATAATAGCAGAAGTAAGGCCAGGGAAAGCAAAATAATATCTTGCTAAATTCTACAAAGTATCAAGTACATTTGTAAGTATTATAAGGTTTTTACAAAAGCAGCTAATCCTAATGAATGATTTCATCAGACCCTAGAGGAAACTTAGAATGTTTGTTCAGAACTTATTCATTTTAAAACCAACAGACAAAATTATTTACATAATATTTCAAGTGTTTTCAAGGATTTATAGTATATTCTTTATAAACAAACATTTTAAATCATGCTTTCATCTGAAAAATGGTAACTTTCAGTTATACATTATGTAGATCTTTGTTACTTTCAGAATTTGACTCCTTTCTTTTCTCACTTTGAATGAGAATGACCTGTGATACTATCTCTGCCTTCCTGATATTAAGGCATATTTCATTCCCTGAGCACACAGCTGATCGTACCAGTATAGGATCTAACAGGACAATTATACAAGTATGTGTTCATTGATGAATACTCGGGACCCTATGAAACATGCTTAATTAGCCTTAAATGTTAAATGAAGAAATCAAATGTTCCAAAGTCTATGATTTATTTATTACTATTTATTATTATTTATGCCTACAGCACCTGGTCTTCCTAAGTGGTCTCCCATCCAAGTACTAACCAGGCCCGACCCTGCTTAGCTTCCAAGATCAGACATCCGGCTTGTTCAGGGTGGCATAGCCATAGACCATGGACTGTGGCTCACACTGGGACACGAACCCAGGACCTTCTGAGTGTAAGGCAGACGTGCTAACCGCTACACTATGGAACCATGTCCTCAAAGTCCACAATTTAGATGGAAATGACAGCCAGGGTTTTTGACCTGTAAGACTCAGTTCACATTCTAATTTTTCCAAGACAACTATTTCCTCCAGCTAGAATTATTTTATTAGATGCTGCCTTTGCTTATAGCACTTCTCAGCCTGTCCTATAATTATCTGTTATTGGTATTCATGTGCTATTTCCTCTAGGTTCTCAAGGGCAGAGACTGTCATATTCACCTATATTATCCACTTTACTTAGTCACTTTCTGAGATTAAGCTAAATCTTCAATAAAAATCTGCTTACTTGAACTGAAACCAGTAAATATTATCATAAATATTGTACTTCTTTCCAATGTTCAAATTTCCTGCAAACTCTTGCTTGTTTTTTATGGTAATAACTTTAGTTTGAATTTGGCAAAATATCAACACTTATATTTTTAAAATAAGGTTTTTATCTCTCCTGGCTATCTAAGTACCTGATAACTGGCAAGCTTATGGTATATAACTAAATTTAGGTTATCATAATTTATAGAAAGCTAAAAGAAATCATATATCATTAATTTGCAGAAAATCTTTTTACATTAAGGTCCCAATCAGTTTAAAGGTAAAAAAGTCTTAACTAGTATACCCTAGACTAAATAACCATCTCACAAAAGATGAAATGCTTTACATTTTCTTACCAATAAGTTCTGGCATATTTTCTGGTTATCTGATGGTTGATGAGGCAAGGGTTGCGTTACTTGCTCAATTTTTGGTTCCCCTGATGTTGCAGAGTTGTTACTAGCACCCTCTGTTGGTTCACTCTGTAAGCACATATTTATACTCTCTGCCAGCAGGGAATTCGGAAAGAACACAGGCACATCAGGTTCTTTTCTCACAACTGGAGAAGAGTTGCTTGAAAGGATATATATAATGTAAGTGTTAGTATTAAGGTACCTTTAACATATATATGAAGTGCGGTAACTCTGGAAGAAAGGGGTGAGATTCAAGCAGCATTCTGGTTTGTATTTTCAGCTCTTAGTGATGAGCATCCCATCTTGATAGGCTGTATTATAAGCTGGATCATGCTACCTTTTTGAGTTGTTATTTATATTTAAACAACTTTCTTTGAAAGTTGAAAATAACCTATTGATTTCTGCTGAATTTGATGCAATAGCAATTTTTAGAGTATCTAAAAATTTAAAATTATTATTTGTTTACTTCAAGTTTTAAAATATAGTTAAGATCCTTGTCAAATGAGAGTTCATTAAGTTGCCATTTATAATCACATCATATACTTGGGGGCATTTCTTTTCTTGTTTATGTTTTTATGTGTATTTTTCAAATTTTATACAATGGGCCTTTATTACTTTCAAAATTAGAATATAAACATATATTTTAAAAAAAACTATGGAAAGCAATATTAAAAAACATTCTTATAAGAACAACAATCTATGGCTACTGTAGAAAACAGAGAAAAGTAATAATAAATATTAGCTAGCAGAGAGCTTATTAGGGGCCAGACACTGTTTTCAAGTGCATCATCTTACATAATCCTTACCAAAAAGACCTATGAGAGAGATAAATATATATTATCCCTATTTGACAGATGAGAAAATTGAGGCATAGAGGTTAGGTAACTGCTCAAAGTTACACTAAATATAAAGAAAATAAAAGTCATAGGTAACTTAATACCTAGAGATAATTAGTTAATATTTTCGAGTATTACCATCTATGCTTTTTTCTTTAGATATGTATTTTCTCCGAAAACAATATCGTATAATAGACGGTTTTGGAAGCTGCATTTTAAAACTTAATATTATATCATGCGTAGGTTCCCATTTAATTAAATATTCTTAAAAGCGAGTTTTAATCTTTACATATTTCATAAATATGGTGTGATTTTTCTAACCATTCCTCTTCTTTAAAACTCAGCTTATTTCCAATTTTTTCCATATTGTTTAACTTGATACAAAGTGCCAAACGCTCATTTGGTACATAATAATTTCAATAAATATTAGTTGAATCTTTGTAAAACACTAGTCAAGATATAATTCTAAAGAAAAAATCAATTAATTCAACTACTTAAAAAATCATTACACAGCAAAATACATCAAACGAGGTCAAAAGACAACTGATAAACTGAAAGAAAATATTCACAACATATACTACAAAGAGCTAACATCTCTAATCCATAAAAATATGCTTAAAAATCGAGGGGTGAAAAAAAGAAAAAGATTGAGGGATAAGAGACATAAAGCTCTAAAAAAAAAAAATGATATAAGAAACACAGATTAATTCACAAATATATCAAAATGACCCTTAACATGAAAAAGCGATCCAACTCATTCATAATTTTAAAAATGAAAATTAAAGCAATTGCAAGATATCATTTATCAGTTATGAGACTGGTAAAAAAAACTTTTTTAAAACATGGCAACACATTTTGTTGGCATGGCTGTGGGGAAACAGATAATGTCATACATTGCTGGTGAGAATGCAAACTGGTACAACCTTTCCACAGGGAAATTTGGTAATAATTAACAAAATATATTTGCACTTAACTTTGGATGCCAGAATCCCACTTCTAAAACAATTCAAAAATACACATGTACAAAGTAATTTACTGTAGCATTGTTTGTAAATGGAAAATATTAAAAAATGCTCATCAATAGGAGAATGTTGTATTAAACCATGGTACATCCACACAATGAAGTACTATATAGCTATTTAAAATGAGGAAGATCTCTAGGAACTGATTTGGAGTGATTTCCAAAACACGTTGCTAAGTGAAAGAGAAAAGTACAAGAGAGTACCTATGGTATGCTACGTGCTACTTTTCTACACTTGTGTAAGTCAGAAACAACGTAAGAAAATACAGACATACCTGCTCACATGTACAAAAGAAATACAAGAAGGATAAGCCAGCAACTAAAGAGACTGGGTGGAAAAAGGAGAATAAGGGATGAGAAGAGAAAAACAATTCTTTGAGTATGTATCTTTTTCTATCATTTGATCTGTTAGAACCATAGTGATGTTTCACATACCGAAAAAAACAAAATCAATTAGAATGTGGGGAGACCACGTAATGGAATACAAACACTAACACCTAATAGCATTACAAACAAATAACCACGTAAGGGAATGGGTAAGAAAAAAACTAACCTAAATAACTATGAAAGAGGTATTTTCATTGGATATTATAAAGCTAACGATAAAAAGAACTGTTAACAAATATACTCTAGTGAATTTGTTTAATAATTCTTAGCAATTCTGAAACTACTTTATGTGTACACTAGGACTGAACAAGTAAATAAGTATAGTGTACATAACAAGAGCCAGGTTCTCACTGTTAAGGAAAGAAATTTTAAATAAGAAAAAGGGGTGTAGGATTAGAATCAGGATTGATATGAAGTCAAGGATTTTCAAATACAGATACATAAAGAAATAAGTGTAGATGTATATGTATCCATGGGTTAACATGCACATGAGTTATAACACCAAAAGAATATCAGAATTTAATATTAACAAAGAATTAAGATAAATATTGAATCAAAGAGACCTTACTTGGATACAGAAAGTGGCTGATTAAATTCCTCTTCGACAGCAATGTTGCTCTCTTCAAAACTGGGAATATCGACTGCTTTTAATGAAGATGCACTACCTGGAGGACTTGTGACTTCATTATTAATGTCAACAGAAAAATTCATGTCCTCACTGGAAATCTTGGTATCATCTTGCTTCAGCTGAGATTCAGGGTCTTGATCATCACCTGTTGCATTCCAAAACAAGCTAGCACCTGGAAGTTAAATGTTTTAACAAATACTGAAAGAGATATTCCGCTATGAAAATAATTCTCATAAACCTTTGTTAAGACTAGCTATATTATTTTAACACAATTACCTAGAACTGTTTTCAGATTATATTTCCTCAGAAATATCACAAATAGGTAAGTGGAAGGTGGAAAGACGGAAAACTGGGGTATGAAGGGAAAGGGGATATTCTGGACTCTGATTCTTCAAGAGGTGTGGCTCTCAAATGATTAAGGTTCTGAATACAATGTGTGTGTATAAAATTTAATATAAATTTAATAAAATTTATAAATCACTAAACATTTAAAAAAATTTTTTTAAAAAGGACAATTTTGAAAAAGTTACGTAAGTACTGCTGCTCTTCCTGAATACATATATATACTCTTGGAAATTAAGTGTTATCATAGAACAAGAGCCATTTAGTTTAAATGATTATTAATAATTCATTTTTCTGCATACAGTAATAACTCTGAATATGAATCTATGAAGTTGCAAATATAGTTATGCACAGAATTTTACAAGAGAACATAAGAGGAAACTGCATTTTTTGGTATGCTTATTTAGCTCACAATGCCCACAGCTTCACCACCACCCCTCTATAACACACACACTTTCCCTGGGAATTGCCACCCTCTGCAATCAACAAAGGTGGGAATCCAGTGGCTATGTCCCTATTAAGTGACTCTCGACCCCCTTATCATTGAACCAGAGATTTAAATCTAATCTAAACTCGGCCATTCAGGTTCTCTTCAATTTGAAACTGGGGCTGAAGCATAGTAACCTGGTTTGTACATATGGCTAGACCTGTGTAACACATAAACTTTGAAACTCTGTGTCAGCTATATGTAAAAATGTAAAGCAATGAAGACTGCAGATAGAGTTGAGTAAAACAACCATGTAGAATAACTGGACACTACGGCCATGCCACCCTGAACATGCCTGATCTCATCTGATCCCAAAGCTAAGCAGGGTCGGGCCTGGTTAGTAGTACTTGGATGGGAGACCACCTAGGAAAACCAGGTGCTGTAGGCGTTAAAAAGAAAAGAAAGAAAGAAAGAAAGAAAAGAGTAATTGGACAGTTTTAACGGTATTCCGGTTTCTCACTCTGTTTTTTTTTCCTGAAGTCTAGCCCTATTCTTGGCCTTGGCTTTCATGAAACAGCCTCATATCCTTCCAATAAACTCCCTTCCTTGATTAAATTAGTTCAAGGTGGTTATGTTGCAGCCAAAAGAATCTTAATGAATACTGAGCAATACCTGAATTTTATTTGTAAATGTGCATGAAGTTCTTGTTACTCTACCTCTTTGTTCCCCTCTACATATAGTTCAGAAAAAGAATATGGAAATCTGTCTTCCTTCTTTATTATCTCTCTTAAATTTTTATTCTCTGGGCTCAAATCTTCATCTGTTACTTTTGCAAGTCTTACGTCATCAACCCATCTCTACTCTTCTGACTTGAGCATCACTCTCTTCATTTCCCAAAATTAATCTCAACAGATTAGACTGAACTCTCAACCTCTCTCCTCTGCTTCTCTAACTTGCCTCCTTCTGTTTAATACTACTGCCATTCTTTCTGTCGACCAGGCTTAAAATCCTGGAGTAACTTTTATTTCATCTTTAATAAACTTTTAATTTTGAAATAACTATAATTTATAGAGAAAATAATACAGAGAGTTCCCATATACTCTTCATTTCCTCATGGTGTTAACATTTTACATTACCATGGTACATTTTTCAAAATCAAGAAATCAACATTGGTACCTTACTATAACTAAAACTGTAGACTTTATTTGGATTTCAGCAAATTTTTTTTTCTCTAATGTTCTTTTTCTGTTTCAGGATCCAATCCAAGATATCACATTGCATTTAGCTAGAGTAACTTCTGAATCCTTCCTCTTCAACTGCTACAACCAATTAGTTATCAAATCTTAGCAATATCCTACATGAATCTTCTTTTTCATTCTTATCACCACTACCCTTTGTACTAGACATCTTGCTAGACACCCTAGTGGACACAAAGATCTCATGCTCTGGTGGTGAGTAAACATGTAAACAAATATGCCATTTCTATTATTAATTGATTTTTAAAGCCTTCGATTTTGCTTATCAAATAAAGTAGATATTCCCTTGTGTAATATTCCATATTACAGTAATGTAGAATACTGAACAACTCAGAGCTCTGTGTTTTCTCACTGAGCTCATACTATTTTCCTACCCAATCTGTTCTGCCATCTCTCTATCCTATCTACTAAGTAAAATCCTACATACCCTTCAAGGCCCAGATTTAATAACACTGCATAGATGAAACCTTCCCTGATCTCTCAAACCACAGATGATTTCTCTTATTAGAATTGGGTCCAACCTGAGAAAGCAGAAACAATGTATCATATTATCTAGTTTCATATCTGTTTTCAGGTATAGTTTTATTTCATAAAGAGTAAAATTATACGAAGACTTAAAAAAGTTATACTCTCATCACCTTAGTTTTGGTTTTACTTTAGCATGCACCAATATCAATGTAAAAAAATTTTAAGTAGATATGAAAAGTATTTTTTTAAAAAATCCTTACAAATTAAAAAAAAAAAAATGAAATTACCTGTGCTCACCGCAATGCTTACACTTTTTCTCATGTGCAAACCAGGAGAAGACTGCGGTTCCATGGAGACCAATTCCATTTGTCTGACAGCTTGTCCTGTGTCTTCAATAGCTGTTGTCTTAGGGGAACAGGGCTGAAGAGACTGTGCTTCCAACAAACGCTGAATCTGCATCAGTTAAAAACATACTTAATCAACAAAATTTGCAGCAAAGTTTAAATATGAATTACAAAGTGCTCCAGTTATAAATAACTGATCTTCAACTAAATTTTCTCAAATTTCAATTAGATAATACCATAAAACTCCATAAAACTTATTCAATATAAAAATATCATTCGTTATTTCATAAGCACTTTGGGCTCTG
>NW_011888916.1:3061413-3067679 GCF_000151845.1 Pteropus vampyrus
AAAAAAAAAAAAATGAAATTACCTGTGCTCACCGCAATGCTTACACTTTTTCTCATGTGCAAACCAGGAGAAGACTGCGGTTCCATGGAGACCAATTCCATTTGTCTGACAGCTTGTCCTGTGTCTTCAATAGCTGTTGTCTTAGGGGAACAGGGCTGAAGAGACTGTGCTTCCAACAAACGCTGAATCTGCATCAGTTAAAAACATACTTAATCAACAAAATTTGCAGCAAAGTTTAAATATGAATTACAAAGTGCTCCAGTTATAAATAACTGATCTTCAACTAAATTTTCTCAAATTTCAATTAGATAATACCATAAAACTCCATAAAACTTATTCAATATAAAAATATCATTCGTTATTTCATAAGCACTTTGGGCTCTGAACATTTAAAAGTGAAAACACACTGTTTAAATTAGCATTTGGAAATTGACTATCATGTAGAAAAGCCTGAATGTTAACTATTCAAACCAACATTTTATTTCTATTTCACTTAAAAATCAAAAGTAAAGTAGAAGATATACCCTGAATCCATGTAACAAATATTGGACATTTTTACACAAGATTCTTCTCATAAAGGTTAATCAGAATTGCCCAAGTTTGACCATGGTGAAACTGGAAATATTAATAACAATAGTTAACAGTTACTGAGAGCTTCCTGTTTACATGACACTATACTAAGAGCTTTTATGTATCATCTTACAACCCCATGAAGAACATACTACTATTAAATTATTTTACATATAAAGAAACTTGAGGCATTAAAAATTAAGTTACTTGTTCAGGTCACATAACAAACAAATAGCAACCTGAGGCTCAAACACCGAAAACTTCCCCTTCTCCTTTTAAAATTGAGATATAATTCACATACCATAAAATTCATCCCTTTAGGGAATACAATTCAGTGGTTTTTAGTATATTCACAAAGTTTGTATTCATCAATCCTCCAAAAATTTCTGTACCCATTAGCAATCACTCTCCAATGCCCCTCTTCCTAGTTCCTGTCAACCAATAATTTACTTTCTGTTTCTATAGATTTGCCTATTCTGGACATTTTTGTATGTTAGGGTTGACAAACTAGACCTGTATCAGAATCCATTGTGCAGCCTTTATATTTAGTTGTCTATAAAGGTTTAGTTAACTTATACGGACTTTTCATTGGAGACAAAAAATGAAAGAAAAATACAATTATGTTGTAGGTTAGGATATGTACAAGATAGAGAAAGGAAGGCTTGTTTTCCAATCCTGATGCTACTTCTAACTAGCAATGTGTCATTGGGTAAATTATTTTTTCTAATCTTCATTTTACTTATCTGTGAAACAAGGACTAGAATTCAGTTTTTAAGGTTCCTTCTAGTTCTGACGTTCTGTAATTCTACTCCATAAAATATAATCACTGTAGACTTGCCAGCTATTTTTAAGAAACCATATTAATACCAAGAATTGAAAAGAACTAAGAAAGCTCCCCACAAACCTGTGCCTGAAGTAGTCTCAGCTGTCTATCTTGTTCTGTGAGGAACCTATATGCATCTGGAGATAGTCCCATCATTCCATTATCTGATCCAGTCGTGGGTGTGTGCATGCACACTGCACAAGGCCGTGGGTTACATGAATCCACATGTGAAGTTAGTCTTGCCACAGGCGAGGGTTCTACATTGCTGTGAGGAGAACCACTACTCATGTTTCCCTGAGGTCTTGAAGGTATAGGACTACTTGAAGAATAAAATGCATTATGGTACACAGCTGGACATCCACTTGGGTGAAATAATGGATGTTTCTGAAGGGCTTCAGACTGGAGGTCTTGAATGGACCCCACGGTAGTCATCCCTTGCCAAGAATTTATTGGACTATACTGAATGTGACCATGATGCTGACAACAACCACAAACATTTGTGGAATAGTAAGATGGTGGTGGCAGAGTGGGTAACTGAAATTCTATCGGTTTTCCTGAACTACATGGTGAAAAAACAAAATTGTGTGGGTGGGACTGTGGGGCAAGAGAAGATTGCTTGGACTTAAATGTGGAAGATCTTATAGGATACTCTTCTTTCTGTACATTTCCAGAAGAAATTGTTGGAAGCTTTTCAGATGTATCAGGAGATGGCCCATTGAGAGAAGATGGTTTAACACTGTTCCTGATATGGAGGTTCTCATTCTTACAGGTAGATGGCTGTCTTACTTTGCAGTGTCTCAAAGGAGTATTGCCCTGGTTTAATTGATTTGGTAGCCTTTTCAAGGAAGGCTCTCCAGCTTCAGCTTCTGGGCTATGTTTCTTCTCATCATAAAGCTGGGGTTGCAATGGCTCCAAGTGTTCACAGTGGTTAATTAACAAAGGAGGATTTTCATTATCCACCATTTCCGAAGGATTAGGCAGAGGGTTTGATTCTATGGAATTGTTATCCAACACAAGTGAAAGTTCTGGAACTGATGGTTGGATCTTAGAAACCTATAAATGGGAAAGAAATGAAAGACAGAAAAGTATGTTTTAAAAGAAAAATACATGCTTTACTTTCCTTAGATCAGCATTTCCCAAATTATACCCAGTTACTTATTTAAAAGGGTTTATTCTTTATATAGAGTTGACAAATATTTTCTGTGCATCTTCTATGTGCTGTATACTAGGAATACAACAGTGAGCAAAATAAACAAGGTCCTTGCCTTCAAAGAATGGAACCAAGCTTCTCACAAACTTATATAACTATGAAACTCACTTTATTGAAACACTGTTTAACGTTACTTAGATCACAGAACACAATATGAGAAACTGTTTTATAGTAAACCCTTTTCACCCTCTCTCTGCAAAAAAATTATCACAAGCAGAATTCGTTGACAGATTTAGTACCAAATAATGTTTCTGAACCTTAAATAACAAAAGATCTTCCAATAAATATTTCAGAATATTTTCCATGTGAAATTGTTATTCTTTCTACTGATACCAACCAAAAGAGTTGGAAGAGAGTAGAAAAGAGTGAACAAAATATTTACAGTGGTGAATTTGGATATAATGTGACATTAATTTTTAAAAGTATTTCCTATTACTTTTTCTTCTAATAAGTAATTAGTCCAACTGAGGTAAAAATAACCTACTGGTTTGCTGCAGTCAAAAAATTATGATGAGGGTTACTAATAATCTCTAAAAGCGAGTAATGTTTTCACAGAATATGGTAATAAGAACTAATGCCAAGCTCTGGTGATAGTATAGAATTTTGAGTCTATATGGGTTAAAAGCACCAGATTCTGAAACTGAAACTCCTGAATCAGAATTCCAGTTTTACTACCTACTAGTTATACAATCCTGGGCAAGTAACTTACAATCTGTGCCTCGATTTTCTCTAGGAATAATTACATGTACTTATAACATATATGTATACATATATACAATTAAATATAATAATTATATATACCTGTGAGGAACACCCACACACATATATGTATGTATGTATGTGTATATATATGTAAATAAAGCCATTTAGCTATAGATAGCTAGATTTATCTTAGAATATAACTTCAGTAAGTTTTAGCTTGTATCATTGAGTGTTTTAACATGAAGAGACTTTTAGGTTTCTAACCACAAAGGCAAGTACTTTTAAGATCAGTGTATACCTTCTGACTTATTGGATGAGGACTAGGAATTGGTCTTGGAGAAAAATCTTCATCTTCAACACCAGAGTCATGATCATTTATTGGTATTTTCCCTGGAGATAAGTTTTGAGAAGACCTAAAATAGTAGAGAGGGAAACGAGAAAAGTCTTCAGCAATCTAGCATTTGTTCTTTCTTTCTGGAATTGAATAAAGTCCTTAATAAGCCATAGTAGTATTTGGATCATTTAATTTAGTATCTGACAACCACAAATTATTTTATTTTTCAGGCCAATGTTAGTTGCCCAGGACAGCTGGCCCAATCAGACTCATGTTTACCTAATCATGGCAAGTTTAACCCAGTTATTCTTTTTTTAAAAAAATTTATTTATTTAAATTAGTTTCAAGTATATAGTACATTGGTTAGACATCTATATAGTTCATAAAACGATCCCCTCCAATTGCTTCCTCCCTCCCCTGGCCCTCCTCTAAGCCATCATATTAATGCTAACTGCATTCCCTCTGCCATGCTCCCTGTATCCAACTATCAACTACTAATTTGTACTTCTTTAACCCTTCACCCCATTCTCCCAGCCCCCCAAACCTCTCCCCTCTGTCTGTCACCAAATTGTCCACTATATTTGTGAGTCTCTTTTTGATTAGCTTGTTCTTTTTGTTCCTTAGATTCCACATATAAGTGAAATCATATAATTATCTTTCTCTGTCTGACTTATTTCACTCAGTATAATAACCTCTAAGTCCATCCATGTCGTTGCAAATGGTAGGATTTCATTTTTTTTATTGGCTGAGTAAAATTCCATTGTATATATGAACCATAATTTCTTTATCCAATCATCTGTTGAGAGACATTTAGGTTGCTTCCATATCTTGGCTATTGTAAATTGTGCTGCCATGAACACTGGAGTGCACAGATCTTTATGAATTATTGTTTTGGTTTTCTTCGGATAAATACCCAGAAGTGCAATTGCTGGGTCAAAAGGTATACCATTTTTACTTTTTTGAGAAACTTCCATATTGTTTTCTATAGTGGCTGTATCAATTTTCAATCCCACCAACAATGTATGAGGTTTCCCTTTTCTCTGCAATCTCGCCAACACTTGTTGTTTTTTGATTTATTAATGATAGCCATTCTGACAGGTGTAAGGTGGTATCTCATTCTAGTTTTAATTTGAATTTCTGTTATGGTTAGCGACCTTGAGCATCTTTTCATATGTCTATTAGCCATCTGTATTTCCTCTTCAGGGAAGTATCTGTTCAGGTCTTCTAACCATTTTTTAATTGGATTGTTTGTTTTTTTGTTGTTGAGTTGTAACTCAGTTATTCTTAATGACACAATAAATCAAGTTACTGAGCATCCTTTGTTTAATCACTTTGAGAAATGTAGAAATAAATAAGACAGCACTTGCCATCAGAAACTTTATAATCTGGTGATAAAGATGTATACTCACTTTATTAAACAGTTATCGTGTTAAAAAGGAAAATTAAGTAAGGAATTACATTTTCCTATGTACTTATATCTGTGATGGAGAAATACTTTGAGACTTTGAGGTATCTCCTCCCATTTGGTCAGTTGTAATCATTGTATCACAGGTTGGCATGCCCAAGCAGAGAACACAGAAAAATTTTGAGAGCTGGTACTGAGTTTCAAAAGCTGAAAGTAGAGTTTAAGACTAAAATCTGGAAGACTATATGTATCAGGTATTTTCTGCATCCTAAACTAGATAAAGTCTCAATAGAATGAATTAGGAAGGAAGAAAGACAAGCCAGAAGGAAGCTAAGAAAGCTTAGACATTGATTCCCTAAAAAGGGGTCCTGTATCCTGTCTCCCTAGCAGGGAGAACAACAGAAACCCTCAAGTAGATTTGGAAGATCTGACAGCAGGTGAGACCTTTGCCCCAACCCTTGTAGTCTGGAGAGGCAAATACTCTGTGCCAAGGTGCTGCACTGAAACAATGAGAATGTCCGCATGGTGTGTTTAAGCAGAAGGGCCTGTATCTATCCCACAAAGCTCTTCCCTAACAACCAAAAATGACATGGAGAATACAAAATGATATCTTGTGTGCCTCAGTGCAACATGGGGCTGACACAGAGAGCCAGTGACCTGAACAGGTTAAGGAGGTCGCAGCTTGAACCTGTAAAAACCTACTGCCAAAGACCAGATGCAAATGAAAACACCTCAGCGGATGGCAGTATGGATGAATGATAATCATGTCACCCCAAATCACTAGTACTGGCACAGCATTAGTCCTCTCTAAATTACATATAACCCCAGAAGAAAGAGAATAAATAGACCTTGAATTGACTGAAAATTGTTTTCTATAACCCAGCAAAATGAGTAAGGGCTCAAATAGAAATTAAGTTCAATGACTGTTAAAAAGGAAAAAAAAGTCACATTTTTGTGCACCTGAGTTTGTGGCCAGGATTTTATATCTGCTACGTACTTATGATAAACACACACAAACATACATATATAAAATTTTCAACACTGAACAATAAAATTAATTTCTGAGCTTTTTTAGCACCCAAGGCAAAAAGAAAAAAACTTTTAGGTTGTATAATTGTAAAAGCAATTCTTTAGGCGAGACAAACATTTTATTAAAATCTAAAGTGACTAATCCTTATTAAAGCTTTGGTCAGAGTTGAAAATAGGATTTCAACAAAAATGT
>NW_011888916.1:3067729-3070307 GCF_000151845.1 Pteropus vampyrus
TGCATCCTAAACTAGATAAAGTCTCAATAGAATGAATTAGGAAGGAAGAAAGACAAGCCAGAAGGAAGCTAAGAAAGCTTAGACATTGATTCCCTAAAAAGGGGTCCTGTATCCTGTCTCCCTAGCAGGGAGAACAACAGAAACCCTCAAGTAGATTTGGAAGATCTGACAGCAGGTGAGAACTTTGCCCCAACCCTTGTAGTCTGGAGAGGCAAATACTCTGTGCCAAGGTGCTGCACTGAAACAATGAGAATGTCCGCATGGTGTGTTTAAGCAGAAAGGCCTGTATCTATCCCACAAAGCTCTTCCCTAACAACCAAAAATGACATGGAGAATACAAAATGATATCTTGTGTGCCTCAGTGCAACATGGGGCTGACACAGAGAGCCAGTGACCTGAACAGGTTAAGGAGGTCGCAGCTTGAACCTGTAAAAACCTACTGCCAAAGACCAGATGCAAATGAAAACACCTCAGCGGATGGCAGTATGGATGAATGATAATCATGTCACCCCAAATCACTAGTACTGGCACAGCATTAGTCCTCTCTAAATTACATATAACCCCAGAAGAAAGAGAATAAATAGACCTTGAATTGACTGAAAATTGTTTTCTATAACCCAGCAAAATGAGTAAGGGCTCAAATAGAAATTAAGTTCAATGACTGTTAAAAAGGAAAAAAAAGTCACATTTTTGTGCACCTGAGTTTGTGGCCAGGATTTTATATCTGCTACGTACTTATGATAAACACACACAAACATACATATATAAAATTTTCAACACTGAACAATAAAATTAATTTCTGAGCTTTTTTAGCACCCAAGGCAAAAAGAAAAAAACTTTTAGGTTGTATAATTGTAAAACCAATTCTTTAGGCGAGACAAACATTTTATTAAAATCTAAAGTGACTTATCCTTATTAAAGCTTTGGTCAGAGTTGAAAATAGGATTTCAACAAAAATGTTAAAGAAAATGCAACTGTCTCTTTAATTTGGCTTTTTCTTATAAATATTCAACAAAATCTTGAAGAAAGCCTTAAAACTTAAGGTAGTGAAGGTGTTCTTGCAAAGGTGTAATAACATAGTTTCTGGATATTTTTCAATGCCCAAAGATGGAGAGATTATACCTCAGATATCTTTCTAATCCCCAGAACCTGTGATTATGTTATGGTATTATGGTAAAAGGAAGTTTACAGGTGTGATTAAATTAAGGATGTTGAGATGTAGATGTTATCCTCCATTATTCAGGTAGGCCCAGTATATTCACAAGGGTTCTAATAAGATGGAAGCAAGAGCGTCAGAGTCAAAGAAAATGCGAGGACGGAAACAGAGGTCACAGAGAGAGAATTGAAGATGTTACGTTCTTAGCTTTGAAGACGGAGTAAGGGGTCACCAGATAAGAAATGCAGGTGGCCTCTCAAAGCTGGAAAAGGGAATAAATGTATTCTCTGCTAAAGTTTCCAGAAGAAACACATCCTACTATCACACTGATTTTAGACCCAAAGACCCATTTTGGATTTCTGACCTACATAAGTATAATAAATTTGTATGGTTTTAAGTTACCAAGTTTGTGGTAATTTGTTACAGCAGCAACAGGAAACTAATACAAATATCAGTCACAATTCCCATTTTACAGATGGGATACTGATGTTTAAAAGAATTTGAAAACTGGTATGCCTGATACCATAACTGGAACTCACAACTATTATGTTATGCATAGTTGGTATGTACTTTAAACTTGTATCATAATTTCCACCTACAGAATCAAGTGTTAAGGAAAGATGAATGAATGCTATAAAAAAAAGGTCAAGCCACTTCCTCAGTAATTACAATAATCTATAATGAACCTTACCTGCTTGTTTCTCATGCAAGATACTAAACAGATAGTAATGAAGAGGCCCATAGACAGGTTAAGGTTAGAGTCAAAAAGTTGAGAAAAGGAAAAAGCAACTACTAGAGAAAGGTAAAAATACAAGTTTCTGAACTACAGAGTCAAAGAATAAATCAGCATTCTAAATAACTTTTTAATGAGGTTATTAAATATTTGGCAATTATTAACTTAAATTAAAGGACCTTTCAAATAATATGGAGAACATTCAATGCTCTATTACTGGGCTATAAATTCCATAAGGGTAGGGACTGTGTCTGTATCTGTTTTTAATATCACCATATCCTCAGCCCTTAACATATTATCCAACATATAGTAGAATAAAATGACAAAGTTGGAAAAGGGATGTGAAGGGGTAATTTTATGTGTCAACTTGGCTAGGCCACAGTACCCAGATTTTTGGTCAAATATTATCTTAGATATGTCCATGCAGGTATTTTTTTTTTAGGAGAAATTAATATTTAAATAAGTAGATTCTGAGCGTAGGTAGGACTCATCCAATCAGTTAAAGGCCTTAACAGAACAAAGAATCCCTCTCCAAGAAGATGGGATTCTGCTTACAGATCACCTTTGGGCTCCAACTGTAACTCTTCTCAATCTGCAAGCCCTCCCTGAAGATTTTGAACTTTAGACTTGTTAGCCTCCACAATTTTGTGAGCCAATTCCTTAAATCCTTAACACTCCCGACACACACA
>NW_011888916.1:3070357-3082350 GCF_000151845.1 Pteropus vampyrus
TCAGCCCTTAACATATTATCCAACATATAGTAGAATAAAATGACAAAGTTGGAAAAGGGATGTGAAGGGGTAATTTTATGTGTCAACTTGGCTAGGCCACAGTACCCAGATTTTTGGTCAAATATTATCTTAGATATGTCCATGCAGGTATTTTTTTTTTTTAGGAGAAATTAATATTTAAATAAGTAGATTCTGAGCGTAGGTAGGACTCATCCAATCAGTTAAAGGCCTTAACAGAACAAAGAATCCCTCTCCAAGAAGATGGGATTCTGCTTACAGATCACCTTTGGGCTCCAACTGTAACTCTTCTCAATCTGCAAGCCCTCCCTGAAGATTTTGAACTTTAGACTTGTTAGCCTCCACAATTTTGTGAGCCAATTCCTTAAATCCTTAACACTCCCGACACACACAATACCCTATCAGTTCTGTTTCTCTGGAGAACCATGACTAATAACAAGGTAATATCTTCTTTACCACAAAAGGTATATACTGACCCCAAAAGTCACAAGCTGTTATTTAATTAATATTCCCCAAATGTATTTGCTTTAAAAGTTTCAAAACAAACTATTTCTTTTTTAGGTATAATGGTTATTTTTGTATTGCAGTTTATCTGATAGGCCCAGGTTTAAAACTACAAGCGAAGAACAAGTAAACCGCAAACTAAATAAAAACAGGATGCTTCTTCTTAAGCAGCATAACTGCTTGACAAATACTTTTTCCCCTATATAAAAAAATCACTCAAATAGAGTTGTCGCTTCATTAAAATTATCATCTAACTTCTGAGTATTAAGGCACGCATTTAAAGAAGACATCTATGGTATGTAAGATATACAAATAGTGTCATCAGAAATAATTGGGGAGTTACTTTACTCATCAAAAATAAAAATAATTTTAAAAAGTATACGGATAATAAAAATATCTTTTACCTCTTAATTGAAAGAGTCTTGGAAACTTTGTTAAAAAATTCTGTTTCTGCATTTTGGCTTTCAGCACTTAGTTCAAACTGGATTGGATTCTTGTCAGAAGGTTCAACATTCTGAAATGAAGTAGGTCATACTTTGAGATGTGACTTAAAACACCAGAGAATTCTATTTAGGTGAATAGTTAGCTCTGAAATATGGGGGTTAGGGGGACTTCTGATTTCTATAACTGTAACCTCATTTAAAAAATTATTTTATTGAGATATAATTAACTTATCACATTAGTTTCAGGTATACAATATTATGATTTGTATATCTTATGAAAAGATCACCACAGTAAGTCCAGTTAACATCCATCATCATACAGTTACAGTCTTTTTTCTTATAATGAGAACTTTTAAGATCTACTTTCTTAGCAACTTTCAAATAAAACTGACCATTAAACAAAATGAGGGTTAAGGGCACCAACCTCCCGAGCAGTTAAAAATCCACTTATAACTACAGTTGGCCCTCTGGCTTACACAGATTCCCAGTCTTGGAGTTGATCCTTGAACAATGCAGGTTTGAACTGTGCAGATCAACTAAAAAAAAATTGCATATAAGTGGACCTGTGAAGTTCAAACCTGTGTCGTTCAAGGGTCACTGTATACGATATAGTCAACGTACTGCACATTAAATCCAAAGAACTTATTTATAACAAAGATTGTACCTTTTGACTACCTTTGCCCATTTATCTTATCCCTCAATCCCCACCTCCAGCAACCACCAATTTGTTCTCTGTATTTATGAGTTTTTTATTTTAAGATTCCACATGTAAGTGGATCACATGCTATTTGCTTTCTCTCGGACTTATTTCACTTAGCATAATGTTTTCAAGGTCCATCCATGTCGTGGCAAATGGCAAGAGTTTCTTTATATATATGTACCACATGAATAATATTCCATTATATATATGTACCACATTTTCTTTATTCATTCATCTATCAGTGGACATTTAGGTTGCTTCCTTGTCTTGGCTATCGCAAATGATGCTGCAATGAACAGCGGGGTGCAGATATCCCTTTGAATTAGTGTTTTCATTTCTTTCAGATAAATACCCAGAAGTGGAACTGCTGGATCACACAGCAGTTCTATTTTGATGCAATCACATTTTTTATATATTGTCTATGTCCCTGCTACAAAAGTGAAAGCAAAAAAATTAATCACCTGTATTATGTAACTCATTAAATAAATAGGGATTCAGTTAAAATAACAACTTTGAACTGAGGATATAACCTAAAGAATGAGTAAATAATATATGTCTCTAAAATAGAAATAAATTATTAGATCTCATTTAAAATAATATTTATAATTAAAATGCAAAAACTTGATTCATGAACTGAGGTAACCTATAAATGAAATGAAAGAAGGCACAAAATAAGATCTGAGTGGAAACATATGGTTATTCAGTTATTCAATATTTTTGTAACAAAGTATAGAATGTTTTTATTATTGGTCTGAGACAAAGGACAACTAACCAATTTACTGAAAAGTGGTCTTTGAATGTTTTGACACAATGACATTTAGGTATTTTTATTATATATAGCAACAATCTATTCTGATTCCTAGAATTATATATTATTATTAACACTGACTTTTAAATGTGAGAAACCATTTGTCATATCCTTACATTTTAAAAATAATAGTCAGGGCAAAGAAAACACTGAAGTCACAAATTAACTCTCAATATCATAAAATGATATAATATATAATTTCTCGAAGTATTCTTCAAAGGTTTTAGAAAAACACTGGCAAGCTATTCTGTGGATAACCTCTGACCCTGTATTATAATTTGTCCTGGAGATATGATCTAAAATTTACAAAAAATTAACCATAAATGAATAAAGTTAATATTCAGTAAGACTGATTATAAATACCCAAAGCCTAATAGTTTGAGTTATTATTATAAAGGGTAAAGATCTTGGATTTAAACTGCCAACATGCAACCCTAAAAGGTCATTAATGTACTAGGTGACCAAATCACTTACTTTGAAAAGTTGCAATGTTCCCCTGTTGGTTAGTAGCTGGAATTGAAGGTCAGGTAACCTGCCATCACGAGGGAGGCATTCATAAAACTCAGGGTCCTTATGTGTCACAGAATAGAGAACTATAATGAAATTTCCCGATTCTGAAAATACCCTGGATAAAAAAATGCCACTTAATTAAAATTTACTAATAACAAAAGTATATTCGAAGAACTCTATGTGAGTCTCTAAATCTAGTTAATAGACTGATGAAACAATCTAATTTTTGGAAGAAAACTGGGAAGCAAATTCATGCTTTCTTTTAATGTTACTGATTTTTAATTTTTTAAATATATTTTATTCTGAAATACATATTCTTTGTAAAAACTTCAAACAAAACAAAAATAGAAAATGAAAACCATCCCACCTCACTCTCCAGTTTAGTGTATATACTTCCAGAATTTTCTCCTAGGCATACAAAAACATTTTATACAATTTAACAAAAATGAAACCTTAGTATCACACTATTTGCAATTGCTATTTCTTATTTGACTATCCTGGATTTATTTCCGTGTCACTATTCTATATTATACCTCAGGCCTCTTTATTCTTTTTTAGTGACTATCAGTAGTATTATGATTTATGGACGTGCTATTATTGATTCTCCTAGACTTCTAAAAATCAATAAATTACAGTGTTGATAACATTTCACTATTATAAACACTGATAAAATGAACATTCATTTTATTATTTACTACATGACTTAACAAATATAAAGTCATTATGAGCCTTTAAAATATATACTCAAACCAATTATTTAAAACTACTTTTAGTAGTCTCTACCTTGAAAAATATTGAATGAAAAATAATTTGGGGGATATATTACACTGCTAAAAAAACAAAGCAGTGGAGGTTGGAAAGGCTATTTTTCTGTCTTCTCGCTGGAGTCAGACAAGACCACTGCTCAAAATGCTAAAAAGTATCAATCTAAGCTATGCTAAGCAATGCTGACTCCTCTCTGGTTCAAACTTCCCTTGAAAAGATAATTAAAGAGTTCAGATATCAAAGAAATTGTCTATTGCTTCAGATTGGACACAAACTGAGAGATTTAAAATTAATTTTACTGAACAGTTATTGTCTATAAGAACTTAAAGACCAGTCATTGATAATAAAACAACTGCATGAATACACTAAAATGAACATTTAATTTGTTTTATTTCAAATAAAACTAATCATTTTATAAAGCTGAAATAAAATGTAAAAAGTAGAACTTTAAAAGCATCTGAAGAAAACACAAGAGACTTTATTTTCATAAATACTCCTGGAGTGGGCAATTTTTTTCTAAGTAAGAGAGAAAAAAAGATTGATAAATTGGATTTTTAAAAAAGTCTGTTTGGGGAAAATATCATTAACCAAAGTTAAGTGAAATGACAATCTGGAGCGGGGGGGAAGCTTTGCCACATATATTTTTATAAGTATTTTTTCTCTATATATTTTACATATTAAATATATGTATACGGTCATACACCACTTAATGACAGGGATACATTCTGAGAAATGCATTGTTAGGCAATTTCATCATTGTGTGAATATCACCGAGTGTACTTACACAAACCTAGATGGTATAATGTACTACACACCTAGGCTGTGTAGCATACCTTGTTTCATATGCAGTCTGTCACTGACCAAAAAGTTGTTATGCAGCTTATGACTGTATGTAGAATAGAAAGAGAAAGCTCTTCAAAGCAACATGAAAAATATGCAAAATCTGAGAGAATGGCAAGAGACATGAACAGTACTAAGTTCCCAGAATATGGTTATAAAACATCAGAAAAGACCATTATCATTACCTCTCTGAGGTCTTGCTACTCTCCCCTTCTCTCATTCCTCTCCAGTCACACTGACCTCCTTGGAGTTCCTTGAAGATGCAAGGTGATGTTCCACCCAGAGTGTTTGTACTTAATGTATCTTCTGCCTGGGACTGCCCTGGACAAGCCACATGGCTTACTCCCTCACCTCAAGTCTTTGCTCCCTGATCATATTTAAAATTGTAACTCTTTACCTGCCACTACCATTCAGACATACAACATCCTCCACCCCTGCTTATTTTTCTCCACAGTACTCATCATCTTGTAAAATATTTCTTACTTATTTAGTTTATTGCCTAGCTTTACAGGGTCTTTATTTTCTTTACTGTTTGTCCCCAATATGAACGGTATTTGGTACACAGTAGGTGCTCAATACATTATTTGTTCCATGGTGTTAACGAGAGGATGGGGAAAACAGGCACACTCAAACATCATTGGAAGGATTATAAATCAGCAGTCTTTTTAAGGGTAATTTAGCAATGTCTACCAAAATTCAAAATTATATTCTTTGACTAGAAAAAACACTTTTAGGAATTTATTCTACAAATATACTAGGAAATGCACACATAGATATATACAAAAAAAGCACTTGTTTTTAAAATACAGTAGATATTATTTACTATGCAGTTGTAAAATGTGTACTAAATCTGTACATGGCAAGATGTAAAGATTCACCAAGGAATAGTGATATAGAGAAAAAAGCAACATACAGAAAAAGAATGGTATACTCCCATTGGTGATTTAATTTTTACAAGCCAGGGAAGAGTGATATTTATTCATTGATTATTGCAGGAAGGAAGGAAAAACGCTGTTTAATAGTGATTGTCTCTGGGGATAGTGTCTGGTGAAATAGGGTGGAAGAGAGACTTATTTTTATTTATGTCTAATTTATTACAATGTACTTGCACTGTCTTTTCAATAAAGTTCTTTTCTAAAGTATATTATAGACACCCAAGGTAGACAGAAACAGACCTTGGAATTTTTATTTAATAGATGAAGAAGGTAAGAGGCAAATAGTGGTATCATGTACAAAATAACAAAATTAAATGAGGAGTTGAGGTTAGAAATAAAGTTTCCCTATTAACTCTAATGCTTGTGTTTCAGTTCTAGGAAGAAAATTAAACATTTGCACTCAGATGTTTTTTAAAGTGCTAGTAGTAGCACTGTATAACTTAATAAAACACTTGTAAGATAAATTCACACTTATTTCAGTTGTTTCACTGAAATAGAAAGTTAGAACAGAAGATCTCTAAGGTTTTACCCACTCCTAGAAAGTATATCTTCTGTGTTACAGTTCTGTGGTTAGGCAAGTAAATTCCTTCATATTTCCAAATATAGTACAACCTCATCTTTTTTGGGGTCTGATGTTATTCTAAGGTTTGTTTTTCTTAATGCACTTGTTCAGCTTCATAAGCATTATAAAAAGTTAAGGCATCACATGAATTTTAAATGAGATCAATAAAATATGAATGGAGGAAAAGATCAAAGTAAAATACCAAAGAAAATATCACTTGCCTTTCTTGAATAGAAGAACTGAACATGTATCGCAAGCAGCAAGCCCATACCTGAGGACTATAGATATGTATAATGCCAGATAGCCATCTAAAGAAAAAACAGAAATTAAAAACTACAGTCATTTACAAATTAATAATATACTTTAGATTACATTCTTCTTAGGGTAACTAAGATATATAGAGAGCTTCTTCTTCTCTGTCCTCTTCCATCTGAGATGAAGGGAAAAAGAAAAATGGCAGGAGAGAAAATGGTTAACAATAGAAGTGAAAGCAGGAATTCGTTTGAATCGATTAGCCTGGAAAGGAAAGAATGAACGGAATTAGGGAGAGTGAAGTCAGCAGCCTAAAACTTTAGTTATTGAGAAGACTAAATGCTGTACCTGAAATACAGAAGGCTCTTGATGTTCACTTAGCATAAAAGCCCACAGCCAATACCAGGAGCATAGCAAACAGACTGTAAGTAGATTTCATAATCCACCGAACATTTGTGCATTCTCATTTTTAAATTTTGCACACAGTATTTCTTTACATGGGTTCCCTCACCCACTAATCCTCCCTATTAGCCAAACACTGAAAGGTCCAGCTCAAGTTTGCCTTCTCTAAGAAAATGTCCCCATCATCTCTCTCATAATTACTAATAGTGCTATCGATATTGCTCATTTCATAGCAAATCAGGTACTTCCCTACTATTTCTCTTTCTATGTGTGAATATTTGAATATTTTATCACCTAACCTTGATTATAAATTCCTTGAGCAGCTTTAAATCCTAACACAGTACCAAACATAATACTATGCATATGGTAAGCACTCAATAAATGTGAAATGAATATACATTTCTGACTGAATAATCTGTCTAAATGCCATTAACCACTAACTCTAAGGAGAAAGCCATTAATACTTTAGGGGAATTTCTGCAAAACTGCCTGACTGAATTTTAAATAGTTATTCTAGTCCTGTGTAGTTGAAGGTACCTTAAGGACAGTGAGTAGTGAAGAAGGTTAAAGAAACAGGGATCTAATGCTTCAACCTTATCTGTTTTATACATTGAAGTTCTTCCTAAGAATGGACAAAATCTTGTTTTAACTGATTCTGCTATTAAAATAAGGAAGTTTAAGAATCATTGGCCTTTGTGGCTTTATAAGGTGATCTAAGCATTAATTATATATTTATAGTACAACTAATTCACATGCTTATCATATATATATACATGTGAATACATATGTGGCTGAAAAGGTTTTCATAAATAATGCAATACTTACATTCCCACTAATGGCAGAGAATAAACCTTAGGATCAGATTCCAGCAAAAGTAACAATTTGCGTGTTTCATCCATGGTAAGATATCTAAAGAGAGGACATTCATGTAAAAACAACTAAATGTATGTACTTTTTACCTTTAAAAGAGATTATCTGAGTGATGAATCAGCACGTTTTAGGCAGGGGAGGTAATTCAAACGAATATTTTCTCTCACACACACATGCACACAAAGAAAACAGTTCAAAGTATAAAAAAGAATCCAGTAAGAGCAAGAGATTAAAGAGATTCAATATCTTTAAACTTCTAGCCATTAAAATGCTCACAGAAAATTACACACCCTTTAAAAAAGTTTTGCTCTAAAAGTGTCAACAACTTATTTTAATCAAAAGTGCTAAAATCAAGGTTAATAATTTCAGAACCAAATAGGTTTCCCTAGGAGAAGTGAATTTCCTGTTACTTTTAGTGTTCAAGTACCCACGTGACTTGACAAGAATGCAACAGATGAGACTTCTCTCTGAAGGAGGCGAAATTAGGTGAGGTATATTCAACTTTCTATGTACTATATTCTTCCAACCACTATCGAAGAACTTTAGAACCATCATGATAGAACTCAAAAGCTCACTATTCCCTAAAAGGACATTATGTTTATACTTTGTTATTATGTTTATTGTTGACAGTAAGTTTTAAGAACATAACTGCAGAATTGTGGAGTTAATTTTATTGTTATGGCTTTAAAATACAAAAATAAAAATGCCATTCATGATATAAAGTCTTAATAGTCTCATTGAGGATATTTTTTACTGCTATAATAACCTTAAAACACAAAGGTAATGAATTTATCAGGCCATGGCACAAGATGATTAAGCCTGAGTTGGCAGATTTATATATAAACAATGACACACCTGTTTTAAAAGCTCTTCTACTTTACCTACTTGAAAATTCCTATTCTTTAAAAGAACCCTAGCTCTGGCTTTCCATGATTTCCCCAAGTATTTGGACACACCTTCCTGCTTTCGCTGCACTGTATATAAACCCCATTATCTTTATCCGCATCATGTTTACACATTATTATACCTAATGAATGGTAAGTATGCGTTTTAATTCCAACGTCTAACACAATTATCTATAGATCGATCCTAATAAATATTAGGGTAGACAAATGACTGTGGTCAAGGAAAAGGGCAAATGTCACAAATTTAATACAGAATTATAGGTAAGAAGAGGCAAGAGGAATAGGCAATTAGATAGAATATTAAACATCTTGGGTTAGTACTAGCATGTCAAGGAGTCAAAGAGGATAATTTAGAGAAAGGTAAAACCATGCTTCACTAGTAGATGGGTACAGGTACTAAGGAAAATAAATTAATATTTTGCTTAATTTTAACATGAATTCCTTTGTCTCAATTGAAGAGCAGTTTATTATGCCAAGAAAATGAAGTGTTTCATTTAATTCAAACATTTTTTTTATCACCATCATGTTTGATCATCCCATGATTTTGAAATATACCAACACTTTTGTGTGTGCCACTCCAATGAGAAAGATGCTTCAGTCAGCATATGGGACTCAAAATGAGATCTTTCTTGCAATTCCAGGGACCCTCTGAAAAGAAAATCCTCCCTATTCCTTATCCTCTTTTGAAGAGGAATTTTTTTAGAGGGTAAGACTTGGAGTTGAGTGTACCTTGGCAAACATTTTTGGCTTTGGAGACCTAACAGGAACTAGGGTGGAGTCTAAGAGGAAAGGAAGCCAGAAGTGAATTGCTTAGATTTTAAAGCAGAGGGTGCTTACATTGTCTAACATAGCTCAGTAAACAGTGGATAAAGAAAGTGGACAAGGATTCAGGGAAGCAGCCTGCCAAACAGAAAGCATGCAATTTGGCTTACATTTCCTAAGAAATTAAGAGTGGTGATAGGAACCTAGAAAGGATGCTGCTCCAGCTATATGAGGAAACTCCGCCTTCAAGTAGTTGACAATTTGGTAAGTACTATAAAATTTTATTTATCTTCTTTCTCTATCTGCAATGGTCATTAATCATAAATAAAACTTCGTATAATAAATAAATTTCCAGCCTCTTATAGGCTTATGATCAGTCAAATTATAGTGGGGAAAAAAAAAAAAAGATGATGACCTAAAACCTAAGCAAAATACAAAGGGAAAAATGATAAAGGATAACTTCTTATATTTTCAAATCACAAAATACAATCTATGGCCATGCCACCCTGAACGTGCCCAATCCCGTCTGATCTCGGAAGCTAAGCAGGGTCAGGCCTGGTTAGTTCTTGGATGGGAGACCACCTAGGAAGACCAGGTACTGTACACGTAAAAAATAAAAAATAAGGGATTGTAAGCTGACAAGGTCTTTGCAATCTGTGAGGTCAACCAAGGGTTGCCTCACCTAAAAAAAAAAAATACACACACACACACACACACACACACACACATGCATACAACCAATTGTAATATAATTTTTACCACTAATTTTTATTGTGGTGGTGGGCACATTTTGAAAAAAAAACTACATTCAGCAAAAATTAACAACTTTTTCACTTTCCTTGGTTATTCACCTAGCCACTTCAGATCTCTGGCATGTAAACTGAATGCACGATTATTTCATATTATATGGATACCATGAAAATATGCTAATGTGGCCAATATTTAAAATTTTGGATCAATTATCTTTTACTTACCCATATTTATAGGTACCTTGAACTTGAGAAATATTCAGATTACTGCTCAAATTTCTTGCCAGAGCTGTTGGAATAATGGGGATGGGCTTCACAGGTGTGCATTTAAAGGTATTCACTAGAGTTACTGCTGCCCAATGCAAATCAAAATCCACATTGTCCAAACTCTCCTTAGAAGTGATATGTGCTCTTAGGGAAAGCAGTTTACCACAATCCAAAGAATCTTTGCTACATACATGGTGCTGCAGAGCCTGAGGAATTAATATTGTAAAATTATTTTAAAACTGCAATTTGTTCATATCTCTAAAGGTTTTATATCATACAGGTGCATATACACATATATATCTTGCACTAACAAAATTAAACAATTTCTGACTTGCAGCATTTCAATTATTTCATTTCTTCCATGTGACCAAAAAGTTACGTGAATACTTTTGTCAAAGCAAATAAGATTTACTGTACCAAGCTCCATCATATCTTTCCAACTTAGATGTCTTAGCAGGATTTCAAATTCCTATTAGAGAATGTCACTTCCAATAAATATTACATGGGGAAAAATGGATGTAAAGAACTCTAACTCAGTCTCAGAAAATCTAAAGTCTATCCTCTGACTCTTTTCTTATTATCCCAAATTATCAAGTAAGTTCTTCCTCTGTAGTTGCTCATGCATGCCAACTGTGTCCTTTCTAGTCTCACTGCCACCACTCTACTATAGGTTACAATGTACCTGTCTAATACACACCCGAATATTGCAATGAACAGCCTAACTATTCCGACTTCAGTCATCTGCCCTATCAGATTAACTACCCCTGATTTAAGAGTATTTCCTCTTTTCAGAAACTTTCAATGACTCTATATGGCCCATTCGACGAAGTTCAAATTTCTTAGCCTGGTATACAAGGCTCTCCATAATATGGCCAAACTAATACTTCAGTCTGACTGCCCATAAAAAAAAAAGGGTGTAGAAATATACACCCTTAATGTCACCCTGAGCATATCTTGCATTTTGCTATCCTGGTCACACTGCTTCCTATTCTGGAACAGTATCCATATTATCTACCTAGGATTTCTGCCCTCAGATATCACCTTTAATTACATTTTAGGTCAGCAAACATGCAATCAGAAATTACTATGAATAATTATTAAATATGGGTTTATTATCATGCAACATAATATAGTTTGATTATACTGAATTAAGAATATCAATAAATCTCACCTTAAAAGCTGAAATGAAGTCATCTTCATTGTGAACTATTATTTCTTTTGAACAAAGTCCTTGAGTATAAACTTTGCATGGAATCACAAAGTCCCCAGGAAGAGAAGCAGTAGGTGTTCTTTCTAAGCATTCAGGTACTTCTCGACCAGGATCAAAGCGATCTACTGTCAATATTACACTTTCTTCATCTGAAGAACAAAAACAGCAATTATTACACAGCATGCCAATAAAAATTGTGAAATCAACTAAGCAAGCCTACATTATAACAAAACGTTGTTTATACTAATAGTATACTAAATGACTTGGATATATATTCTTCCACCTGATCAGACTGTAAAGTCTGTGATGGGTACTGTCAAATTTTACACATCTTCATAGCCTTGGAATACAACAAAGAAAATCAGCACAAAGTACATTACAATAATTGGCTGAATCAGTAGACATAAATTCTATTACAGTAATAAAAATCATCTTTTTAAAAGTATATTACCTTCATCTATTGTGAGAGAACCAAGTAAAAAGCAAGGCAA